>NW_028317949.1:19002500-19314166 GCF_062004578.1 Staurois parvus | reverse complement strand
GCCGATGCCCAAAATGTTTTACTGTGGCAAAACAGGACTTAATGGCCATAGCAATATATCTTTATCAAATACAACTAAACAGCTTCATTAATATTCCAAAAAGGTAAGCTAAAATGTCTGGTTCACCAGTCTACCGGAAGTATCCAGGTGTGACCTCATAGTCAAAAAACGATCCTCGATAGCTAATGGGGTCATGTCTGGATACTTCTGGTTGATTGGTGAACCGGACTTTTTAACTTACCTTTTTTGAATATTAATAACCCTGAAGTATTACTAGCCACAGATATACCAGAGGTTAGGATGTAAGAGAAGAGGTTAGGAGGTGAAACTGAATATTGAATAAAAATTACCTGGCTGAATGAACGTTAATTATCAGAACGTTGTGATGGAGCATCACATTTAAGTAAAGTTTAAAGCTTTTTTAGTACCTGACTCTCAGAGAAAAGATATTTTGGAAGAGGATCAGAAACAAGGAAAAATGGACTACATTCTTTAGAACCACAAAGCATATACTTTGGCATATCCAGGCTATGTTCCCATTTTTAGTCTTGAATCGGTTTTACACCTACAGAAGGTCAAGAGAGTTTTAGATTCCATTGCTAACCAAATTCAAAAAAAACAAAGCCAGTGTCATAAAACAGGTCAGAACCCTTTCACAAATTGTGGGATGCTACTAGAGGTTTGTATCTAATTTTGTTACTATAGCAGCTCCCATTACAGATCCCACAGATGCCGCTGATACTGGCCTGGGAAGAGTCTTTACCCAGGAAATTAAGGGGGAAGAACATTCATTAGCATACCTCAGCCAGAAACCAACCCTTACTTTACCTCATTATTATATGCTAAATAAAGATGGACACTCATTAAATTCCTAATAATACATCAAAAATATATGAATACAATTTTTTGCAGAATAAAAAACAAAAAATTGAGAAATAAAATACAAGTAAAAGTCTGCCAGAGTGTGTAACCCAACACCATACAATAATGTAAATCCTTCAATACATGTGGGATCAAACCAATCTCACCAAATCTTCACCACATGTGTCCAAAAAAAAGTGCATACTCACTAGATGGTTTTGACCCCTTTTTACAGGTAGTGCAAACAGCGTATGATCTCCCAAGGGTGCTTTAGGTCAAGGAGTGGATTCCATGTGCTTCTTCAAATGATCAGCTTAACATGGCATACTCAGTAATGAAACCGGGAACATCCATTAAAAGCTTCCATTAAAAGTGTAGTATTTATTTAAGGTATTGCACATAAAAAAGTTAAAAAATGCACTCACATTACATGGTACCTATATTACCGGCACCAATGTATACTGCCTATATTGGATGTTAGTCATCGCACTGCCTCCATTGGCTGGAGCAGAATATACATCCAGTATAATCAGTCTATCACATTGCCTTCATTATTAGTGCCGTTGACTATTTTGTTGTGGCCGTCCAATTAGAGCATTTTTGCTCCAATATAATCTGTCTGGAAATGGTGGCCCAGCATACCTGATCAATAGCTACAGTGTCCCTGATTGCTAGCCCCCATGTCCATGATTGCTAGCCACAGTGTCCCTTAACACTAGCTTCAATTTATTTGATTACTAGCTACACAGCACACAGTGTCACCAGACAAGCTTGGTCCAGATGGACCATTTAAAGTCATAGGGGGTTTATTTATTAAAACAGAAAATGCTAAATTTGGTGCAACTTTGCATAGAAACCAATCAGCTTCCAGGTTTTTTTTTTTGTCAAAATTTAATTGATTAAATGTTTTATCATACAATAGAAATTAAAGTCTTTCGCTGGACCCTAACTACTTTGAAATCATGTGGTTTGAGTTCTTCCTGTGACTGCTGTCCGCAGCCAAACCTGTATAGTGTAATTGGAAAAAAAAATTTCAAGGGCATTAATTCAAATTTCCACCATTGCTCGAGTGCTTCCAATGCCAACCCCCAGCAGCTGAACAAAACACCATTGCCCCGTGGCGTATCAAAGTTCAATAAAAATTAAACTGTTCAGACCTCAGGAATTCATTAACTGTCAAAGATGAGAACTCTCCTGCCACTCACATAACCAGACTTGTACAGGATTTTCTGACCCACAAATATCAAAATAGGTATATATCTAATAGCTTCACAACACCCCCTCTCTGTGTTCTCTGTTCCTTCCAATAGTGCTTTCACTTCAGTGTTTCCACATCTTCCACAAAAATCTTCACTTCATCATTTGTACCTTCCCAAAAGATAAGAAAACGTATATAGTACAGTAGTAAAATTGCCATAAGAGTTACTATATTGTGCTCACATGTGTATGTAACAATCAAGAGTGAAAATCACCAGTGATACGTGACTTTACCTTGACGTCACCCCTCCTTATCCTCTTACCAAATATCCATGTTAAAAGACTTATCAATTCACTCAAAATCCACATTCTCTTCCCCAGAATCCTCCTCTTCTCAGTATCACCTAAAAAGAAAATAGCTAAAATAGTGTAGTATCACCACCACTAATGTACACTAAATAAATTGTTCTACATCAAACCGTGCTCCATATACTGCAAAGGTTGTGAATCCATCAATATACAGGTGAAACTAAAAAAATTTGAATATTGTGCAAAAGTTCATTTATATCAGTAATGCAACTTAAAAGGTGAAACTAACATACAGTTGCAAGAAAAAGTATGTGAACCCCTTGGGATTATGTGGAGTTTTGCATGAATTGGGCATAAAATGTGCTCTGAACGTCATCTAAATCACAACAATAGAAGAACACAGTCTGCTGAACATAATACTACACAAACATTAGATGTTGCCATGGTTTAATTGCACATAACATGTAAACATTCACAGTGCAGGGAGGAAAAAGTATGTGAGGCCCTAGCTTAATGACTTCTCCCAGAGCTAATTGGAGCCAGGAGTGAGCCAACCTTGACTCCAATCAGTGTGATGATATTGGATGTGTTGCTGACAGCTGTCCTGCCCTTAAAACACACACCTGTTTTGGCTTTACTGGTTTCAAGAAGCACTGTCTGATGTGAACCATGCCTCGCAGAAAAGAGCTCTCAGAAGACCTACGATCAAGAATTGTTGACTTGCATGAAGCTGGAAAGGGTTACAAAAGTATCTCCAAAAGCCTTGATGTTCATGTGTCCACGGTAAGACAGACTGTCTACAATTGGAGAAAGTTTTGCACTGTTGCTACTCTCCCCAGGCGCGGTCGTCCTGTAAAAATGACTGCAAGAGCACAGCGCAGAATGCTGCATGAGGTAAAGAAGAATCCCAGAGTGTCAGCTAAAGACCTACAGAAATCTCTGGCACATGCTAACATTTTTGTTGACACATCTACAATAAGGAAGACATTAAACAAGAATGAAGTACATGGGAGGACACCACGGAGGAAGCCATTGCTGTCCAAATAGAATATTGCAGCACGTTTGAAGTTTGCAAAAGAGCACCTGGATGATCCACAGCACTACTGGCAAAATATACTGTGGACAGATGAAACCAAGAATGAGTTGTTTGGGAAGAACACACAACACTATGTGTGGAGAAAAAAAGGCACAGCACACCAACATCAAAACCTCATCCCCACTGTAAAACATGGCGGAGGGAGCATCATGGTTTGGGGCTGCTTTGCTGCCTCAGGGCCTGGACGGATTGTTGTCATTGATGGGAAAATGAATTCCAGAGTTTATCAAGACATTTTGCAGGAAAATGTACGACCATCTGTCTGCCAACTGAAGTTCCGCAGAGGATGGGTGATGCAACAGGACAATGACCCAAAGCATACAAGTAATTCAACAAAACAATGGCTGCAACAGCACAGAATACGCCTTCTGGAGTGGCCCAGTCAGAGTCCTGACCTCAACCCGATTGAAATGCTGTGGCATGACCTTAAGAGAGCGATTCACACCAGACATCCCAAGAATATTGCTACACTGAAACAGTTTTGTGAAGAGGAGTGGTCCAAAATTACTCCAGATCGTTATGCAGGTCTGATCTGCAACTACAGGAAACGTTTGGTTGAGGTTATTGCTGCCAAAAGAGGGTCAACCAGTTATTAAGTCCAAAGGTTCACATACTTTTTCCTCCCTGCACTGTGAATGTTTACATGTTATGTGCAATTAAACCATGGCAACATCTAATGTTTGTGTAGTATTATGTTCAGCAGACTGTGTTCTTCTATTGTTGTGACTTAGATGACGTTCAGAGCACATTTTATGCCCAATTCATGCAAAACTCCACATAATCCCAAGGGGTTCACATACTTTTTCTTGCAACTGTATGATATAGACTCATTACATGCAAACCAAGATAGTTCAAGCCATGATTTGTCATAATTGTGATGATTATGGCTTACAGCTCATGAAAACCCCAAATCCACACTCTCAGAAAATTAGAATATTGTGAAAAGGTGCAATATTCTCGGCTCAAATTGTCCCATTCTAATCAGCTAATTAAGCCATAACACCTGCAAAGGGTTCCTGACCCTTTAAATGGTCTCTCAGTCTGGTTCAGTAGGAATCACAATCATGGGAAAGACTGCTGACCTGACAGTTGTGCAGAAAACCATCATTGACACCCTCCATAAGGAGGGAAAGCCTCAAAAGGTAAAAGAAGTTGGATGTTCCCAAAGTGCTATATCAAAGCACATTAATAGAAAGTTATGTGGAAGAAAAAGGTGCACAAGCAGCAGGGATGACCTCAGCGTGGAGAGGATTGTCAGGAAAAGGCCATTCAAAAGTGTTGGGGACTTTCACAAGGAGTGGACTGAGGCTAGAGTCAGTGCATCAAGAGCCACCACACACAGACGGATCCTGGACATGGGCTTCAAATGTCATATTCCTCTTGTCAAGCCACTCCTGAACAACAAACAACGTCAGCAGCGTCTTACCTGGGCTAAAGAAAAACAGATCTGGTCTGTTGCTCAGTGGTCCAAAGTCCTTTTTCCTGATGAGAGCAACTTTTGCATCTCATTTGGAAACCAAGGACCCAGAGTATGGAGGAAGAATGGAGAGGCACACACTGCAAGATGCTTGAAGTCCAGTGTGAAGTTTCCACAGTCTGTGTTGATTTGGGGAGCCATGTCATCTGCTGGTGTTGGTGTTTTGGGGTTTTCATGAGCTGTAAGCCATAATCATCACAATTATGACAAATCAATGCTTGAACTATCTTGCTTTGCATGTAATGAGTCTGTCTCATATATTAGTTTCACCTTTTAAGTTGCATTACTGAAACAAATGAACTGTTGAACGATATTCTAATTTTTCGAGTTTCACCTGTATGCCACCATACACCACCCCCATGTGCACAAAAATCCTTACCTAACTCAGCCCCTAAGGCATAGGGTTGGGTCATATATCTGAAAGGATTGATTCTCTTTATCCCCTCAGAGACCCCCCGGTCTGTGGAGAGATTCTTGCTTTATCAGCAGAATTCTGGGAACACCCCTTAAACACAGAAATAAAGGCAGCTTATGTTCAGAGATTTTCAATGTTTATTAGACATTACTAAGATTATATAGGATGCAGAAAAATAAGGGGGGGGAATGAGTTTCAAAACTGTATCTTGTAAGTTTCCATCATGAGCTAACTACATGAAACATGACATATACATTTCTTGATATAAACTGTTTTTTCTAGCTTTCTGAGAATTAGCCGGACAAAAAAAATGTCAGGGTCATCTTATCATTGTTTATACTTTCTGGTGCAAGCTGAAACAGTTTCATTAAACTTCTAATATATCTGCAAAAACCTAACTTAATACTTAAAATGGCATACATCAACAAAATGGAGGTTATCTAGATCCTTTCAATAGCATCTTGTAATCCTCTTAGATGTCACTTCTTCTGTCCCCTTGTTGCACAGACCCCAATGGGTGAATGATATACAGGACATAAATGGGTAAAAGAAGCTTGTAGTGCAGAAATGCCCTTAAAAATGCTTTATTTACATAAAACTGCTTACATAAATAAAGAAATGCAGGTTTTCATTACTCAAGATGGTGGAATGCTTAATTCCAGTTTCAGGGTCAGCATCTGATGTCACTTCCTGACATGTTTAGTCCGTAGACTTTATAAAAAAGAAGTAAAAGGGTGGGGGGAGTAAAAAAAGTGAGCAGGGCTGGTAAGGTAAGAAGGCTTGAATAGCCACAAAGTAAAAAATGTAATTTGAGCTACCAATATTGATCATAGTAAAGCACATTTCATATATAACATTCCAGTAAATCATACATGAGATAGCCAAGTCTGATGGAAACTTAAAATGGCTCAGTTGGAACAAAGGAAGCTGTCCTATGCAACTTGCATTTAATCCTCCACCATGGAAGGTTTTTCCTGGTGACCACTTGAGCAGGAAACAGAAATCATTTAAAAATGGACACAGGCAGTAATGATACCTGACATAACCCCTGTTACCTATTTTTTTAAACTATTTCAAGCATTCCATACTCTATTAAAAAAAAAAATTGGCTGAAGTTCCACCTTAAGAAACGATACAACTAAACAAAATGAGAAGTAACTGCACCAAAAACAAGATGATACACTTTTGCTAAAAAAATTGATTGCCTGCTATAAAATTTTAGTCTATTGTGGACCGAGTTCAATTATTTTTGGCAATAGCTTCACTCAATATAAAGAATGTTTTCACTGTAGATATACTTTGTTTTTAACAGCCTCTGTTTTCAGCCTGCACTCTCTATTCCTCATTGCCTGAGCTCTGTGATATCTTCTATTTCTAATTCCACTTCTCTGACTCCTTTAGCTCATTTATTATCTGCTCCTTTCTTCTTGCTTTTTCGGCTATGGCCTTTTTTGATATATCTATTTCAGATCAACTATATTCTTTCATATTTTACAGCTGTCACACGACATAGGGTTTTAAAACCATAAAGTCTGTCTCTTGCACCACCTACCTGCAAACGGTCCAACTAAAGAAATTCTTTCTAGTTCTGGAGCATCCTCTGTTCTGAACTGGCTCTCAGTCAAAAACTGTAGCACCTGCCCCTTTATGTAAGAGGCACCCATCTATCCACAGCTGTCAAAAAAGTAGAGGATCCACGTTCTGGAACAGATATGCTCTTCATCACAAGGAATGTCTGACAGTATGCACATGTATGCTTTAATTGTGGTATTTTGGAGCTTTCATGGAGCCTGCTACCAGACAGCTAGTTTGTGAAATCCCTTCTCATTTTGCTTGATAGCCTCAAAACCTCAATCCCAAATAAATATGTTCTAAAATTTCTCAAATATTTTTCATACTTCAAACCTTCAAATACTAAAACATACTTTTGAGTAGGATCCAAAGCCACACAGAGGTCCTACATTTTTGTATGTTTCCAGGTTTCTGAGTGTTAGAAACAAGGGGACTCCCTTGTATGTAACACTCCCTTGTATGTAGCCTGTCAACAGCCAAGGTAAACTTTGATCTATAGCATTAAAGCCCAATGGAACTTTCCATCTTAAATTGGATACAATTAATCTTACATTTCAGATACATCAAAACAAAAAGTGTGCAAGTCTTACAAAAATTAGCCACAGCCTGACAGAGAAATGTGCCAGCATACTGTAGAGAAGACACTTTTCTATCAGTCTCATGCTCTCTGCTGGTAAGAGACCTCTATCTCAGACTCATCAGGGAGCATGTTGAACCTCTGCTGAGAAACCACTGCTTTTACACATGGAGCAAAGGTTCTTCTTTACAGTATGCTGGCAAGAAACAAGCTTTTCTACTCAGGTTAAGGTCTTTTTCTAAAGTAAACAAACTGTGCAACTTTGTACTCCCTTGTTTTAATGTGCCTGCAATGTATTAAAAATGAATTCCAGGTATGTTTTTTTTTCAGTAGTTACACTGGTTCAGCTTGGACCATTCCCACTACTACAGTGATCTTCACTGTCTTCCTGATCCCATACTCGGCTTGGGCACCATGCAGCATGCCTTGCATTTTTCTCAATAAATGCAAAGCTTTTGCTGAGTGGACACGATGGGGATTGTGACATCACTGCCCCACCTCTCCATCTTGTCCAATAAGACAACACTTTCCATTTGTTAAGAAAAATGAAAAGCATTGGGGTTGATTTACTAAAGGCAAATAGACTGTACACTTTGCAAACTGCAGTTGCACTCTGCAAGAGCAATTGCTCCTGCGCTTAATATGGGCCAATTTACACCAATGTGTTGATCTGCATTTTACCGCAGCTGTAAAACGCAGATCATGAATGCATTTTAGTTCAACGCAACGGATGTAATCTGATGCAAGTGGATGTAAGCAGATGTCAATGCAATGCACAGGATATGCTGTGAAAATGCAGTACACATTAATGCGCACTAACATGCATATTAACGTAGGTCAAAATGTATGTCAACTTCCATTATCCAATCATGTGCAAGCAAAATGCTGTTTTTTTAATAATGTATTTAGGTATTGTTTGCAAACTGAGGCTTAACCTGATTTACTAAGCTTTGGAGCAACTGCTCTTGCAGAGTGCAACTGCACTTTTCAAAGTGCACAGTCTATTTGCCTTTAGTAAATCAACCCTATAGTCTAAATGTTGGCCAAGCAGCGTGGGCTACTGGTTACTATGCAGCAGGAAAGTCACTTGGCAAATGATCCAGAAGACAGTGAAGATCATTGTAGTAGATGTGGCTATTACAGTAATTCTCTGCTATCATAAACATTGGCCAGATCCAAGGTAAAAAGCTAAGCTATACTAAAAAAAATACCTATTATTCAGCTTTAAATCAAATTAAAGTTGAAAAGTTGGGATTTACCCCAGACACGGACAAACTAAGCAGAAATGTTATGATTTCTAATAACTGAACTGCCAAGTGCTATTTTTGCTATGACAAATTCTCTCTACATTTACTGACTTATATATTAACATTTGTATTAAATGAATCCCATATCTGCAATGTGTTTAAAGCTATTTTTTTTTATAAAGCAGATTTTCTCTTTTGGAAATTAAGAACATGCTATTTAAGGTAAATACATATTTCCAATAAAGAGAGCACCATAAAACTGAGGATAGGGCAGTGCACTGAGTGATATTTTTCAAAGCAAATTTCATACATTGAAAAAAAATTACTTTTAACACAACATACAAAGAACACCCCCATGAGGGACTTTTATGCAGCAACCATAGTTAAATATACATATAGAGACTTCTTTTAAAAAATGATATGCTTTATTTCATAGACATCCTTATAAAAAATACACATTTATTTCAAGGACATTAGCTCTGACAATGCTGAAATTCACTTTCTTCACAAAATGGAGGAAGCTCAAAAGGTAGGGGAAGTACTCCACATATAATTTAAAATGGACTCAGGCAATATTACAAAATACTTCCTCCTAGGGATGAAAAAAACTCTCAAGAAAAGAGAGACTACCCCAATGCGTTTTGGTCACTCCATTTTTTATCATCTTCAGGGGGTATGAACACAGAAGGAATTTCTTTTAAACATACAACAATAAATGATAATATACACATAATGGTGAGTAATATTAAACCAATTACCATAATTGTGCTTACAAATTAGATTATATAGACATTGATCAGAGCAATTCTGTCTTTTTGGCGCCATTGGTGGGTTCCCACCTTCTCCTCTTGCTGGCAGCACAGGTTCACTTGATCACCTTTTGATTAGACAAGTATTTCTAATTGAGATCTATATATATTGGATGCATTGTTGTGGTTGGTCTGGCTTTCTACTTGGAGGGCTATCTGCTATGTGATCCTGTTGGTCTGGTGAGGATAAAATGTTTTTTGGTGAAGAGAGGTACTTTTTATCACAATAGTTTGGTTAGTATTCTCATGGCTCTGTTCTGATTTTGTATTATAGATGGTGAACTTGGTCGCAGCCATTCTCTACTGAGATTTGGAACATTTCTATTTCTCTACACCGTAGTAAGCATGATGGATAGTTGCAATAGTAGTCTTTTCTATGGGCAGGTGTGCCAGTACATATTATATATATTTTTTTTTTTTTGATTCGCATTTTAGATCAAAGTACTGTCTCAAATTTGTAGTTCCATGAGACCTGTGATGTCTTCACCACAAGAGCAATCAGTACTTTAGTCCTCTGTGCTCATCTACCATGTTTTTAAATGGTCAATTTGGTTCTTATGGATTTATTAAAATATAAATACTAAAAGACCCATTTAACTGTCCTTACATCTAGTTTACATTATATTTTCTATGATGTGTATAGAGGAATATTGAGGGTGGTTCGGTGTTCCTGAGTCTCTGTCAGCCATGGGATGTATATTTGACCACTCTTACTCTTTTGGTGGGTCCACACCATTGACGCTTTGGAATATGCAATCTCATCCTGGATATCACTCAGAATTGCTCTGATCAATTTCTATATAATCTCTTGTGTAAGTAAAATTATGGTAATTGGTTTATTATTACTCACTCACGATTATGTGTATATTATCATTTATTTTTGTATGTTTAATAAAAATGCCTTCTGTGTTCAGCCCCCTGAAGAAGATAAAAAATGGAGTGATCGAAATGCGTTGGGGCAGTCTCCCTTTTCTTGGGAGTTTTTTTCATGCCTAGGAGGAAGTATTTTGTATTATTGTCTGAGTCCATTTTAAATTATATGTGGAGTAGTTCCCCTTCCTTGGGAGCTTCCTCCATGTTGTGAAGAAAGTGAATTTCAGCATTGTCAGAGCTAATGTCCTTGAAATAAATGTGTATTTTTTATAAGGATGTCTATGGAATAAAGCAGATATTTTTAATGAAGTCTCTATATGTATATTTACTATGGTTGCTGCATGAAAGTCCCTCATGGGGGTGTTCTTTTGTATATTCTATTTGGGATGAGCAGCTGGATACTTGACCTTCTGGTTATCACTTTTTAACACAACAATATTTGTGTAATACAATAGCTGTAGATTTTTTCTTTAAAAGTTAAGTTTAGCAAATGAAAAAAAATATAATATCTTGTTTACATCAAACTGGTCAGATCACACATATCACAGGTAACATGATAAAGAAGCAAGATTGCAGCTTAAGAGTTTAACTGGATTTTGGTTAATTTATAGTTGTCACCATTTAATGTGATCTTTTTGTGGCATGCACACATATTTATTTATGTATGTATTATATTGTCAATACACATTCAATTTAACAATCCATCACATTCATATCTCTTGCAGTTAGTGGATTTTTCACTTTTTAGCTCTTCTGATCCATTTCTTGTTCTTTGCTTGTTCAATGCTCAATGTGTCTAGGTGTGCTCCCATGCCATCTGCTGCCAGATAATCATCAGCACAAGAGGTAAAGTGTATCTAAACCATAAGTTTAAAATTGAATAAACTTTGCTTGACACTTGTCTTATTGCCTCAATTCAGTTTTTTTATATCTTTCCTTTTAGATTTCTTTCTTTCAACCTGTTGAAACTGTCATTTACAGCCTCTAGTGCAAGGTTTTGTGTTATGGTGACAACCCTTCCCATGCAGCTCCCTAACAAGTAGTAGTGTTGTCACCCTTGAAATGCATGCTCTCACTGTGTAGTACAAGCTGATGTGGGGACACACATTCACCTTCCTAGCTCATAGTGAAATATTCCTGCTTCAACACTGTGGCCCCTCTGTTTGCATGCATACAAGCAGGCATGGGATATGTAGTCCTGTGCTTGCTGACTATAAAAAAAAAAACAGAATTGTAGAGCCATTGATGGTACTATGAATTATTAAAAAAAAGAAGTATAATTTATTTATTTATGTATTTAAAAGCTGGATTATTCTATTTAATTAAAGTTTTACTAAACCCACAGCAGTAAAATCAGTATGTAGATGCCGCATGCTTGTTATACTCACTGTGGAACCTAAGGGGTTAATCCTCTGCATTGTGTAAAAAGGCTGATCCTTTCTTCTCTGCCCCTCCTCTTGTTGAAATGACCACCTGATACAGACTGAACCCGTGGTCACATGCACATGCCCAGTTTTGTGTGTATTGCTAGAGAAGAGTTTTTTTTCTCTTGGGAAATTGCATGTGATCAGCACAGGGCCAATCAGCACTGTCCAGACAGAGGGTTAGAGGTTTCACATCCTCCTAGAGCAGAAAAAACTCCTCCTACAAACTTTAACCAGTGCTCTGCTGAATTCACAAGACTGCTCTAACTGCTGATGAGAAAAGATATTTAGCAGTTTATATTAACTGAAATAATTTCATTTCCATGTTCTGTGTACTGTGGGAGAATAGGTATAGTGAATACAGGGTCCTTGGTTTAGTAACACTTTAAGGTTCTTTACAGACATTTATTTGATAATGATAATTTGTTAAATTTAAACCTGGAACAATGCATTGGTTCATGGACATAGCAAAGGTTTCTGAACCTGAATCTATTAAATATATATTTGTGCATCTTGGATCTGATTATCTGATAATACATTTCTATGAAATTGATATCTGTTTCTGCACTTAATATTTTCTGGTGCTGAATGCAGCCTATTCCATGACTCCTACTTTTGACTGCCCTTGATTTTGACTCAGATTGCATTCCAAAATCACAGTGGTGTGCAGTCTGCCCTGACCTTTGTTCTGCTCCGAATCCGCTTGCATTGTCAGTTGTCTCCTGCACTTTACTTGTTTTACAATAGTCAAGTTTCATCCCTACTGCCAATGGCATTATTAAAGCTAAAGTACTTCTAGAGTCTGTACCTTGATGGATGCACCCTGCCTAATGATGCTATAACATAACCTATGACAATAAAACAAATATCAAGTCTTCTGCTTATATTATGTAAAATATCACACTCAAATAACTGATATGTATGTAATTTATATTTCTTATGACTTTTATATTAGGTTGTATTAATGAACCAGTAAGTTGTGAAATGGTATAAATCATACATACTTTAATGTACTTGTGTAATAATAGTATCTTTTATAGTTTATTGTATGATCATATAAAGACAACTGTTATTTCACCCTTGCGCGAAGATCTTAATTATATTTATATTCTATCAATGACAGAACTGTTCATATCATTACTATTTGCAAAGAACAACAAAGACCTTTGTGGCCTCTGCATATTCTGTGAATATCAATTGGTATCTGCAGTCAAATTATACATATGCATTAGTACCTTAGCTTGAAATGCTATGCCATGCCTGCTTTCTAGATTAATATGAGCTGTCAGTCTGCATTCTGTCTTTGTGTATTATATAACACTTTATGCTATATCATTTTTACAATGGAGAATTAGGTATGCAAATATGAGTATCTCTTGATACTTAGGATTGCTCTTGAAAACATCCATTCATTTGTAATGTGAAAATGGCCATTGGGTTCAGTAGATTTTTTTTTTAATTATCATGAGGGTTGAAACTATAAAAAGATTTCATTTTTTAATTTGAAACCTTTAATCTAAATCAACGTTCAACGGGAACTTGTGTGCAGGCTTCTCAAGTATGAAAGAACACTTTGATTATTCTTCTCTCTAAAGTGTTCATATCATTTTCCATCACCTTACATATTCCCCTCTCAGTTATTTCCGTCAGTCATTATCAAATATGGGAACACCAGTTTTTAAATAAATACTGCACCAAAACATACATATGGATGTGTAGGGAGAAAAAAAAAGAGCTGGGAGTAATACAGAATGGCAAGAATAATAATGATCTTGAAACAATCTCATAACATAAACAGAGTACAGTCTTAAATAATACTTAATTTAACTGAATAATCAAAGATAACCTTGAATGCCTTATTAGAGGTGAGCATAAGTGTGCATTGTAAAAGCATTTATATTATAGATCCAAGTGTGGGATCTCTATACTCACAAACCTATAAACACACAAACATAATAAGGATCTATGTCAAAGGGTTGGGATTTGTTGTGATGGGCAAATGCTGTTTGGTTTTGACAATTGTTCTAAGGTCACTCAAAATTAATTGACCCCCTTATCCTGTTTCCCAAAGTGTGTAGTATACTAAATAACAGATCACCTACTATACAATATTCCTAAATTCTTCAGTCAGTATTGTGGCATGTTGGCTGCTACCAGTGGGATAATCTGTTTTACGAGTATTTTCGAGATTTCTATTCTCCTTGAACATCATATGCAAAACATGTGTCACCACCTGAAAGGACTCCATTGCTACTGAAACTAAACAGTGTGTATCACCTTAAGAGTGGAAGTTTCATATTTGTTCACGTAGGCAGAAAGGGTACCAGTGGCGTAGCATGGATTGTCAGCACCCTGGACAAGGCAAGTAATTTGTGCCCCCTAACCTGGGGACTTTTAGCACTCCTTGAGTTCTTTCCATTAGTACAGTCTTAACCTCCCTGGCGGTATGATTATTTCAGATTTTTGGTGCTGAAAGCGGTACCATTTTTTTGCATGGAAATATGTATTTTTTTATTGTAGGCTGTAATTTTTAGGAAAAACTCACTGAAATCTGTCCGAAAAAGAGTCTAGTAAACATCCCGGGTATGATAAAATTTGAAACACAAAATCATAAATTATAATTTAATAAATAATCATAAAAATAATATAAAAATAATAAAATATTTAATTCAATAATATAATCAAACCAAAAACACTGAAATGTGAAATAGAGCGCCAAGTTCGCACATTGCTGAGCTCAGTCGCAAAATCGTTTTCAGTTTCTGATGACGAATTTCCCCCACGAATCATTATCACTCAATTCTGTAAGTGGTTCTGATTTACTATCGCTGTTCTCTAGCTGGTCTAAACCGCTTTTGACCTAAAGGGACACTTTTTGGACGCCATGGACATTTCTCAGTTTCCAGGCAGAAAGAACAGACAAAATGCAGGCAGGGTACAGGACAAAGCACTAGGGACAATATGTATGTGAAATAGGTTGAAACAGCAATGTTTTACTGTGTAAAATGAAAAAAAAAAAAAATGAAATTTTTTAAAATTTTTAAATTTCCCGCCGCCGGCGGCGGCGGCACCCGTACGTCCCGACGTCACAGGGGCAGGACACAGAAGCCGGATGCCGGCATCGGCCGGAGGAGATGGCCGGGGACGCTGCAGGGGACACATCGTGGGAGCACAGGGTAAGGTAAGTGAAGATCACATGCCGGAGCAGCGCCGCATGGTATTCCCGAGTGTAGCTCGGGGTTACCGCTTTTGGTACTGAAATGTTACCCCGAGCTACACTCGGGAATACCGCCAGGGAGGTTAAACCCCTTACCTAAACACATGCCAAGAGGCTGAATATTTGTGCATCAGAATGTAAAAAAAACAGCTGTGTGGGGCGCATGCGCGGCCGGCACCCGGATGGACGTGCATTGCTGACAGCTCCGTCCACCCGCCAGCATTAAGCGGCTCACACCGGCTCTGGGGAGAACAAGTGGCTCCCAGCTCTTACCGACAGGCACCCGCACCTCGGTGACCATGCCCCGCAGGAGGAAAACCCCAGGGCAGCCGGGGAAACTCACTGATTTCTTCCCGGCCGTTGGGCCGGGAATCCAAGATGGCGCCCGCAACAGTCACAACAGCAGCATGCAGGGAGACAGAGGCAGCCATGAGGAGGACTACAGGGACCAGCACACGGATCCCAGGCTGAGACAGTCACTGTACCCAGGGGACCCTGGTGAGCTATCACCCCCACTGTCCCCTACATCCAGCAGCCCAGCCAAATCTCGGCCACGACTAGATCATGACCTTGACCCCTCATATCAGGCCTTAAATACTCCGCCTCCACCACCTCATGCGTCTTTTCCTGACATAGATGCGTTCCCTGCATCAGATCAACCGCTGACAGAAATATGCATGAAAAACATGCTCTCATCGCTACGGCAGACCCTGCACACAGATTTTTCCACATCACTCAACCAAATTACTTGCGCTATAAACCAGCAAGAACGCAGAATACAACACGTTGAAACAAATATGGGAGATATAATAAAGGCACATAATGATCTGATTGACGCTCATACGGATCACACTTCTGACATCGAACAAATCAATCTAAAATTAGCCGACTTAGAGGACAGATCACGCCGTAACAACATTAAATTTAGAGGGATACCTGAATCAGTAACCAATGAGACGCTGCTCCCTTATTTACAACAATACATCAAAACCCTCATCCCATCGATTCCTGACTTAGAGCTTGCGATCGATCGGGCCCACAGACTACCCAAACCTGCATTTCTACCAGCGGCCATTCCAAGAGACGTATTGGCACGTATACATTTTTACCACATCAAAGAGAGAATCATGAAGGTGGCTAGGAACCCGCCACCACTTCCACCAACGCATGCTAATCTTAGATTATATGTGGATCTCTCCAAAGCCACACTTCTCAACAGGAAAAAAATGATTTCCATTACCAAGGCCCTAAGAAATCATAACATAGCCTACCAATGGGGTTTCCCTACAAAGCTAACAGTTCAGCAACAAGGTAGACTTTTCACAATCAGATCCCTTGAAGCAGGCCTAGATCTACTCAAAGCATGGAATTTCATACCCGTAGACGCACAGGGAACTGCTCTTCCTCCTGTTCAACACATGGAGGCATCATAACTAACTAACAAGGGTAAACAAGATACACGAGGCAAAATTTTACGGGAACTTGTCCCCAGAGACTTTCATTCAATACCGATCTACTGGCGATCGGCCTAGAATTGTTGAAACTCGATTTTCAAGTTTACACTTGACCTGACCCCTTAGGCGGTCAAGAATTGTTCGCACCCCCCAGTTTTGAAGTAGCTATGGAAGCTATTCGATTTCCTTGAATTTTTTGCAAGTTCTTTTTTAGTGTTTTAAGTTTCCCTTCTCCCCCTCAAAGGTGGCACCATCACTTATCTACCCTCAATCTAACAGCTATTTACTCTGACTTTACATGGAAAACTACATACAGCTTACCAATCGCACCCAACCTACACTGCAGTGTTATAAATTTTAACTCTCGCAAATGGACACTCATGGAACTACACCTCTATCAAATAACAAATCATTTAACTACACACCTCAGGAATGGACTATTAAATGATTAACATCACATCCCTCAATGTACGAGGCCTTAACTCCCCCTTCAAGAGATCGATGCTCTCCAAAGAAATAAGGAAATCCCAAGCCGATATCATCTTCATACAAGAGACCCACTTAGTCACGGGAAAAATACCAAAATTACAGCTTCACCACTTCTCCCACACATTTATGGCAACTGAAACCAAAAAGAAGAATGGAGTTCTCACCGCTATTAAAGACTCTATTTCACTTCGAACTATTTCGAGCATAGCCGACCCACATGGCCGATATCATATCTTAGTGTGTCAAATAAATGATATGACATACACCCTAGTGAATGTTTATGGCCCAAACAGCAAACAACTGTCCTTTTTCCGCAAGCTTTACAAAACCATATCGCGCCATAAACAAGGCAGACTTATCATTGGTGGCGATTTCAATGTACTGGGTAATCCGCTCTAGATTCATCTTCTACTAAAAAACCTACCAAACTTGACTTTAACCATTTCCTACACGATCACGATCTATATGATATCTGGAGATATCAACATGGCACCGAGAGAGATTACACCTACTACTCCCCTCCTCACCTCTCATATTCGAGAATCGACAATTTCATCACTGACAAGTGGACATTACAACACGTGAGATCATCCAAAATCTGAACCATAACTTGGTCAGACCACGCTCCGATCAGTATATCCTTGGAAGACGACACACGCTCTGCAATCCCACCTATTTGGAGATTGGATTCTTCACTTCTGAAAAGCCCAGAAAACCAGAAGCATATTCTAGACGCCCACAAACTCTTTTTCGAAACAAACTCTACCCCGGATATCTCAATCACTACACTTTGGCTGACATACAAAGCCTACATGAGAGGTATCCTCATACAATTGAAATCCCGCATAAATAGACAGAGATCCCAACAAATTGCCCAACTACTGACCTCAATCCGTTTACATGAAACAATAAACAAACAGACCCCGAACCCTTCCACATCCGCGACCCTAAATTTAGAAAGAAACAAACTACGTACTATTTTACTCCAAAATTATGATACTAATCTTCAAAAAACTAAAACCAAATTCTATGCTCTAGGAAATAAGGCAAACTCACTCCTTGCTAAAATTGTCAAACAAAAGAGAATCAAAGCTAAAATCTCCACAGTCCAACACCCTAACACTCACACCACATTAACTAATCCGCAAGATATAGCCAATGCTTTTGCAATATATTACCAAAACCTATACAATATAAAAGATGACTCAAATACAATCCAGCCAACGACTCTCTCCATTGGCGACTTCCTACAGAACATAAATCTCCCATGCATCACCCCTTCCCAACTTGAATCACTTTCGGTACCGATATCACCACCAGAAATTAAGAAAGCCATAAACACTCTCCCCTTAAACGAATCACCAGGGAACGACGGCTATACTAATGAATTTTACAAGTCACTAGAACCCAATCTTACCTCTCACCTATCTGCACTCTATAACCATGCCGCAACTAATGGGGAATTCCCCTCTGACATGCTACAGTCCATAATAACTACTATCCCTAAACCGGGCAAAGACCCCCAATTAATAAAAAATTACAGACCAATCTCTTTACTCAATACGGACATAAAAATTTACACCAAAATAATTTCCCTACGATTACTTCCATATTTACCCACATTAATCCATCCAGATCAAGTGGGATTTATACCTGGTAGACAGGCTCCTGACGCTACAAGACGAATTATCTCCCTAATACACCATCTTGAGACCAAAATACAACCCTCCATCCTCCTATCACTAGATGCGGAAAAAGCATTTGATCGAATCCACTGGCAATTTATGAACCTTACTTTACAAAAATTCGGAATAACAGACTGGATGCTTTCAGCAATTCTCTCTCTCTACTCCAAACCCACTGCCAGAGTACTGACCAACGGTACACTCTCACAGCCTTTCTGCATATCAAACGGCACCAGACAAGGATGCCCTCTGTCCCCCATAAGTTTTGCCTTACTTATTGAACCATTAGCAACCAATCTTAGAAGCGACCCAGCCTTCACGGGAATTAAACTTCACCAATATGAACACAAACTTAGTCTCTTTGCAGATGATATTATCCTTATGATTACGAACCCTTATAATTCACTTCGCTCAATACGTACACATATACGCAGATACGCAGATGTTTCATACTACAAACTTAACGAACCTAAATCATCTATACTAAACCTACACACACCTATTGAAACCCAAGCCTTAATATCCACACATTTTCCCTTTACATGGGAAACACATAGCATACCCTATCTAGGGATCAAACTCACTGCAACTACTAACCAACTCTACACAACTAATTTCAAACCTTTACTGGAAACCATTCCTCAAGAACTAAAATGCTTACGCACATCCACACTATCGACTCTAGGCAGAGTAGCAACGGTGAAAATGTGCATATTACCTAAAATACTATATATATTTCGGACGCTTCCTATACCACTCACACACACCTTTTTCGCTAAACTTCAATCTCTAATAAACAAATTTCTATGGAACTCTAGCAGACCCAGATGCTCTGCGAATCTATTACTATGCCCTCCCTCCAGAGGTGGAGCGGGTCTTCCTCACTTGAAATCATACTACCAAGCCGCTTTACTAGACCAGCTTTTCTTCTGGTGGCACCCTACCGAAGAGAAGATATGGACCAAAATGGAAACCTCCTTGGGCCTACCACACGCAATAACAGACATACTATTCATACCCAGAGCAGTTCAACCTAAAACCCTGCAAACACACCCCTGCATACAGGCTTCTCTAAATGCTTGGTTTGATTTCTCAACCCGCGCTCAAGGCAACATAAGCAGTGTGAAAAGCCCCACTCCCCTGACGTCCTTACACTTCATCACTCCTCACCTAAATATATCAACATGGAGAAGCCACGGTATACTTTACATAAAAGACATTTACACGAATCATAAATTAGACTCCTTCTCTGTTATCCAGCGGAAATTTCATCTTCCTGATAGGGAACAATATACCTATATGCGCATAACCCACTCCATTAACACAGCAAAAATACCAATCGAAATAGAGACTCCTGCAACTACACAGAATTTCTATCAAAGGAAACAGTATCCTAAGAAAGGAATTTCGACCTTCTATTCACTCATTACCGAGACACAATTTACTACACATACTTCTTCCTTAATCAATTGGGAGCAGAATCTTTGCCAAACAATAACCCCATACATTTGGGAAAAAACATTTGCCATCACCTTTAAAGCTTCCAAATGTAGTTCCCACTGGGAAACATATTTAAAAATACTACATCATTGGTATCTAACCCCAACTAAATTAGCCCTCTTTTACCCTCAACATGCGAACACCTGCTGGAGACATTGCGGAGAAAAAGGAACACTTCTCCACATCCTTTGGGCATGTAAATCGCTCAAGTCGTACTGGAACAAAGTATTCCAGATAATTTCCTTACTCTCTGGAACTTTAGTAACTCCAAATCCCGCCTTGGCGCTTCTCCACATTGTAATAGACACATTCCCGATAAACGTACGTACCATTATCATCCACATCTTAGCAGCTGCAAAAACTAACATCACCAGACTATGGAGATCCATCACCGTCCCATCAGTGTCCCGCCTCATATCTGACCTTAACCTCCAATGTGCAATGGAGAGAAGAATAGCAATTAATAATTCCTCCCTCCACAAATTTACAAGTCATTGGTCACGATGGTTAAACAATCCCAGATGCGTAATAACATGATTACTATCTGTAAAGGATATAATACTCCATACCATTACTTCATTGGTGCTCTTCCTCTTCCCCCCCTCCCCCCTCTCCATGTTTTTTCTTACGCTCCATCCCCCCCTTAATTTCATGTTCCCCCCAATATTTACACCTCACTAGTTTTCTTGAATGGTTCACAACAGACCGAGCATACCTCTCATGTAAATAAATTAAGGATACACAGGCTCCCGGCCACTAGGTGGGGAACCTTCTCTTGTCTCTTAACTTTTCTTTCCATGTCTCAATTTTCTCAAATGTGAATCGAACAAGATTGATCATTGCATTTTACTTTGTTTCTTTTTTCTTCTTTGTATGTTAAAATTTCAATTAAAATATTTGAATATAAAAAAAAAACAGCTGTGCTGAGAGTGCGCTCCCCCAACACATTGGCTGGTGGCTAACGGAAAGCACCCGATCGCTACTTGCAATCAAAGTTTTCTGATCATGTGACTGCTGTGACAATGATGGTGGTCACATGATCATAAACCCCACCCTGCTTCCTGGCATCTGAAACCCCTTAAAGGGTCGGGAGGTGGTTAACCCAAAGGGGTTAACATTCCTGCTTGTTTTAAAGTGCTAACCACAAATGTTTCAGATGGCCATGATTTTGTCATAAACTATGTTATTAGAGAATGCTAAGGTGCCAGAGGTTGTGTGACCAGTTGCTGTGTAAATTCCTTCTTTTTCTACCCCTGTTCATCACTCCATAGACCCAGACAGCTGGGTGGGAGTAAGCAGTTGTGTCAACTGTGATCACCTGCCAAAGCCAGTTGTGTCCATCACTGCACCCTTACGTGATGCAGTTCAGCCAATCACAGGGTAGTGGGCGTCAATGTCAACAGCCACACATGACCCAGTTCTGCCAGTCACAGAGGGCGCCAATCAGTGAGCCTGGACAGGTAGGTAGGCTCACAGGCGCTGGTATCACGGATCATGGAGAACAGCGGAGGTGGAGCAGTCAATGGCACACTCTGGAGTCGGGACGGCAGGATTTGGGACTTTTCTGTGCTCCTTTAGATGTTGCACCTGGGTCGATGACCATAAAACTCTATGACCAATATTAGTGCTGTCTTGGATATTGGGCTTCATAGCAAATAGATCTAATTCAGAAACATTTGCTTCACACTACACTCAACTGAGGGAGACAATATAAAGAAGGAATATAAACAACGGTGAGTCACGCCCTTATAGATCTCAGTCCAAGTTCAAAAAGTGATAGGGAGAGTACATCCCTCACATTTTTGTAAATATTATATTATACCTTTTCATGTGACAACACTGAAGAAATTACACTTTGCTACAATGTAAAGTGATGAGTGTACAGCTTGTAAACAGTGTAAATTTACTGTCCCCTCAAAATAACTGAACACACAGCCATTCATGTCTAAATCACTGATAACAAAAGTGAGAACACCCCTAAGTGAAAATGTCCAAATTGGGCCCAATTAACCATTTTCCCTCCCCGGTGTCATGTGACTCATTAGTGTTACAAGGTCTCAGTTGTGAATGGAGAGCAATTGTGTTAAATTTGGTGTTATAGCTCTCACTCTGTCATATTGGTCACTGGAAGTTCAACATGGCACCTCATGGCAAAGAACTCTGAGGATCTGAAAAAAAGAATTGTTTCTCTACATAAAGATGGTCTAGGCTATAAGTAGATTGCCAAGACCCTGAAACTGAGCTGCAGCACGGTAGCCAAGACCATACAGCGGTTTAACAGGACAGGATTCACTCAGAACAAGCCTTGCCGTGGTCGACCAAAGAAATTGAGTGCACGTGCTCAGCATCATATCCTGAGGCTGTCTTTGGGAAATAGATGTATGAGTGTTACCAGCATTGCTGCAGAGGTTGAAGGGGTCAGCCTGTCAGTACTTAGACCATACGCCGCTCACTGCATCAAATTGGTCTGCATGGCTGTCGTCCCAGAAGGAAGCCTCTTCTAAAGATGATGCACAAGAAAGCCCACAAACAGTTTGCTGAAGACAAGCAAACTAAGGACATGGATTACTGGAACCATGTCCTGTGGTCTGATGAGACTTATTTGGTTCAGATGGTGTCAAGCGTGTGTGGCGACAACCAGGTGAAGAGTACAAAGACAAGTGTGTCTTGCCTACAGTCAAGCTTGGTGGTGGGAGTGTCATGGTCTGGGGCTGCATGAGTGCTGCTGACACTGGGGAGCTACAGTTCAGTGAGGGAACCATGAATGCCAACATGTACTGTGACATACTGAAGCATAGCATGATCCCTTCCCTTCAGAGACTGGGCCGCAGGGTAGTATTCCAACATGGTAATGACCCCAAACACACCTCCAAGATGATCACTGCCTTGCTAATGAATCTGAGGGTAAAGGTGATGGACTGGCCAAGCATGTCCCCAGACCTAAACCCTATTGAGCATCTGTGGGGCATCCTCAAACAGAAGGTGGAAGAGCGCAAGGTCTCTAACATCCTGCAGCTCTGTGATGTCGTCATGGAGGAGTGGATGAGGACTCCAATGACAACCTGTGATGCTCTGGTGAACTCCATGCCCAAGAGGGTTAAGGCAGTGCTGGGAAATAATGGTGGCCACACAAAATATTGACACTTTCTGCCCAATTTGGACATTTTCAATTAGGGGTGTACTCACTTTTGTTGTCAGCGGTTTAGACATTAATGGCTGTGTGTTGAGTTATTTTGAGGGGAGAGCAAATTTACATGTTATACAAGCTGTGCGGGCGGCACAGTGGCTTAATGGTTAGCACTTCTGCCTTGCAGTAATTGGGTCATAGGTTCAATTCCCAACCATGGCCCTCCTGCATGGAGTTTGCATGTTCTCCCTGTGTTCGCGTGGGTTTCCTCCGGGTACTCCGATTTCCTCCCACACTCCAAAGACATGCTGGTAGGTTAATTGGCTCTTGTCTAAATTGTCCTAATTTCATCCCTGGCCATGTGGGATTTCCTGCATGGTAGGGGTTGGGGAAAGACCTGGCAACCTACCCTGTAAAATAATTGCTAAGAGAATTCATGGAAAAAAGTTGTGACGGTCCATGCAATCGCCAAGGGTCAGATATGACTGAATGGATAGATAGATAGACAAGCTGTGCACTCACTACTTTACATTGTAGAAACGTGTCATTTCTTCAGTGTTGTCACATGAAAAGATATAATAAAATATTTACAAAAATGTGAGGGGTGAACTCACTTCTGTGAGATACTGTATCAATGATGAACTCCCATACATCCTCCAATATAAATATCAAATAAATTGAGGATACATACTCCAATATACAGCAGTCTTTACTTCAAACCATCATGCACATTGCAATCCATATGGCATATAGCGACTGTACAGTTTCAAGCATCCCTGCTCTTTAAGCTGTAGGCAAATATATTGCAAACATAATCGATCCTATATACTCATAGGATGTGGCCGCACATGTGTTGTTTCTCCACCAAAATGTACATAATTAACTATATATTATCATAAACAAGACAAACAAAGAACATCTCAACTCATTCATCATGTCTTTATGGACCTTGTTTTGTGTACTGGTGCGCAGTCATGTTAGAACAGGAAAGGGCCATCCCCAAACTGTTCCCACAAAGTTGGTAGCATGAAATTGTCCAAAATGTCTTGGCATGCTGATTCCTTAAGAGTTCCCTTCACTGGAACTAAGGGCCCAAATCCAACCCCTGAAAAAAAAACCCACACCATAATCATCCCCTCCACCAAATACTTTACACTTGGCACAACGCAGTCAGGCAAGTACCATTCTCCTGGCAACCCCCAAACCCAGACACATCCACTGGATTGCCAGACAGAAAAGTGTAATTCGTCACTCCAGAGAACACGTCTCCACTGCTCTAGAGTCCAGTAGCGGCGTGCTTTACACACTTTGCATTGCACTTGATGATGTAAGACTTGGATGCAGCTGCTCGACCATGGAAACCCATTCCATAAAGCTTTCTATGCACTGTTGTTGTGCTAATCTGAAGGCCACATGAAGTTTGGAGGTCTTTAGATATTAATTCTGCAGACAGTTGGTGACTTCTGCTGCGCACTGTGCACATCAGCATGCGCTGACCATGCTCTGTCATTTTACGTGGCCTACCATTTCGTGGCTGAGTTGTTGTTGTTCCCAGTTGCTTCCACTTTGTTATAATATCACTAACAGTTGACTGTGGAATATTTAGTAGCAAGGAAATTTCAAGGATGGACTTATTACACAGGTGGCAACCCACGCTTGAATTCATTGAGCTCCTGAGATTGACCCATTCTTTCACAAATGTTTGTAGAAGCAGTCTGCATGCCTAGGTGCTTGATTTTATACACCTGTGGCCATGGATGTGATTGAAACAGCTGAATCCATAGATTTGGAGGGGTGTCCCAATACCTTTGGCAATATAGTGTATATTCAAAATATTAATTAGTATTCCTTCAATGGTTTTTAACTACAATTTCTCTATTCATGCTCCAAACACCTGAAAAAGAACATAACGAGTGTGGACAGATAAATATATGTCCATAGGTTATCCCAAAAGGTTAGCCTATTTACAGAAACAAATACAGCTCATAATCACTATTTAAGCCATGAGGGTGCAGTGATCTTCATTGGTTTATTCACCATAACTCTCTCTGCTTTAATATTAAAATCCTGTCACCTCCTCTCCCGTCTCTAGTTATTTCTTCCAAAATCATAAAATGCAAATCAGAATCTTTATGTCTTTGTTTCATGAAATGTTTGGGTACAGGCAAGCCTGGTTGTTTCCCCCCAAATGGAACTGCGGTGTTGGGCTATACGGTCTTTAATTTTTGGAGTGGTTTCCCCTGCATAAATCAAATTACAGTGAAATATTACTATATACACCAAATATGATGATTGACAAGTATGAAATCCTCTAATTCTATATTCCTGTTCACTATTTGGGTGGATGAAGCTTTCCTGTTTCCTGATCAGGTTACATTGAATACAACTCAAACATGGGAAAGTACCGTTTCGTTTTTTTACCCAAAAAGGTTGTCCTAGTCTCCTGTTTACTAGTCCTGAAATCCGTGTGCACTAGGATATCCCTTAAAGTTCTATTTTTTAGGAAAAGCTTTCGATGGCAACTGTTGTAATACATCAATTTTGGGATATGCATTTCCCGTAGGCAGAGACACAGAAATGAACATTTACCGTTCTCTATTCAGGTTCACAGCTATAGTGAGGATATTTTTAGAATCATTAAAAAACATTGGGCTTTGTTACAACTTGCATATCCTGAGATTGATGTTTTACAACAGTTGTGTGTGTATATATATATATATATATATATATATATATATATATATATATATATATATATATCAACCATATACAGTCTAACACATTAATACAGTCTGAGAGCAGACTAATTACACATGTTGTATAGCACCTATAAATTACATCAGATATAGCGAGACAAGCATAGCCTGTAGATACATGTTATACCAAGGAAAGTAAATGCATTCCATCTAGACCCTAGACTGTTGATGGTGGTTGGCCATGCTGCTGGAGAAGCCCTGTGTGAAGTGTAAGAAAGGTTTTGGTTATGCATTGTTGGATTTTCTTTTTTTTTTTCTTCTTCTGGGATTTTTGTTATTATGTTAGGGATTTTTTACCTTTTTTTTGGCAAGAAAATCCTTTTTTATGTTTTGCAGCATCTTAAAGGAATATTCAGTGCTGGGTTTCACCTACTACCTCCTGTGAGGTCTTATTCCTTGGCTTAAATATGTATCTACAGACTACTGTATGTTTTTCTTTAAATATCTTGTGTAATTTACAGGTTCATAACAACATAGTGTATTTAGTCTGCTCTCAGACTCTGTATTAATGTGATAGAATGTATATGGTTGGGCATATTGCAGATGTTGCACAGAGTGGGGTTAATTTACTAAAGGAAAGTAAGCTGTTCACTTTGCAAGGGAATGTTAGAGCTTAGTAAATGTGTGACAATTCACTTTGTAATAAATACCCAATCATGTGTGTAGCGGGCCATTGCTGTTTCCCTTTTAAGACTGCATGCTGTCAGAAATGGTTTGGTTGTCTCAGCTCTCAGATCTTAGCAGTGCTGGCGTGTTTGTGGGAGTTGCAGCTTCATCACAGAGGCAGACAATCAGGGGCGGACTGACAACTCATGGGGCCCCCAGGCAATAGGGGATCATGGGGCCCCTGTGTCCTTGCCCAAACTCAAAAAAGCCTATGAAAAAGGTACCAGGGGCATCTCATTGGGCCCCCTACTGACCCCGGGCCCTCGGGCAGTGCCCAAGTTTTCAAATGGTCAGTCCGCCCCTGCAGACAATGTAACTTTATGCTGCACAGGACTACAGGGACCAGGATGCTTTGCAAGGAGGAGGGTTGGTGAGCCATGTGTGCCTTTGTAGAGGACATGTGGGAGGATAGTCTGCAGCCCTTACTGTTTAAGTACACTGACACTGTTTCCAGATTGGCAGCGGGTGCTAAGGACAACGGTTATCTACAGCAGCTGAAGTCAGCGCCAAATGAGATCATCGGTACCAGTCACCAGCGATGGCAGTTACTGAAAGCAACGACATCTCCCACCACAAAGAGAGAGAGGCCAGAGTGTTGGAAATCGCACAGGAGGCATGTAACCATCCCAGGTGAGGCACTTCAGAGAATGGACAACAGGAAACACTTGCAAGAGAGGGAAAGCCCCATTCATCATCCCTTCAAGGAGTTAACCCCTGGAGACTGTTCTTCTTGGATGTGATGAGCAACTGCTAACCAGTGACATGTCAGTCCTTAAGAGCGCGCCACCAATTCACTAACACAGGCCTGTGCAACACATAGACTCACACAGCGTTACAATCCTACAGCATACAAGTGAATTTGGGACTGAGCCTAAAGAGACGTCAGTTTAGCTGGGGACATATTGCTACTATAGTTGCAGGGGGTTAATGCTGATCTATAGCTATACCAGTATATACATGAATATTGTGTTTATTGATGTTATTGTGCCAGTTCTAGAGGGTTTGTGTATTCAGTGCATTTAACTGCTATTTTCCAAGCTAATTTGCAGTCTATTTGCAGAGTTTTACCTGTCTTATTACACCTGTTATAAAACTTCCCACAAGGTGTACTGGTGTGCTGTGGATCCAATATATATGGTTCATCACTGAAGAAAGGACAGAAGTGCCCATTAATTCCAGCGGCTCCTTCGGGGGTGAGTGGTACACGTGGAAGGTTGAAACAAAATAAACCGTATTATTTTCTTGCACATGATTAGATGTTGGAAGTGGGCTGAGCTTCATCTTATTCAGTAAGCTAAGTGAAAATTCTCTTGTAAAGTGAACAGCTTATTTTCTTGTTGAAAATCAATGATAACCAAATATGTCCTGACCTGAGAATTCCATCTATGATATTGATTAAATATTATAACCTTTTATTCATATATAACCTTTCAGTTCGAAAACCATAATTAACCATTTACCGTTGCAATAGAAAATTGTGCTTGCACAGTGTGAATCATGAACAAACAAAATGAACATATTGTAATATAATATGTTTGCAAATAGTTGCTATCAACATTATAAACAAGAAAGTAACATAATCAGAGAAACGCTACATACCACCCACCCATCAGCTGTGTAATCATCCTTAATAAAGGAAAAAAAGCAGTCTAGAATTCATAAGAACTCCAACTGAAACTCTTGATTAGCCTTATTGGTGACACTTACTACAGCAGTATAACCTACTAATCTGACTAGTTTCTTTCAGCAATAGTACATTTTACTGGTTACCACCCCTACCTAGCAGGGGTACTGAAATAAAAACAACCCACCTCCACTGAGAGCTCTATGGTCTGCTTTGCTAGTGCCAGTGCTAAAACAAAGGCAGTAGTATTGGCTGTGCATTTATATACACAGATTTATATGTTCCTAGTATCAGTGCACTATATAGTATCTACGTCTGAAATGTAGTAGTCATGAATAGAGCAACTAAATTGTTTTAACCTCCCTGGCGGTATGATTATTTCAGATTTTTGGTGCTGAAAGCGGTACCATTATTTTGCATGGAAATATGTAGTTTTTTTTTATTGTAGGCTGTAATATTTAGGAATAACTCACTGAAATCTGTCCGAACAAGAGTCTAGTAAACATTCCGGATATGATAAAATTTGAAACACAAAATCATAAATTATAATTTAATAAAAAATAATATAATAATAATACATTTAATTCAATAATATAATCAAAGCAAAAACACTGAAATCTGAAATAGAGCGCCAAGTTCGCACATCACTGAGCAAAGTCGCAAAATCGTTTTCAGTGTCTGATGACGAATTTCCCCATGAATCATTATCACTCAATTCTGCAAGTGGTTCTGATTTACTATCGCTGTTCTCTAGCTGATCTAAACCCGCTTTTGACCTAAAGAGACGCTTTTTGGACGCCATGGACTTTTCTAAGTTTCCAGGCAGAAAGAACAGTAAAAATGCAGACAGGGCACAGGACAAAGCACTCGGGACAAAATGTATGTGAAATGGTTTGAAAGAGCAATGTTTTACTATGTAAAATTAGTTTTGAAAAAAATGACATTTTTTTAACATTTCAAATTTCCCGATGTCACAGGGACCGGAACACAGAAGCCGGATGCTGGCATCAGCCAGAGGAGATGGCCGGGGACGCCGCAGGGGACACATCACGGGAGCCAAGGACAAGGTAAGCTCTGCAGGGACACCTTATGCAGCGCCGCATGGTAAGCCCGAGTGTAGCTCGGGGTTACCGCTTTTGGTACAGAAACTTTACCCCGAGCTACACTCGGGAATACTGCCAAGGGGGTTAAAGATGTCTTAATAGTTTTCCTTTAAAAATTGAATCACATTCGAGGCATGTTGGTGTGATAGGCATAATGGTAGCTTTTAATACATATCTAACCACAATAGTTACCTAGGTTCCAGCAAATAGATGATCTAAAAATCTAAAATTAAGTGGATATCAATGAAAATTCCCACCACTTGACTGTTTTTCCAACTCTTGCCAAACACCCCTATAGCGTTTGACAAGCGTTGGTCTGGTGTTTGCGGAGCGTTACAAACGCTCCGCAAATGCCGCATGCATGGTTTAGCAGTGGATGCAAGGCAGTTGGCAAGTGTTAAAAATGCCCCACAAATGCCTATAATGAAGTTTGAATGGTGTTAACGCTCCACAAATGCCCCGCATTCGCACTGCAAACTCCGGCCAGGCGTTTGCGGAGCGGCACCATAGACTTGAATAGGAGGCTTCAACTCCTCCTGACTCGACCGGAGGCGTCCGTTTTGCCACGATGCGACGCAACGCGATGCTAACGCTCCCGTTTGAACAGCACTATCTGCTGCAATGTGCAGAATTTTCCCAGTCATTTGGGAAACGGTAAAAACGCTTCCCAAACACCTGTCTGCGCTTGCTAACAAGGCTAGTAGCCTTACTCTTTGATTATACGAAACTAGAAAATATTGTATCTGAAAGCAACACATTGCCAAATCTTTGTCAGCATGTAGACCTACCAACAAATACTGTGCTTTAGCATTTACCACTAACACCAGCTTTACATTGCAATGCTTCAAAGTACAGCCTATTTTTTAAGGTAAAGATAGGGGTGGAATGCTGAGCCCTTGACACTTTTCTTTTTTTCCTTTAATGTCAAAGGCAAGAACAGATCATAAGCTTTCTTTTTTTTTTCAAGGAAATTTTATCTACTTTCAAAGTATTAGGCAATATAAGAGATACAATCAAACATAAAAAAAAATACAACAGGTTTATGTATGACCAGGCAGTAATACAGCTTATTGGTAGCTCATGATGGCAATGCTTAACCCCTTTGGCACCGGCGCCTCCCGGCCCTTTAAGGGTTTCAGAAGCCAGGAGGCGGGGCAGAGTTTTAAGGTCATGTGATTGCCGTGATTCGCCATCATAGCGGTCACAGCGGTCGGGAAAGGTCCTGATCAAAAGAGAAGATTGCGACCTTTTCATGAGTACCGGACATGTGTGCCGGAAGCATGCAGGGCGCGCGCTCTCGGCACATATTTTTTTCTTAATTGCACGCAAGTGTGTGACCGCTAATGGCAAATACAACAGATAGGTTAAAGCTGAAGTTCAGTGAAAAATATAGTGAAAAATATTTTTTTTTCTATAGCTTTAGTTACATTATTACTGTGGGGGTTAACAGCATCAAGTTTCCAGGCTCAACTGAAGTGAAGGTGATCCAACGGGGACATGCCCCCTCCTGCCCTCTTCTCCATTGAAGTGGCACAGTGAAGAAGAGAGCAAAAGAAGGGTGTATCTTTAGTGCAGTTAAGCCCAGACACCTGAAGCTGTTAACCCCCACAGTGCTGGTAGATCAGCAACAGGAACATGGCGGGACAGCCCTGTAATGAAGATTTCTATAGAATCCAGCAAACTGCACATTGTGGGACATGCTTCATTAGAGGTAGTTAACCACTTGCCCTCCGGAGGATTTACCCCCCTTCCTGACCAGGTCATTTTTTGCGTTATGGCACTGCGTTACTTTAACTGACAACTGCGTGGCCATACAGTGCTGCACCCAAATTAAATTTATGTCCTTTTTTTTCCCACAAATAGAGCTTTCTTTTGGTGGTATTTGATTGCCTGTGAATTTTTATTTTTTGCACTATAAACAAGAAAATACTCATAATTTGTGAGAAAAAAACAGTATTTTTGACTTTTTGGTAATAAACATGTCCAATAAAAAAATTTAAAAAAATCAAATTTAATCATAAGTTTAGGGCAAAATGTATTGTGCTACATGTTTTTACTAAAAAAAAGTCTCATACATAAATTAATTGGTTTACGTGAAAGTTATAGTGTTTACCAATGGCGGTATATATACTGGATTTTTTTTCTAATTTGCTTTTACTAGTAATGGTGGCGATCAGCAACTTATATCGGGACTGCAAGACTGCGGGGGGCATTCTGACAATGAGAGGAACTGACTTGGTTGCTAATAAAAAAGTTAACCTTTTGATTGCTGCAGATGTTAACCCCTTCCTGCCCAGTGTAATTAGTACAGTGTCAGTGCTTTTTATTAGCACTGATCACTGTATTAATGTCACTGAGGGTGTCAGTGGCAGTTAGTCAGTTCCCACCCAGTGTCAGAGTACCCGCCACAGTCCAGCAGTCCCGCTATAAGTTGCTGATCGCCACCATTACTAGTATATAAAAAAATTCCATTATATATACCACCATTTGTATATGCTATAACTTTAATATAAACCAATTAATTTACACGTATTGGGATTTTGTTTAGCAAAGACATGTAGCAGAATACTTTTTGGCTTAAATTTATGATGAAATTTGATTTTTTTTTTTTACTGGATATGTTTTATAGCAAAAAGTAAAAAATATTGTTTTTTTTCAAAATTGTCGGTCTTTTTATGTTTATAGCCCCAAAAAATTAAAAAATGTACAGGTGATCAAATACCACTGAAATAAAGCTCTATTTGTGTGGGGAAAAAAAAGAACATAAAATTTAATTTATGTACAGCGTTGCATGACTGCGCAATTGTCCGTATTGCAAAAAATGGCCTGGTCGGGAAGGGGGGTAAATCCTCAGGAGGGCAAACGGTTAAAGTGAGAATAATAAACAAACCACTCAAAATTTACAAATAAACATTTCTGACATTTAAATAAATAAATAAATCAGTGACCAATATAGCCACACTTCTTTTCAGTAACAGTCATAAGCCTTCCATTCATGGAGTCTGTCAGTTTCTTGATCTGTTGATGATCAACTTTTTTGCAGCAGCAACCACAGCCTCCCAGACAATTTTCCGAGAGGTGTACTGTTTTCCTTCAATGTAAGTCTTCCATTTCAGAAGGACCCGCAAGTTCTCAGTAGGGTTTAGGCCAGGCGAGTAAGGGGGCTATGTCATTACTGGCTAGCCTCGCAGTGGAGTACTTTGATGCACACAACGGAGCATTGTCCTGCATAAATATCATAGTCTTCTTGAAAGATGCAGATTTTTTCCTGTACCACTGCTTGAAGAAAGTGTCTTCAAAAAACTGGCAGTAGGTTTGAGAGCTGATATTGAGTCTATATTCAACTCGAAAAGGTCCAACTAGCTCATCTTTAATAATACCAGCCCATACTAGTACCCTGCCTCCACCTTGCTGGCGTCAGAGTTGAAGTGGAGCTCTGTGCCCATTACTCTCATCTCATCAGTCTATAAAATCTTTTAAAAATCTGTCTTCAGATATTTTTTGAGTTTTTATTGTATAGAGTAAGCACACCACATAGACAAACTGCTTTAGCAATAAGTTTGTATTGGCATATACGTACAATACATACAATCACCTAGCAGGTACAGAAAACCAAGTATGTAATCTAATATCAAGTATAATACAACAAAGATGTACACTTCATTGTTGAAGAACAGCAAAGAACATGCATGCATATAGGTTCAATGAGCTACACCTAAAATGTATAAGTGCTGATGTTCAGGAATGCAATACACAGAATAGAGCAAAAAAGGAAAGCTGAGCCAGACCCTGGTGAAAAGAGAGAGGAGGAGGGAAAAAAACATTTCGGGGATTCAAAAAACCACTGTCTGAGCAACCTCCTACCAGAGGTATGAGGTACAAACTTATTGCTACAGCAGTTTAACTATGTGAAGTGTTTACTCTATACATTAAAAACTATTGTACTAACAGATTGATATACTGTTGAGATGCTTGAGCACCCTAAATAATAATATATGATTGGTTGCTGTGTAGTTAAAAGAGCGTGCATACCTTTATTGCTAATTTCAGATATTTTTTGACCCAGTCTTCACGTTTCAACTTATGTGTCTTATTTAGTGATGGTAAGGCTTCAGCCTTCCTTACTTTGGCCATGTCTCTGAGCACTCAACACCTTGTACTTCTGGGAACTCCAGGTAGGTTGCAGTTCCCTAATATGACAACACTGAAGGATAATGGGTTCCTGATAGCTTCATGTTTGATTCTTCTCAAATCTTTGGCAGTTGACTTGCGGCTTTTTTTTTCAACACGTTTTTGCGACCTTGTTGACTATTTGCATCAAAACGTTTGTTGGTTCTGTGATCATGCCACAATGTCTTAGCAATTTCAAGAATGCTGCATCCCTCTGATAGACCTTTTACAATTTCTGACTTTTCAGAGTCAGTTAAATCTCTTTTTTGGCCCATTTTGCCTGAAGAAAAGAAGGTGCCTAATAATTATGCACACCTTGATATAGGGTGTTGATCTCCTTAGGCCATATAATCCCTCATTACACAAATACACATCACCTGATATGCTTAAATCCAATAAGCATTCAAGTTTATATTGTGCACACAGTATACTTCACTGTGCTCTCCTTATTCTCACCAATAAACGTATTATTCTAAGATGTTGTTGCCTCACCTTTTATTATGATTTAATTATTTGTACAGTATATGGCAACATTATATCACAAAGAGTACACAGTATACTGTAAAGGGAATATTCCCCCACAGGTATGGTAGATTGCATTTCCAGCCAAGGAGACTGGATCTTATCAAACTTTTGTGAGCAACTACCTGCCTCATAAGTTAATTTGTACAGGGAAGTTACTTTCCAATGAGTCATTTTCAGAGGACCAGTGGATTTCCAATGAATAGTTATCTTTTTAGTACAAAAAAATAAATAAATACAGTAGGGGTTTCACTCTGTTAGGCAGATCGGAGTCCTCTAAATAACCTAACAAGCATCTAGTTGGAAAACAAATAGTGGGTAAATTCAAAAGAAAGACAGAAAAGTAATTTTGGACCAAATTGCTCTCATTTTTGGACAATCTCAGATTACGTATAATAAGTTTCAAGTGTTGGTTAAACATTTAGGGCATGAAAGAGAAGGTAATTTGCCCATTTTAAATAATACATATGGTGTATAATAATTATGGTGAAAGAATTTCACCTGAATTACCTTATCGTTAGAGGAAATCACTGAAGTCATGTGGGAGTCTAAAATGTCCTGTTATGCATCATTTAGTAAGTTTGGTATATCTCTCCACCATTAGAATTTATGTGTAATCTCTTTTTATTTAGATTTGCTTATAACAAAGTTAAAAAAGATAATAAAGAAAAAGACAAAAGAACATAAGGCATAAGGTTAACAAAGAAAAAGGCAATGAGACATATATGCAAGATCAGTACAATATCGGCAAAAGTACATAGTAAATACTGATATAGAAAACATAACAAAAGAAACACTTGGACACACTTCACAGGATAAATAACAATCAAGCCCAACTAGCCCATTGGGTGGGAGTACATACATAAACTTCATGTACCCAGGTCACGAAGGGCAGTAAACAATATACATAAGGAGAGGATTGGCATACAAGGCCACAGAGTGCCTTTCTTTCAAGTATGAATATAACAGTAGTATAGCTATGTCCAAATAAACAAATAGAACTCTCGGAAAGGGTCAAGGACCAGAAAAATACAGACAAAAGAAAAAAGGGGGGGTTAGAAGGGTAGAAGGGTAAGTTAAATTGAGTGCTAAAGAACATATAGGATCCAAGTTTCACGCGGGGCAGTGGGGCTAGACACCCCACATAAGATAATGAAGAATAGGGCAGCAGATTCAGAGATGAAAGGAAAATGTGTGGGAGTGTCAAAAATTATTCCAAATCAACTAGGTAAGGGTGTAGTCATCAGTTTTATCCATTTTCCAGGAGAACATACCTATAAATAGCAGACAGAGTCAATTTTACAGGCCCAGTCCGCAAAGGATCCCTCCTTTTGGTTTACCCTAGCTATCACAGTATAGTCAAAGGTTAGAAAATGCCGGAGAAGACTTTTTTATTTTGTTTATAGGATCTGGGCAACATTGACAGTGCCATTAGAATTTAGTCTGAGTAAGTCTGTTAGTCTTTGTCTGAAGAAGCATCTGTTCCAACAGAGTTACTCCAAACACTCCCAACTGTGCTACTACTGTGTGTCTTAGCTGTAAGTAGAGAAAATATGCAGCGGTAGACCATATTCATTTTGGAGATCTGTAATAGTCTGAAGGGTACAATTGATGAATAGATGCAATATATAGCCAGCCCTATCTCCCATTCAGGATACTGGCTGCAATCTTATAACTCACACCCACTAATAAAGTCCGAGGGTTCTGAAGATTGGACCTTTTGGTACAGGTTTTGTCATACTGTGTACATGAAAGCAAATAGATTGTTACTTTAAACAAGGAACCCTCAATTTATGTGTAAGTGTACCTTAGAACTTTCATCTTTTTGTGTATGGCTTGACCCCTCCATTGCATAAAATGCGCATAAGAACATAATCAAACAGCATTCTTGATGTTTCTCATAAGAAAACATAAAAGTGATTAATGGCAATTACAGTTCATCATAGAAAGTAAACTGTATGACAGCACTGTGTGATTACAATAACAACATTACAGTAGGGGGATAGACAATAGCCATATATACAATTATTTAGCCTATTTATATTTTAACATGATGCGCCTCTACAAGCTGATAACCGTCATGGCATATAAGCATTTACAGGAAAGAGAAACTATATTATCCAAAATGTCTTGTTGATATCCTATTAGTATCATTAATAATACTGAAAGAATTATTGAACAATACATAGCAATGGAAGTTTATGATTAATATCTACTCCTGGTGTTATAAATTATTAGCCGCATACATTTTTAATTATAGAAGTACGAATGGCAATTTGGATGTCAACAGGAATCAGTAGAGATGTCTGAGAATTAACAAAGATCAAGCGAGCAGAACAAGCATATGAAAAGAAGCTTAACATGACAATGTAGTCAGCAGTTATTTTTTTCAACAGCGATCAGAAAACATTACAGCTTTGCATCCTTTGAGACAGCAGGAGCAAATGTGCACTGGTGAAGGTAGGAAAAAAAAAAGTTTGAAGTGGTGCAGAAATAACTTCTTTATAGTATCATACGTGATTTTTTTATGATAGCTCAGCTGCCTCTCAATTACATCAGTTAAAAAGGAATAGCATAAGAGTAGGCTTATATGGGGCACCAGGAGACTAAATGTGGTACATGGTATGTTGTAAAAAAGAAACTATGATGGATTTGTTTCGAAGCTCAGAATAGGGAACTCACAGCAGGCTGGGATAGAGAGTATAGAAATTTGAGGTTCTTTTTCCTTTTTAATAAGCAACAGAGAAAAGCTCCTTTTTGATCCTGCTGATGCTTATGTTCTGACACCTGCCACCAGCAGTACTTGGACACATCCTTTTTATTTTCTATTCCCTTTTAACTGTCTGGCAGTCGCTTTGATATATTTTTTTCTATCTGTGGTGCCAATGGAACAAGGTGGTAATCTCACCTAGGATTTGTCATGACACAAGATGCTTTACCCTAAAGCCATAACCTGGAAATAAACACCTAAATTAAGGCGTATGCTAATTGTGATCACATATTTTCTAGTATTATGGAAACTGAGCAGGAGTCTGTTAAACAGAATCCACTTTGGATATTGTATACTCCAGAGAGACTTTGAAATAAATGGAAGTTTCTTCTGCTATATGGCAAGCAATGCATCATGCTACAAGTGACAGGCCCAGCATTAACAACAGATTGATATCTTTGAAGTGATGGTAATAAAATGATTTCATATATTAGAAAAGTTATGAAAATGTAATACTTATCATGCCGTGTTAGTCACTTCTTATCCTGTATTGTATGAATTATTAGTCCATGTTAAGAGAGAGAGGAAAGAAAAACATGCTATTTCATTTGAGTAATTTAACAGTGAGATAGATTGTGGCATTAAACAAATATAGCAATTGTTCACCCTTCTTCTGAAAAGTGACTAGCTAAGATATCGTTTTATTAAGTTAAAATCAGGTCAGGCAATAGAAAGATCACATAAGTCTGATCTTAAAGTGACAGCATTTTAGAAGGGGGTTAAGTCATTGCCAAAAATTAAGAAAATTCCTCATTTCCCTTTTGTTAAATTCATTTAGATATTATTTGTTTTATTAAATGTTCAAATCAATGATCATGGTTATTTGGAAACAGACTGATAGACTTGTATTCACAAAAAAAAAAAAATGAGACAGCAATGGGACAGTGCTAGGAACTCTTTTTTTTATAGCAGAGTTTATCCAAGTTTCACAAATAAAATGTCCAATTGCTGGCCACAGCTTCCTACGAGTATTTGCAGTTTTCACACAAAGAAATGAATGTCTGATTAAATTGAAACCATTTGTATCATATAATATGCTTGTTGCAATTCAGTGACTTATAGAATTAGATCCATCCAGGAGCAGGATGACCTCCCAAAAACTTCCCAAAAATCTTTCTCTTTAGAATAAAACTGTGATTTTTTTTCATGCAAGGCAAAGCAACACAAGTAGTGTATACATGTAGGGACACTGCCTGGGTGGGGTACTTTGTGGAGCACCCCATTGAAGTCTATGGGGCAGGGGTCTTTGTGTGTGTGGGGGGGGGAATTTTTTTATTTAGTTCTGACCATTTGTATGAGCAAGCTATTGCCAATCAAAATTCATGGGAAGACCAACACTAATGTCAAAAGCAAAACTAAATACATCAATATATAATAAAAGAGTATTTCACCCTACACAGAATTGTCAGCTCAAACACTCCAACAATATAGTTGCTGTGAGCCCACTCTTTTGTGGAAAAGAACCTGGGTTATCCATTTCTTCAAATTATTGGCTCTTTTGACTCTGACCAGGGACAAAGGTTTAGCACTGCAATATAGGTTGTACCTTATTTTTGGCAATAATCGTGGATTTACTGTGAAGTCATGGCAGTAATGAACCCAAAACTCATCCCTTCTGATAAGCTGGCTCCACCAGCAGCACTTTACTGCACTTCCCTGCTGCTTTGCTTGGCTAACAGGATCAAGGAATACTGATGGTGATGGTAATTGGTAAACTTTAATTTTACTGAAATTTACAAATACATTTGAGTCAATTAGGAAAGAAAAATTAGGGTGATAACTGTAGATTTTTTTTAAATAGTGCAATGGGGTTTGCATTGTTCTCAAAAACTATTTCCTTCCAACTGCCCTGGACCTGTTCTGTTTCTTTCTTCGCTAGTCTTTTTATTTATTTATTTTTCTATTGTGATCAAATACACACAAAAACACAAATAACAGTAAAATAAATAAACAAAAGTACCCTAAATATACCTCTGAAAAAAACCCAACCTTTAAACAAAAAGAAAGAAGGCAAAATTCTAAAGTTTTTATTCATGTTAAAATCGATAATTTCAGTGAAATAATTTCTTCCAAAATTTCTTTGCTCATCCCTAGCCAAGACTACCATCATGTGTGCAAGAAGACCATTCAGGCAAGTCACGGGGTGAGTATGTGCTGCTGTTGGGTTGCTATTAAAATGTACCTACTGATTTCTCCTACAAGGAAAAATTATATCTCAGTGGAGAAGTTGATGTATTATATGTAGATGAAAAGAAGTGTGCTCTAATACAGATAGGTAGTCACCATATGCACATGAAAGGCCATAAGCTCTTTTCTCCCATGTTTACTCCCACTCTTCTTGAAGAACCTCCCAAATATTTTTTTTTAAATCTTTATACGTACCTTTTTTCCAGGTGTCTTCAGTCCTTTCTTCACATCCTCTAGCAGTGTTTGGGTCTTGCATGCTGCCAAAAGCAGCACTTCAAATTGTGAGGCTTCCAGAATGTGGATTGGCATTATTTTTTTTCATTTTTCAATATTGTTTATGGTTTTGAAGAGAAAGTGTACAACACAATGAGGGGTTGGTGTACAAATACAAACTTCCCTTTTGCGCATGAAATTACAATTACATAAAGAGAGGATTAAAGAAAGTGTAAAACACTTTGCCCATCTTTGGTTGTGTGTGGTAACATATGTCAGCCTAGCTAACATCAAGTATTAGAACAGCTGCAATCAAGAGCAGTATAAAAACAAAGAAAATGCAAATAGATGGGACCTTTCTGTTCCCTATCAATATGTTAAAATTCAAATTTCAGTGTATCTATCTGAAATAAACCAAACATGCCTGTGTTGGGCAAACTGGAAAAGCAACCTGTGGGGGGCTCCTCTCCACCACCACGTCCCGCTTTGAAAATTGGACACTGCCTTTCATGGGAAGCCCCACTGTAGAGGAAAACAACCCCCCCAAAAGAGGGATGAGAAAGAAGGTAGAAAGTAGTACAGAACAAGGAAAGGGAAAGATAAGACTAAAGGGCCATCTGTGCCCTGATGTAAATAACGATTGCATTAGGCATTTCCCAAAAGATAGGAGATCCATGGATCCCAAATATTTTAAAGCTCTAATTTTGTCGTTTAGGATTGCAGAAAGTCTTTTGTTTGATTGTGCAATATTTAAAGGATAAGCTCACCTTTAAAAAAATAATTTTTTTTCTTAGAAGCTTGGAAAGCATTGCACCCACGATCAGCAGATGCCAGGTGCAATGTCAGGCTCCTGCAAACTATCAGTATAGCTGTCTGCCTGTACTGCCGATATGGGTAGACAGTTACTTTAGTTCAGAAAGAATCAATGAACTATGAGGATGCTCACCAGTTCCCTCCTATTTCATTGAGCACTACTAGTATAAAAACAGGTGAAACACCCAACATGTTCTCGAAGGTGAACTTATCCTTCGACTGCACTGAGCAGTACCATATATAGTGGTGGAGAGGATTTCCTCTGGGAGACAGTGTTGGAGATATGGTATTACAGTTAGAGCTGCTTTTTAATTTTATCTTTCTTGGAGAATATATATTTTGTTAATAAATTTTTGCTAAGCTAGAGATGGGCTTTAAAAATTATACACAACTGATTCAGTCATATTCTGAATTTATGATTTATATAGCTTATACAGGCCTAACTATTGCGTAACGTAGTTTTGCCTGGCAGTGAATATGTTAACAGTGTCTTTTCTCATATTTGTGTTTTTGTGCTTTAGAACATATATTTTGAAAACAGACTATCATCACTGCCAAGTGTGTCTGTCATCCGCCTCTTCTGACTTTGAGGCTTTTAGTTCTGCTCTGATGACAAGCTTAGAATCGTGCACATTTCCAGGATGAGGAGGAGGCCTAGCAGGTGCTGTTGTGGAAGCGCGTTATCAGCTACAGTGCAGCTCATGTCCACTAAATAGTGCAAAATAATAAACTGTTATCAACGTATGATGTCTCTATAGGGGATTGAGAGGGACAGCTGTGATAGTGCCCATGAAGCCATAACTGATTCTTTATTTCAGGTATAAACAGCATTGCTGTTGCTAATGTTCTTTTTTTCAGTATGTTATTATCTGTATGAGCTCATAGAGGGATTTTCACAGTGATGCACTCAATGGAAACATGTATATACCTTATTTTTTGCGTAATCTATTTATTTTTTATAAAACCCAATATATAAAATATTATTGGGTATAAACCCAATATCAAATTTTATTAAAATATAACTTTTGACTCTCATTTTTACATAATGTGACAGAGGTACTTTGCATCAGGTTTTGTAAATATTAAAGAAAGGTGTATTTTCTGTATCTGACACCAAAACCATGTCTCCCTCATTCTGAGAAGCCCTGTGTACAAGAATACTTCTTAAATTAAAGTGGAGTTCCACCCAAAAGGGGAAGTTCCGATTTAATGCTTTGTCCCCTGCTCCCCATTAAGGATTGGCACCTTTGAGGAGCGGGGGCGATCAAAAGCGAAAGTTGTCCTCCCTCCCCGTAGTCTTCTGGGACACGTGACAGGTCCCAGAAGACTACGGGGCCATTCACAAAGTGCATCGCTTCTCACGCATGCGCAGTGGGCACCCGGCTGTGAAGCCGCAAGCTGTTACAGCCGAGGGGTTCCCACACTAAAGATGCCAGCGCTAGGGAGAGAAGACGGCTGGTGAAACCATCAGTGGACCGAGGGACAGGTGAGTGGCTGTATTTTAAAAGTCAGCGGCTACAGTTTTTGTAGCTGCTGGATTTTTTTCATCTGGAACTCTGTTTTAAGCTAAATCCTGGATCAGGACACTACAATTGGCCTTGCTTATCTGTTCCTGGAGCTGTTGTATCCATGTCTGTACCTTAGACTCCTTCAGTAGGGCACAAGCTCTTTTAGGCTTTCTGGTAACAGAATCATAACATTTACACCTGCCCTTAATACACTAAAATGCATCTGTTGCTATTGTTCTGTATATCATTGTTGTGTTGAGTAGGGAGCTATCTATTGAGTTTTCACTGCAACTGCTCCTGTTTTTATTATTCCTTTCAACAAGAATAGGGAGTGTCATGCTAGTAAAGATTCCTCATCTACCACTGCAGCCATTTTAGTTTCCTGAAGAACACCAGTGAAGGTCTCCGCTATTCTCCCATTGATACACATATGCCTGTATGTTCATTCATTGTGTTTGTTGAAGACACATATATATCTAGAATGCATTTAAATATATTTAATGTGATTTGTAGGTAGCTGTTTACAAGAAATGTTTTCATTGTATGCATTTGTGAGAAACATATTAACAAGCATATTGTAACTTCAGTTTATGTGATTGTATTGCAGTTTTACAGAACTATTCACAGAAGTAAATTCAGTTTTGGAATGAAACACAATGCTGCTTCTGCCAGTTTTTTTAGCTAGCTGTCGGCTAACCGTTAGTAGGACAGCATAGCTATAGCTACATTTTTGCAGGTACACGTTAGTTGAATGTGACAGTTTAGGAGACAGACACAGGGAACATGACGTATTGGCATTGTGCTTTTATTTCTGATTGCTTTCACTAGATAGATCTGCTTTGCAGGGGGATGACTGGAGGTGGGCTTTAGGTATGAAACAGGTGCAAGTTTATGACCAGTTTTCCAGATCATAAAGACCACTTCATTGTGCACAGAGCAAATGTAGTTTGCTGGCTAAGCAAGTTGTCACTTTCTAGCATCTTTGCTTCAGAGTGAACCAACTTGATTAAAGTAGAACTATAAACTTAGTTTTTTTCATTTTGGATAGAGTAAGGGATGGTATAGTTTATTTATTGCAATCTGCATCCCATTGGGGAGAATCCCCTTTGCTACCTGTTCCATAGCAAAATAGGAAGTGAGAGGAAATACCTGCAAATTAGGGGAATCCCCCCAGGTCACCTGTCACAAGTTAGCATGCAGGTTTCCTGCCTGAGTATTCTTACCTCCTTGCTGCAGTGTTTCTGATGGTTCTGTGATTCCTTCAGAATTTCTTAGAATAGTCCCAGTGCCTCCTGAAGAGCAGTAAAAAGACTTTATGACACCTGTTTATTGCATACAGATTTATATCATCTCAAAGTGTGCTTTATTAGTGTGGTGACAGAGAGAATGCATGATATGGTCCAGGCAGAACTGCAGCTGGGGTACATGGGTTACAAGAATATATAAATTCATTTTCATATTTTTTTAGCAGAATGACAATTCATACTAGTGTGCATATTTCAGATTGTCTGGAAAGGCAAATTACAAATAGAGAGTAATGTACAGCATATATGCCCCCTTAACTTTACTTTCCAACCCTGCTTCACTCTTCCTTAAAATTACATTATACCATTGCCCTACACTGCAATGTCCACTGAAAGACAGCATATGAACCCTTCATATTAACTACCATTAACATATTTTTCTCTTGAAACTCATACTACACTGTTAGGTGATTTGCTTTTGTAAATTAGGTCACTGGATAATAAATAACTTATTTTTATACATCTCTCTGCCCTGAGGATGAATTTTGTTTTCCATATGTTGTAATAACAACCACCAGCTTTTTTTATTTGTATATTTCCATTAGCCGCAGGAGTTGGTACACATATTAGCTGCCTCTGCAAAACCCGTTCCTTATACGTGTTCTACAAATTCATGTAGTCCTGCAGAATCCCATCTGAGAAATAATTTTCCAAAAAACACTTTTGTGACCATCTTATCATAAGATGCCATGTATGAAAAGATACAATGAAAGAACAACACAATGTTAATTTATCATTAAGTAATACTTTTTTATATTATTAAAACAGTAAATTTCATTTTGTAAAGTTGATCAATGATTGGACCCTACCGCAGGTCTTCCCTTTATTCTCTTTGTTCCATAGTCCCATATTAAGTTCTTCACACAAAGTCGTGGCGATATTTTAGAGTAATAATATGTATACTAGAGTATGCTTCTGGCAGCTCCCACGACACATTATATTTGCCTTTTCTCCCAATCTCCAAATGGGTTTGAGAATTTTGAACTTCTTTCAGAATTTATACAGCAGATGTTGATGAGATCCCTAAAGAATTATATTACAGAGAATGCCAAAAGCAAATGAGAAAGAAAGGTCTGCGGTGATGGAGATTAAGGAAAAAGCTACTAAATTTAAAGTTGTAAAGGAATAAAGTAGCTCAGTTATTAACATAGGTTAATTAGGGCTAGCATTTTTGAAGCAGAAAATTATAATAAGAAATGAAGGAAAAAAGTTTTCAAACATTGTAAATAGCCCCTCTTATTTCTATCTAGGTACCTTTTCCATTAATCCAAATAGGCTAAATGCATCTGAAAATGAAAGAAAATGAGTATTGTTTTAGGAGGACTAAGACATTTAGAATTCCAAGGTTTATCAGCTATTTAATGTAAGGTGTCCAACAATATAGAGTGGAACAGGTTGATCATTTTGTGCTATGCTTCATGAAATTAATTGACTGAAGTTAAACCAATATCTATTTCATTTGTAAAAACTTTAGTTGCACTGGTCAAACTAATTTGCAATGATTTGTCATTCATGGGCAACTACCGAACATCGAACACTACAAAAACAAACCTATATAGCACAAAACATTATTATTATTATACAGGATTTATATAGTGCCGACAGTTTGCTCACCGCTGTACATTATGGTGGGAGACAGTACAATATCAATGCAATTCAATACAAGAGGGAATCGAGGGCCCTGCTCATTAGAGCTTACAATCTAGGAGGGAAGGGATAGTGGTACAAAAGGTAATAACTGTGGGGGATGGAGTGGTTGGAAGAGTAGAGGTGTTAGCTGAGGGCCGGGTAGGCTTCCCTGAAGAGATAGGTTTTCAGAGTGCGCCTAAAAGTGAGCAGAGTAGGCGATAGTCTGATAGATTGGGGTAGGGAGTTCCAGAGGATGGGGGTAGCCCTGGAGAAGTCCTGGAGATGAGCATGGGAGGAGGAGACAAGGGAGCTACAGAGTAGGAGGTCTTATGAGGAGCGGAGAGTACGGTTTGGGTGATATTTGGAGACAAGATTGGTGATGTAATTTGGAGCAGAGTTATAAATGGCTTTATATGTTATTGTTAATGTTTTGAATTTTATCCGTTGGGCAATGGGAAGCCAGTAAAGGGATTGGCAGAGAGGGATGGCAGATACAGAACGGTTAGTAAGATGGATGAGTCTGGCAGCAGCATTCATGATAGACTGAAGAGGAGATAGCCTGCGATGAGGTAGGCCAATGAGGATGGAGTTACAGTAGTTGAGGCGTGATATAATAAGGGAAGGAAAAAACATGAATTCTCTTGAGGACCTAATAGAAAAGTTCACCTTTTTGGGCAGAATTTCACTTTTCATAATATATAGAAATGTTTTCCAGTGCCATTTCTGTCCCAGCCATTCCAATTGGTTTATCTCTCACTTACCTTATCCACAAGAGGTTTAAAAGCTTGTCAGTTTAGTTGAATTTTTGAAATGATTTTCAGATTTCATCACTTTCTGTACAGTTTTGCCATGTATTTGAAAACACACAGCTGTGAATGGAGCCTCATTGTTCTTGTGTAAGCAAACCAATTTCATTTTCAGGCCCCATTCACACCTAGAGTAGTGTATTTTGGCTCTTTTTTACAGTGATACACATAAGGCAGCCCATTGATCTAAATGGGCTGCGCTACACGTGGCAAAGTAGCTTATGGAACATTTTTACTTGATGTGGGTTGTATGTTTTTTACTGTGCATTTTGCTGCATGTCACTTGTTTTTTCACATGGCAAAATGTGTGCTTGTTTCTGTGTTTGGTGTGTCGTTAACAATTAATGGCACCAAAAGCACAACTGGTTAATTTTAGGTGTAGAAATGTGGCCATACACTATACAATCTGATTGTACTATCTCTGTATGATCTCCTTTAGATTTACCAAAACCAGGGGCGGACTGACCATTTGGAAACTCGGGCACTACCCGAGGGCCCGGGGACAGTAGGGGGCCCCTGAGTTTGGGCAAGGATACAGGGACCCCATGATCCCCTATTGCCCAGGGCCCCATGAGGTGTCAGTCCGCCCTTGACCAAAACTATATAATAGGAGGACACACCATCTATCCAATCACTCTATACCCAATCAGGCAGGCCCTTGCACTACATAGTTGATGGTAGATCTAAAGGAGATTGTACAATCAGATTGTATAGTGTACGGCAGGGGCGGACTGACAACTCATGGGGCCCCCGGGTAATAGGGGATCATAGGCCCCTGTGTCCTTGCCCAAAGTCAAAAAAGCCTATGAAAAAGGTACCAGGGGCATCTCATGGGGGCCCCTACTGACCCCGGGCCCTCGGGCAGTGCCCGAGTTTCCAAATGGTCAGTCCGCCCCTGGTGTACGGTAAGCTTTACAGAACCCAGAACACATTTCTCCTGTTTTCAATACTACAGCTCTATCCACATAGGCTGTTATATGATCGCTCAGCAGACTCTACTAAATGAATGATCTATGCAATATGAAATGCACCACTTCCCATCTGGCCCATGTAGATAAACGGCTGAACGGGAGCACTGCCGAGGCGGGTGGACGTTACTAAATGTCCTGCCGCATCCATTGCCTGTGCGCGCTCCCTGGGAGTGTGCGGCACTGTGATCCGTGGTTGCTGTGTTTACAGATCGCTGAACGGGACCTCTGTGTGAGGTCCCGATTTATGTGATCACTGATTGGCCAATCGGTGATCACATGAATAGTAGTAAACAAGATGTCACTTCCTGACATCATTGCTTACTACTTGTTAAATCTGTGAATGATCACAGAGGTCACATGGTACAAGGCTATTCACAACATCCTTGTACCATCTGACAAGCTGTGACCAATCACAGCTGACACAGTATTTCTCTATGGCTGCAGGAATGCAGCCAGAGAGAAGGAGAAATGATTGCTTTTACTCCCATAAAGGCTGTAAAAGCAATCAGTGTAAAATAAGAAGAAAAAAATCTTCATCACCCCCTACAAGTAGTACAGTGTCACTATGGTGACACTGTACTGCTAAGGTGACAGTATGTAAAAAAAAAACATACATAATAATATAAAAAAAATAAAATATAAATGTAAAACACTTTTTTGAAAAATTATAATTTTTGGTTATAAACTAATTTGGGTTATTTTTTTTTTTACTAAAAAGATAGATGAATAAATTTTGGCCAAGATTTATGAAGAAAAATTATTTATTTGCAAAAAGAAAAACACTTTTTTTTCAAAATGGTTGGAATTTTTTATTTATATAGCAAAAAAAATAAAAATCCCAGTGGTGAATAAATACCACCAAAATAAAGTTTTATCTGTTTAAAAAAATGCTAAAAATTCATATAGGTAGTGTTGCATGACTGTACAATTGTCATTCAAAGTGTGGTAGCGCTGAAAGCTGAAAATTGGCCTGGACAGGAAGGGGGTAAAAGTGTCCGGACTTGAAGTGGTTAAGATAGAAAAAAAAAATGATGCCTGTGTTTTTAGCATGAGCAGTGATCACTGATTAATTGTATTGGAAATCAGTGCACCTGTGGAAGTTGGTGATAGTGATCTGCTGGAAGGGGGTAAGGCAGCCACTGGTGTGTGCTAATGAGGTCAGCTGGGGAAATCCTTGCTGTGTCTTACTGCTTTTTTTTTGTCCTAAGGGCCAGAATGGTGTGAACTGTAAGCAAAAACATATCCAAAATGTATCTGGAGTGCTTTTTTGTAGTGTGAACTGGCCCTAAGGGCATGCATTTCAGTGTGCTTTTTTTCTGTATCCAAAATGCACAGAAAGTAGGTTATATGGTTGTCAATGTCATAATTCACATCAGTGCTTGCAGTTCCAGTGTGTTTCGGCTGCAGAAAAAAAGCGGAACAGCTGAATTTGTCCTGCACAAAACTGTACTAGAACGCGGTAAAATGCATAAAAAATGCACTGGAACGCACTAAAATGCAAATGTCTCTATTTAAATTGAAGAGAAAGAGAGGGGAATGAACTTGAACACATCAAGAACACACCAAAACTGCGTCAAAAACGTGCATCCAGAATGCATCTGGATTATACTGTGAACGTAGCTATAAATCTACATATCAGCATAGCAAGTGATGAAGCGTTCTAAGAAATTCAGCAATGGCTAAGGTAAGGCTTTGTTCTCAAAATCAAAGACAGCGTTTATTTTTCTGCAACAGTGGCACATTAATGGTATATTGGTACATAGGGGAGCTGAAATGTAGAAAAAAAGGGGTAACTTAGCCTTTAAACTTAAGACCCTGCATTCACTATATCTGGTCTCCCACAGTACACAGAACATGGAAGTGTAATTATTTTAGTAAATATAAACTGCAAAATACCTCCTCAACAGTTAGAGCAATCTTGTGACTTCAGCTGAGCACTGGTTAAAGCTTGTAGGAGTTTTCTTTCTGCTCTCAGAGGATGCAAAACCCCTGACATCTGTCTGGACAGTGCTGATTGGTCCTGTGCTGATCAAATGCACTCTCCAAAGCAAAAAACAAAAAACAAAAAACCTCTCTAGCAATACACACCAAATTGAGCATGTGCAGAAGGGCTATGGGTTCAGTCTTTCTTATCAGTGTGGACATTTGAACAATAATTATGCATTTATAAAATATAAAATGTAATTACTAATGAATTACATGGATGACATTTGATTAATTGAATCTATGGTTACTACCTCTGACCAGGGGCGGACTGACCATTTAGAATCTCGGGCACTGCCCGAAGGCCCGGGGTCAGTAGGGGGCCCCATGAGATGCCCCTGGTACCTTTTTCATAGGCTTTTTTGAGTTTTGGCAAGGACACGGGGGCCCCAGGATCCCCTATTGCCCGGGGGCCCCATGAGTTGTCAGTCCGCTTCTGCCTCTGACCCATAACTTTCTTTTATATTGGGTTAATGTTATTGTGTTTATGTGTTATTTTAAACAATAAATGTCCGCTATTACGGTCAATGATCTCTGTCAATATTTAATCACAAATGAGATTCCTTTTTTCAAATATTTTAGTTTTGAGATGTTGAGCAAAAGCCATCTTTTGTGTGCAGTATTTTTGATCTTATATCATAAAATGCTATATGTTAAATCCCCACCACTCAAAGTTGTTCCTTTTGGTTTCATTACCTTGTCATGAGCTATAGTGCCAAATCTTTTTTTACCTCAAGAAATAATGAATTTCAACTAAACTATTACAACTAAATGACTTATAACTTAACTCTGGCCACAAAAAAAAAACGTTTCTCTGGGGTTTCCCCACAATGAAAGGGTTAAAGTGATTGTAAAGGTACACATTTTTTTTTTTTAAATAACAAACATGTCATGCTTACCTGCTCTGCGCAATGGTTTTGCACAGAACATCCTGTTCCTCTTGTTCTTGGGTCCCCTACTAGTGCTCCTTGCTCGTCCCCCTTGCCGAGTGCCACTAGAGCCAGATGTTTGCTCTGGGGGCACTTGCGCATGCTCACTGTGTCCGGCCCTGTATGTTCATAAGACACAAAGAGAACAGCTTGGCCCAGCTCCTGTTTCCTTCTCAATGATTGTGATTGGCAACAGAAGAAGCCAATGGCTCCCACTGCTGTGGGTCAGTCAATGAGGAGAGAGAGGCCCAGAAATGTCACTTTTCCCATGCACAGCACTGGGCTGAGAGCAAGCTTTGATAAATACTGGGGGGGCTGAAGGTAAAAAACCTTCAGTCCTTAGAACTGCTTTAAATGTGCCTTAACTCTAAGGGGTTTCAGAAGAGACTATATTACTTACCTTCTCCTTTCTCTTGCAGGCTCTCTCAATCTACTTGGCATGTCCCCCACAGCCTCTTCCCTAAGTCATTTTTGTCCTCAGTTGCAATCTCATCCCCTCCACATAGCCCTGCAGTGTATGTGATATCATAGAGAGACAACCACAACCCAAATATTCGAGGGAAAAGAGAACAGCACTGGAGGCTGCAAGAGTCAGGTAAGTAATGCAGCCTCTTGTACTACCCCTTATACTTAAAGCAGAACTACATCTGAGCACCACAAACCAAGAACATTATTTAATCCATTGTTACTGTTCAAAGCAAACTTCCCTATCCATCCATGTCGCCATGCTTTATTTTGCTGAGAAATCACTTTGAAATACATCACCTGCATTTCTGGCAGTGGCCATCTTAACCCCTTCATGCCGGTGCTTCCCGGCCCTTTAAGAGTTTCAGAAGCTGGGAGGCGGGGCGGGGTTTAGGGATCATGTGACCGCCGTGACGCGGTCACATGATCAGGAAAGGTCCTGATCGAAAGAGGAGACCGGGACCTTTCCGTGAGTACCGGACATTTTTGCTGGGAGCATGCAGGGCGCATATGTTTTTTTTAATAGAACGCAAATGTGCGGCCACTCGGCATCTAGGCCCATTTGTGTGCGGCCGGTGTGAAGAGGTTAAATAAGTGCAGATGATTCACTAAGAATTTACTTCCTGGAATCCATTTGCCCTTAGCTCAGGCATGCATACAAGAGGGGGTGCTTAGCTGAGAAAACCCTTCTCTCCTCCTGAAGACTCCTGGAATGCATGTCATCATTTGCCTAGGTCTGGAAACCAGAAAGTAACAAAATATACCAAAAAAGCTTCCTGGTGCCAAATCCTATTGATACAGAAGAAAAAGAAACCAAACTGTTAGGTACCTAGCAGTTCTTTTTCTTCAGAAAGTAACTTAAGAACTGTAAAAAAAAAAAATGTAAAGCAAATATATATGACACACATTATGCATTTACTAATGTTAGCAGCAAAGTAAATAAAACTAGTCTTTGTGGATTGAGAGGGTGAAGTTCCACTTTAATAAGTATTTAATAAGCATCTCAGGGAGGGGGATGTCACTGTAAGGTTTTTTTCTTTCCAGGAGTTGGGCTTTAACCACAGAAGACTGGTAAAATAGAATAGCATTAGTCTTTAAACAATTTTGAAAAGATTCTGAAATCTAAACAGTAGAAGTATATTTGCATGTGATGTGCATTCATCCCCCATGCCCTAGCCTACCTGAGAACATTTATGAGATAACTACCACATCAAGCTGCAAGCAGACCATTCCAAGACAGCTGTGTCTTACCCAATCCCATGGCTTTGTTTACAGCTTGCCACCACATTTTCTGTGCAGTGACTGTGCCTGTGCAATGAGCAGTCATAGGGTATAGAGACTTTTTCATAGGTATACTCAGGATACCTAGGGGTTTAACCACTTGCCCTCCAGAGGATTTTGCCCCCCCTTCCTCACCAGGTCATTTTTTAGTATTCAGCGCTGCACTATTTCAACTGGTAATTGAGTGATCATGCAATGCTGTATTCAAATTAAATTTATGTCCTTTTTTTCACACAAATAGAGTGGGGTTTTTTTGGTGGTATTCGATCACCTCTGGGTTTTTTGTATTTTTTCCGCTGCAAATAAAAAACCCCCAAACTTTAACTACTTGAGCTCCTGAGGATTTACCCCCCTTAATGACCAGGCCTTTTTTTGCTGTTTGGCGCTGCACTAATTCAAATGACGGTCATGCAATGCTGTACCCAAACAAAATTTACATCCTTTTTTCACACAGATAGAGCTTTCTTTTGGTGGTATTTGATCACCTGTGCACTTTTTAGCTTTTGCTCTATAAACAAAAAAAACACGAAAATTTTGAAAAAAAACTATATTTTCAACTTTCAGCTATAAAAAATATATCGTAAACTCAAAGTTAGTCATAAATTTCAGCCAAAATGTATTCTGCTACATGTTTTTGGTAAAAAAATCCCAATAAGTGTATATTGATTGCTTTGTGTGAAAGTTATAGCGTCTACAAACTATGGTATAGAATAGATACTGTAATTTATGCCTTTTTTTGCTATACAGCGCTGCACTAATTCAAATGATAATTGCGCGGTCATGCAATGCTGTACCCAAACAAAATTTACGTCCTTTTTTCACACAAATAGAGCTTTCTTTTGGTGGTATTTGATCACCTGTGCGCTTTTTTTTTTGCGCTATAAACAAAAAAACACGAAAATTTTGAAAAAAAAACTATATTTTCTACTTTCAGCTATAAAAAATATATCGTAAACTCAAAGTTAGTCATAAATTTAAGCCAAAATGTAATCTGCTACATGTTTTTGGTAAAAAATATCCTGTGCATTAGCGGGCAAACTGGCGCTGTATGGGAGTGGTGCTAACACTATCGGAAGTCACCAGTGACACTAATACAGTGATCAGTAAAAATCTGTTCACTGTAATCAATGACACTGGTGACAGGGCAGTGAAGGGGTTAACTGGGGGGATTAAGGGGTTAAACGGGATTACTGGTGTACTGGCGGGCAAACTGGCGCTATCTGGGAGGGGCGCTAAAGCTATCGCAAGTCGCCAGCGACACTGATACTGTGATCAGTAAAAATCGATTCACTGATCAGTGACACTGGTGACAGGGCAGTGAAGGGGTTAACTGGGGGGATTAAGGGGTTAAACGGGATTACTGGTGTACTGGCGGGCAAACTGGCGCTATCTGGGAGGGGCGCTAAAGCTATCGGAAGTCGCCAGCGACACTGATACAGTGATCAGTAAAAATCAATTCACTGATCAGTGACACTGGTGACAGGGCAGTGAAGGGGTTAACTGGGGGGGGCGATCAGGGGGTTAAATGTGTCCTAGGTGTGTTCTAACTGTGGGTATGTGCTGTTTTACTCACTGTTTGGATGTCTTCTTCTCTGTCTGGAACGGAATGTGTCCAGGCAGAGAAGAATGACATCATATCCTGTCCTGTGTAAATGTCAACACAGGACAGGATAGGACAGGGACAGATCATCTGATTTCAGCCAGACATCACTGGCTGAAATCGAATGATTGATCCCTCCGGGATTGAATGGTGTCACCCGCGGGTCGGCGGGAGCGCGCACACACACCCCCTGCCAGCGAAAATGTCGGGAGCGCAGAGCCCGTTTTAAAACGTGGTTTTGCGCCCCAGTGCCGCCCTGCACACGTATATATACAGTGGCAGGGCGGCAAGTGGTTAAAAAAAACCAAAAACAATATTTTCTGTTATAAAAAATATCCTATAAACTGACATCACATTTCCCCATAAATTTAAGCCAAAATGCATTTTGCTATATGTCTTTGGTAAAAAAAAAATCCCAATATGCGTAAATTAATTGGTTTGTGTTAAAGTTATAGTGTCTACAAACTATGGTATAGATACCGGAATTTACGCCATTTTTTGCTGTACAACACTACATTAGTTTAACTGACAATTGTGCAGTCATGCAATCTTGTACATAAATAAAATTTATGTCCTTTTTTTCACACAAATAGAGCTTTCTTTTTGGTAGCATTTTCTCACCTCTAGGTTTTTTATTTTTTGCGCTATAAACAAAAAAAGATCAAAAATTTTGAAAAAAAAACAATATTTTTTAATTTCTGTTATAAAAAATATCAATAAACTCAAATTTCATCATAAATTTAGGCCAACATGTATTTTGCTATATGTCTTTGGTAAATAACATCCCAATAACTGTATATTAATTGGTTTGTGTGAAAGTTATAGCATCTACAAACTATGGTATAGATACTGGAATGTACACAGCTTTTACTTTCTGACTGCTTATCACATTTCTTCAGGTGCTAAAATGCCAAGGCAGTACAAACACCCCCATGTAACCCCTTTTCGGAAAGTAATCACCCTGAGCTATCTGCTGAGAGGCATGTTGAGTCCATAGAAGATTTATTTTATTTCACAAGTTTTTGGAAAAAGACACTTTTTTTTTTTTACACAAAGTTGTCATTTAAATGGTATATTGCTCACACATGCCATTAGTATATTTGGAATTACACATCAAAATATATTCTGCAACCTGAGTATGGGGACACCACATGTGTGAGACTTTTTGGGAGCCTAGTCACATCCAGGAGCCCGAAATCCAATGACCCCTTTGAAAGCCTGATGGTGCGTAAATTCCTCATTACACTTCCTCACTACCTATCCCAGTTTTGGAGGCCCTGAAATGCCAGGATAGCACCAACACCCCCCCAAATGACCCCTTTTTGGAAAGTAGACACCCCAAGGAATTTAAAAAGAGGGATGGTGAGTATTTTGCATATCTAAATTTTTCATGCATGGTTTTGAGGTTTTGAAATATTAAAAAATATATATATATATGTTTTCATTTTCATTTTCCAAAAACTTGTGGCAACAAATGAGATCTGCAAACAACTCACCATGCTTCTAATCAAATTCCTGGGGGTGTCTACTTTCCAAAAATGGGTCATTTGGGGGGGGGGGTTCATACTATTCTGGCATTTCAGGGCCTCTGAAACTGTGATAGGTAGTCAGGAAGTGTAATGAGGAGATAAAGCCCTTTAAAAGCCTGAAGGTGCTTATTGGATTTTAGGGTCCTGTATGTGGTTACACTGCCAAAAAGCCTCTCACATGTGGTATCCCCATACTCCGGAGAAGTAGCAGAATGTATTCTGGAGAGTAATTCCACATATACCCATGGGATGTGTGAGCAATATATCATTTAAGTGACATGCACATGTGTATATACATGACTTTGTGCAGGAAGCCCGCCGTGTAGCAGTAATTCTGTTACAGGGCAGAGCTAAAGCAGTTAATGTATTGATTTTTACATTTAAGGTTCTTATATATGTCTCAGTATAGAACACATACTTCATATAGAGTTCTAGTTTAAATTGCCTCTGTACTTTGGTTTTATCAAATGTCCCCTACAAACACTAAATACTGTAATGACTGAAAAAGTTCTTTAGAGACCACTACTTCAACCTACCCTCAGACTCAGTCTAGGCCAGGCATGTTAAACTCAGATAAACTCAAATAAACTAGGGGTCAAATTGAGAGGACAGAATATTCAAGGAGGAAGTATTATATCTAAGGGGCATACCTACCTAATTCCAGAAATAAAATTTAACATTTCAGAGCAAGTTTTATAAGAAAGTATACTTACTCCTAGATTGTAAGCTCCAAGGATCAGGGCCCTTCTATCCCTCTTGTATTGAACTGTATTGTTGTTGTATTGTCTCCCGTTATATTGTAAAGCTCTGAGCAAACTGTTGGTGCTATATAAATCCTGTATAATAATAACAATAATCAACTGGAAGGCAACAGGGGGCACAATCAGCCCTGTTGTCTTTAGTGAATCAAATCTTATAATTGCAAAGGTATTTATTGCACACAAAGAAGATTTATAGCCCTTGTGGCTAGAGAAGAATATTGTTTTAAGGGTTCAATGCACATTGGGTTTTATCCCTTGACAGAAAAAATGCTCATGTACTGCATTTTTGTACACATGTTTAGATGTGTTTGGGAGACATTTGGGAGCGGTTAGGACTGTTTTGCATTTTTTTTAGCCAGACAACTCCTTTAAATAATGCAATCTACAATATTTTTTTGCTGCCTGTAAATGCTGAGCTTGAAAAGTTCCCTATTAAAATATCCTAATGTGCATGGACACATAGGATAGCATGAAGCTGCTTCTACAGGCAAAACGCAAAACCTCCTGTAGTAGTAGCATTTTTTAAGCCCAGTGTGCATGGACCCTTAAATTAAAGTTTTTATGCTCAAACTTCAGATTTAAATCATGAAGGGTCACAGATAAAGAGTGAAAGAACCATAAAACACCAGTTTCACTTGCCTGGTCTAGCCAGTTGGACAAGGGGGTACTACAAAGCTCCATAGCAAATTTACAACATATAATCATGTTTGCAGTGATCAAAGGGTTAATAAAGCAATATCACAGATTATTTGCACACTATGTTCTTTTAACATAAAGTTTGCATTGTAAAAAACAGAAAAAGCAGCTTTTGTATCCATTCATGACTTTTTTTTTGCAGGCTTGATAAAACATAACACATGGCAAGAATCCTTGCATGTAACTACCTTTTTAGAAGCTTTTTTAAACTTTTAAGAGTGCTGACTTGTATGATTATTTTTAAGATTAGGTCTTTTTGATGGTTTGTACATATATTATGTATTTAAATAACTGGACATAGTTTTCAAACACTATCTTTGTAGCTAATATTATTATATCAACGTAAACCTCCAAGCCAATTTGATCAAAATTAGGTAAGTAGTTAACAGGGTCTAAAAGGATTCTATGAATAGAATAACTAGAGTAGAACACTTTGGATGTTCAGTGCAAAGAATCCATTTTCTAAGAGAAAATAAACAAACATACATACACAAACAATTTTTCAGATTTGTCTATATATTTCATTGCCTTCTTACTCTTTTTGCATTAAATATTAATATCATATTTTTTAACTGTCAAGAAAAAATGTTTTACAACAAATGCAATAAATAAACACTCAAATTGTATCATAAAATGAATTGGTTCTAGGAAAAAACTGATTTATGGCAAAGACATAGACCATAGTCAAGAATGTATTCGAATATATCTAAATGAGTTAAAATGATGTGCCACCTTTTTAGAAAAGTTCATATATAATCTAATCGTTCATCCTCTTTAAAGCCTAGATGATATAGCCAAATCATTGCAAACTATGTTTGTGATTTAGATGCAACCTGCTCATCCCATGCTTCTGATGCGGTTTAGTAATTTGACAGTTACCTCCAACTATCCATCCTGACTAAGCACATCTGTCCCCTGGTCCTCACCTCAATCACCAGATTGACATTTTCGTGTAAAAAGACTCTTTCCTGACAGATTGGTTTCCTAATAGATATCCTTAATTTTTTAAATGTGCTTAACAAGATGAAGCAGATGGCTACACTACATTTTTTTCATGAGGAAAGGTATCTTTGTGACACTTTGCAGAAAGTAATTGGATACTATCTGAAACCTTAGAACTCAAAGCAGATTGAGCAGATGCATTGTACTAAAACTACCACCCAAATAACATATTGCTTTCATTTACTTTTCATCATGGATCTTATTTGTATAGCTGTTCTTTATTTTGTGTCTGGAGTTCACCATGTCTCACTGTTATATTTGTGACGCTTGGCTATGTTACATTTAGTCTATTGTCTAGTTTTATTTCCTGGCTACAGGGTTTTACTTTGTCTAAAACCATCGTTATGGCTCATTCATGTAGCTGCATTTATCTGAACTAGTCAATGCAGTCTCAATGCAAGGACACGGCAAATAATATTGCTGTTTGTGTGCCTAGTTCATAACAAAGCATTGCAATAGTGGGCACTGGGGACAATGTAAACCTGCTGCATTATCTTTGCAGCACAGTACACTAAAACACTTGAAAAATATTGTCAACACATTTAGAAGTAATGTAAGAGGACATTAAAAACAAACAAACAATGCAGTTCAATGCACAGTAAAATGCAGTAAAACTTTACTTTAACCACTAGCCTACAGGGCACTTATACCCCCTTCCTGCCCAGGCCAATTTCCAGCTCTCAGCGCTGTCACACTTTTAATAACAATTGCGCGGTCATGCAACACTGTACCCATATGAAATTTGTATCACTTTTTTGTGACAGCTAGAGCTTTATTTTGGTGGTATTTAATCACCTCTGGGTTTTTTATTTTTTCTTAAACAAACCTAAAACCACTTAAAATTTTGAAAAAAAAAAATTTTCTTAGTTTTTATTATACAATTTTGTAAATAAGTGATTTTTCTCCTTCACTGACATGCGCTAATGAGGCTGCACTGATGGGCACTGATAGGCTGCACTGATGGACACTGATAGGTGGCACTGATGGGCACTGATGAGCACTGATGAGGAGGCACTGGTAGGTGGCACTGATGGGCATTGACAGGCATCACTGATGGGCACTGAAAGGCAGCACTGATATGGCACTGATAGGTGGCACTGATAGGCAGCCCTGACTGGCACTGTTAGGTGGCACTGACTGGCACTGTTAGGTGGCACTGACTGGCACTATTAGGTGGCACTGACTGGCACTGATAGGCGGCACTGTTTACATGTGATCAGCTGTGATTGGACACAGCTGATCACATGACTGAGCCAACGTCTTCAGCTCCTTCCGTGGATCGGTGATCCGCTGTGTCCGAGGGACACAGCGCACCGCCGATCGCCGCGCTGTGTGCTTCCGGAGCTGCGCATGCGCGGTGAGAATGAGAGGACGTCATATGACATCCTCCCAGAATGAGAGAACCACCTTGCGCCCGTCATTGGACTATGTGGCGGGCGGGAGGTGGTTAAAGAGTAACTCAACTTTTGTTGAGAAAACAACATTCCCCTCTGGGTGATCTGTGATCTGTTTTTTTGTCTGTGTCCATGTGTAGAATGAATCTTTATGGGAGTTACTGATTAATTATCAATCAGCTGCTGCACCTGCAAGACACTGAGGAAAATTGCAGGGTCTGCATCCCTTTAGGGAGTATTTTACCAAAAATTACATATTTGTTGCAGGGGGATGCCAAAAAATCTGACTTGTATCTTAGTGCAGACTTCTTGGAAAATCAGTAAGCCAATCATACAAGCAGGAAATTACATTTTCAGGGGGAGTTCTATACACACTCGCATTTTTCAGAAAATTACAGCACTGCAGATGGAAAAGGATTTTTTTCTATAAAAAGTTTTATTGAAATAGAACAAGATGCAGAGAAAATTGTGTCAAATGAACATACGTAAACAGTTTCAAATTCTGGGTATCTAGGTCAATGAAGGTTATTGTTATGCAGGAGCATAACAATAAAAAGTTGTCTATAGGAGTCAGGGCAGTTACATGTTAGACTTTAGACATGAAATTACACATAAGAACACCTTAACCCACAAAACTGAACTGCCCAAATACAAAGTGGCCTTCGTTAAATCAGTAGTAAATAAATTGATTCCCTTCGAGACCGGCATCCTCATTCTCGGAGGCGATTTTAATACCCCAATCCATTCCTTGCTTGATACGTGTACTGGCACCTCTGCTATGCCCTATAAGGCTCTTTGGTGTATTAAGCTTCAGCTTCAAAAACTCCTAGTACATTATGCCTGGTGCACCCACCATCCTAATGTAAAGGACTTTACCCACTTTTCGTCCCCACACAATCGACACTGTAGGCTGGATTATTTCTTCTTCTCGCAACTGGATCTTTATTTACTCAAAAAAGCTACCATTGAACCCATGGTAAACTCATTGCCTTAATGGCACGTAAATGCAGGGATAGACAGGCACACCTTGACACTCTCCTCAAATGAGTTCAGGAACTCGAAATAGTGCACAAACACTTGCAGGCTCAAGAGACTCTCCACAAATTACATGAAGATCGGGCAAATTTATTCGAGGAACTTAACCAAATTACTAAACGCAAATATATCCTTACCGAGAAATTATTCTATGAGCAGAACAACAAACATGGTAAGCTTATGGCGAGAGCATTGCAGGCTCAACATGCAGCTACCAGGAAGAAAACAACACGACAATTTGTCCATTAGTACACAGACCTATACAACCTACACAACTCTACCCCTAATGTCAATTACCCTACCCACAGGCAGCAACTTATTAAAGATTTTCTAACTCAATATAGCCCAAAACCGATATCCACCACCGACGTTAAAACATTAAATAATCCAATAATCAAAGAGGAACTTAACACATCCCTAAAGCACGCGAAACCAGGGAAATGCCCAAGTCCAGATGGCTTACCCACAATATATTGTATTATAAGGCTTTTGCTGAAATACTCTCAGACCCCTTTCTTACAACATTTAATGACTTGGACGCTCAAAGCCTACAACACTCATTAGAAGCTCATATCGCAGCAATCCCTAAAGAAAGCAAAGATCCTACTCTAGTCTCTAATTACAGACCCATTTCACTTTTAAATGTATATCTCAAGCTTTATGCAAAAATACTGGCAAACCGCCTGCTTCCAATCCTGCCCTCTCTCATATCGACAGATCAAGTTGGCTTCATACCTGGGAGGGAGGCCAGTGATAATACTCTGAAAACCCTTAACATACATCATTGGCTAACCTCCTCCACTCAACATGGCTTTTTCTCTCCCTTGATGTGGAGAAGGAATTTGACAGAGTGGCTTTGGATTACATGCAAGCAACTCTGAAAGCAATTGGCATAACCGACACCATGCTAAATTATATCCTAGCGCTATATTCCAAGCTGTCGGCCCATGTTCGAATTAATGGCCACCTGTCGGATGCCTTCTCCATATCGAATGGCACCAGACAGGGATGCCCTCTGTCACCCCTTCTTTTTGTTCTTACCCTGGAACCTTTCTTGTGACGACTAAGATCCAATGCCAACATCGCAGGCATCCAGGTTGCAGGACGCATACCCAAGATTGCTGCATTTGCGGATGGCGTCCTTTAATTTTTAACTGAACCCAAACTCACATTTCCTAAGTTATTGAAAGACTTTGCTCATTACAACACCATTTCCAACTTGCAAATTAACTTTTCTAAATCGTACACCCTCAATATATCTCTACCCCAAACAGCAGTAGACTCTTGGAAATTACGCTATCCAGTTTCCTGGCAAGCAAAATACATAACGTACCTAGGCATACAACTCTCATGGCACATGTCAGACCTTTACGACCTGAATTACCTATGTTACAGGATATTCAACACGATCTTCAGTCCTTGCATAGAGGCCTTTTTTCATGGCTTGGTAGAGCAGCCATTTTCAAGATAAATGTCCTGCCCCACATTCTATATACCATGTTAGCAATCACAATTAAATTACTGCATTTTTCTTTATTGCATATAGAAGAGCCTTCATTTGGGGCAAGAAATGCCCTAGAATAAGTTATAACCTCCTCACTCGGCCTAAACTCAATGAGGGTATCAGAATCCCCATTATTTATAAATACTACCTGGCGTGCCATTTGACTTGTGTAGTAGATTGGAATATACATGAGAAAACAAAGGCCTTGGTCAAACTGGAAAACACTGGGGCTCATACACCCCTACACATGGCTACCCAGACCTCACTCCCTTTGTGAATTTAAAGACCACCCTTTTGTTGACCCATCCCTACACTGCTTCTATGTGGTCTGCAAGACCTTTGCACTTTCCTCGTCCCTTGGACCTTTCACCCCTCTTCAAAACAATCCCGATTTCTCCCCGGGTCTATCTCCCAATTTTCTCTCTGACTGTTGGCCATATAAACGCATTTCTGTGGACCATTTCTTCCACAAAGGCATCTTGTTGATTTATGAAAGGCTGAAACTTAAAATGCTCAGCCAATCATTTCCCTTTTGGGCATATGTAAAATTTCACCTCTGCTTTCATTACCCGAATACTCCTAGTGATTGGTCCAGACCTCACACACCATTCAAAGCCATTTGCTCCATATCAACACCACAATGTCACCTAATCTCCATGATCTATTCCCTCTTTCACCGTGACACTACACCGACTAGTAAACCATGTCAGCAATGGAAATGACAACTGTCTCTGATCTTACTGAGAACAACTGGGAACGTGTTCTGTTCCATCTACACAAAGGATCTGTAAATGTGAATACACAAGAAACGGGTTACAAATTATTCTCTGCCTGGTACAAAACCCCTGGACTCCTTCACAAAATCTCTCACTCTCTTTCCTGTCTCTGTTGCATTGACAGCTTGTTTCTGGTCCCAAGCTTTGCCTGAGACACTAGACTGGCAAAAGGAATGCAAGGAGCAGGGATGTCATCCAAACCATAAAGAAACGTGTTCCGAAGGCACATCAAGCATCAAACAAATGTATATTAAAGCAGTATTAAACCCAAATGCAAAAATGTATTATATTGCAACTTACCAATTCTTAGTTGTGAGAGCTGTATGTTTCCTTTTTTTAGGCTTGGTGTTTTAGCCAGTAACTCGGCTGTTTTTCAAAAGCTCCAGCTCTCCAGCAGAATGTATCAGTTTACATGGATGAGACCATCAATTTACTACTGACAGGGGTGATTAAAATTATCCTAGATTGTAAGCTCCAAGGAGCAGGGCCCTCCTATCCCTCTTGTATTGAACTGTATTGTTGCTGTATTGTCTCCCGTTATATTGTAAAGTGCTGAGCAAACTGTTGGCGCTATATGAATCATGTATAATAATAATAATTAGAGATGAGCGAAGTATTCAAAAATTTGATTCGGCTGATTCGGCGAATTCGAGGAATAAATTCGATTTGATGCGAATATATTCGCTGCGATTTTAACTTATCAAAAGGGTGTTTCTAGGCTTCAGAGAGCCTTTATATTAGTGCAGAACACTGTACCTTTAATTTAAATGCCCTTGGAGTCTGCTGGGGAAGAGAAATAATACTGTCAGTCAGTATGACATGCAGATGACTGCCGTCGATCTTAGAATCACCGCACACTTCACTCATTTGGGCAGTCACAGGGCAAAACCAGAGTGTGGAGCCACAGTGCGGCGGTGGAGGCAGCAGCAATGGGAGGCCATACAGCACCCTATGACAAAAATGGAACCCACCAGCAGTGTGAGGAGACCAGAAAGTGGCACATGGCAGAGTGTGGCGATGGAGACAGCAGCAATGGGAGGCCGTACAGGGACCCATGACACACTCTGGACCTGGCAGCAGCATTAGGAGGCGGTACAGGGGCCCATGGCAGATTACGGGCCTGGCAGCAGCAATGGGAGGCCCGTAATCTGCCAGCACCCTATGACAAAATGGAACACACCAGCAGTGTGAGGAGACCTGAAAGTGGCACACGGCAGAGTGTGGCGATGGAGACAGCAGCAATGGGAGGCCGTACAGGGACCCATGAGAGACTCTGGACCTGGCAGCAGCATGAGGAGGCGGTACAGGGGCCCATGGCAGATTATGGGCCTGGCAGCAGCAATGGGAGGCCCGTAATCTGCCAGCACCCTATGACAAAATGGAACCCACCAGCAGTGTGAGGAGACCTGAAAGTGGCACATGTTTGGGGCATGATTCGTGGCGGATTTAGTCAGTTGTGTCAGGAACTGGTGGTTTGAAATCCAGACTAATCCACGCCTGATTCATTTTCAAAAACGTGAGTCTCTCCACACTTTGGGTGGACAGTCGTGTCCTCCGCGGAGTTACAATACCTCCTGCCGCACTAAACACGCGCTCCGATGCCACGCTACTGGCCTGGCATGACAGCCTTTCAAGGGCAAATTCAGCTAGTTGGGGCCAAAGGTCAAGTTTCGTTGCCCAGTAGTCAAGGGGATTGTCAACCTCGGTTGCCAGGGTGCTGTCCAAGTAGGCCCAAGCCTGTTGTTTGAGGTCCTGCTCCAGGTTCACCTGATGCTGCTGCTGCGGCTGGTTAGTAGTTTCCTCACTGCGCTGGTGAAGAAAGCTACTCATCATCGACTGCAGACTGAGGCAGCCGCTGCTGGTGGAGCTGCCACTGCTCCTACCACCCCACCCCTCCCCTGCTGCCATGGCAGCGGAACGCGAGCGCACAGGGCCCACAGTGTCTGAGGATGGACATTGGCGCAGAAAGGCAGAGACCAGCTGACTATATAGGTGGTTTTTATAGTACTTTATTTTGGCCTCCCTCTCAGCAGGTGTGAAAAAGGCCACCATTTTTGAACGGTAGCGAGGGTCCAACAAGGTGGACAGCCAAAAATCATCCCTCTGTCTGATGGTTATTATTCGGCTGTCGCTACGCAAGCAACCGAGCATGCTATGGGCCATTTGTGCCAAGGAATGCGAGGGACTCCCTGCTTCCATCTCCACAGCATACTGCCACGGTGCGTCTGGGTCCTCTGTCTCCTCCTCCTCCTCCTCTACCAGATGCTCCTGCTCCTCCACTCCTGTCCGCTGAGTGGAAAAACCACCCATTTCACTCAATAATTCCTGAGCACCAATGTCCTCCTCTACCTCCTCCTCTTTTTCCTGTCCTGCCCCCACAGGGGTCATGTGGCGTTGAGATCTGTGCGCCACGTCTACCGCATTCTGACCAGCCATTGTTAACAGCATTTGTTCCAGGACGTGCAACAGAGGAATGACGTCGTTCATCCCATAGTCCTGCTGACTCACGAATAGCGTGGCCTCCTCAAAGGGCCTGAGCAAGCGGCAGGTGTCACGCATGAGCTGCCAATGGCTGACATCTAAGTTACACAGGGAGTACCTTTATCCGCTTGTAACATCAGGAAATCTGTGATGGCCTTTCGCTGTTCGTAAAGGCGGTCTAACATATGTAGGGTTGAATTCCACCTTGTTGCAACGTCACAGCATGAGGAGTCGGTACGGGGGCCCATGGCAGATTACGGGCCTGGCAGCAGCAATGGGAGGCCCGTAATCTGCCAGCACCCTATGACAAAAAATGTAACACACCAGCAGTGTGAGGAGACCTGAAAGTGGCACATGGCAGAGTGTGGCGATGGAGACAGAAGCAATGGGAGGCCGTACAGGGACCCATGAGAGACTCTGGACCTGGCAGCAGCATGAGGAGGCGGTACAGGGGCCCATGGCAGATTACGGGCCTGGCAGCAGCAATGGGAGGCCCGTAATCTGCCAGCACCCTATGACAAAAAATGTAACACACCAGCAGTGTGAGGAGACCTGAAAGTGGCACATGGCAGAGTGTGGCGATGGAGACAGCAGCAATGGGAGGCCGTACAGGGACCCATGAGAGACTCTGGACCTGGCAGCAGCATGAGGAGGTGGTACAGGGGCCCATGGCAGATTACGGGCCTGGCAGCAGCAATGGGAGGCCCGTAATCTGCCAGCACCCTATGACAAAAAATGTAACACACCAGCAGTGTGAGGAGACCTGAAAGTGGCACATGGCAGAGTGTGGCGATGGAGACAGCAGCAATGGGAGGCCGTACAGGGACCCATGAGAGACTCTGGACCTGGCAGCAGCATGAGGAGGCGGTGCAGGGGCCCATGGCAGATTACGGGCCTGGCAGCAGCAATGGGAGGCCCGTAATCTGCCAGCACCCTATGACAAAAAATGTAACACACCAGCAGTGTGAGGAGACCTGAAAGTGGCACATGGCAGAGTGTGGCGATGGAGACAGCAGCAATGGGAGGCCGTACAGGGACCCATGAGAGACTCTGGACCTGGCAGCAGCATGAGGAGGCGGTACGGGGGCCCATGGCAGATTACGGGCCTGGCAGCAGCAATGGGAGGCCCGTAATCTGCCAGCACCCTATGACAAAAAATGTAACACACCAGCAGTGTGAGGAGACCTGAAAGTGGCACATGGCAGAGTGTGGCGATGGAGACAGCAGCAATGGGAGGCCGTACAGGGACCCATGAGAGACTCTGGACCTGGCAGCAGCATGAGGAGGCGGTACAGGGGCCCATGGCAGATTACGGGCCTGGCAGCAGCAATGGGAGGCCCGTAATCTGCCAGCACCCTATGACAAAAAATGTAACACACCAGCAGTGTGAGGAGACCTGAAAGTGGCACATGGCAGAGTGTGGCGATGGAGACAGCAGCAATGGGAGGCCGTACAGGGACCCATGAGAGACTCTGGACCTGGCAGCAGCATGAGGAGGCGGTACAGGGGCTCATGGCAGATTACGGGCCTGGCAGCAGCAATGGGAGGCCCGTAATCTGCCAGCACCCTATGACAAAAAATGTAACACACCAGCAGTGTGAGGAGACCTGAAAGTGGCACATGGCAGAGTGTGGCGATGGAGACAGCAGCAATGGGAGGCCGTACAGGGACCCATGAGAGACTCTGGACCTGGCAGCAGCATGAGGAGGCGGTACAGGGGCCCATGGCAGATTACGGGCCTGGCAGCAGCAATGGGAGGCCTGTAATCTGCCAGCACCCTATGACAAAAAATGGAACACACCAGCAGTGTGAGGAGACCTGAAAGTGGCACATGGCAGAGTGTGGCGATGGAGACAGCAGCAATGGGAGGCCGTACAGGGACCCATGAGAGACTCTGGACCTGGCAGCAGCATGAGGAGGCGGTACGGGGGCCCATGGCAGATTATGGGCCTGGCAGCAGCAATGGGAGGCCCGTAATCTGCCAGCACCCTATGACAAAAAATGGAACCCACCAGCAGTGTGAGGGGACCTGAAAGTGGCACATGGCAGAGTGTGGCGATGGAGACAGCAGCAATGGGAGGCCGTACAGGGACCCATGAGAGACTCTGGACCTGGCAGCAGCATGAGGAGGCGGTACAGGGGCCCATGGCAGATTACGGGCCTGGCAGCAGCAATGGGAGGCCCGTAATCTGCCAGCACCCTATGACAAAAAATGGAACCCACCAGCAGTGTGAGGAGACCTGAAAGTGGCACATGGCAGAGTGTGGCGATGGAGACAGCAGCAATGGGTGGCCGTACAGGGACCCATGAGAGACTCTGGACCTGGCAGCAGCATGAGGAGGCGGTACAGGGGCCCATGGCAGATTACGGGCCTGGCAGCAGCAATGGGAGGCCCGTAATCTGCCAGCACCCTATGACAAAAAATGTAACACACCAGCAGTGTGAGGAGACCTGAAAGTGGCACATGGCACAGTGTGGCGATGGAGACAGCAGCAATGGGAGGCCGTACAGGGACCCATGAGAGACTCTGGACCTGGCAGCAGCATGAGGAGGCGGTACAGGGGCCCATGGCAGATTACGGGCCTGGCAGCAGCAATGGGAGGCCCGTAATCTGCCAGCACCCTATGACAAAAAATGTAACACACCAGCAGTGTGAGGAGACCTGAAAGTGGCACATGTCAGAGTGTGGCGATGGAGACAGCAGCAATGGGAGGCCGTACAGGGACCCATGAGAGACTCTGGACCTGGCAGCAGCATGAGGAGGCGGTACGGGGGCCCATGGCAGATTACGGGCCTGGCAGCAGCAATGGGAGGCCCGTAATCTGCCAGCACCCTATGCCAAATATGTAACACACCAGCAGTGTGAGGAGACCTGAAAGTGGCACATGGCAGAGTGTGGCGATGGAGACAGCAGCAATGGGAGGCCGTACAGGGACCCATGAGAGACTCTGGACCTGGCAGCAGCATGAGGAGGCGGTACAGGGGCCCATGGCAGATTACGGGCCTGGCAGCAGCAATGGGAGGCCCGTAATCTGCCAGCACCCTATGACAAAAAATGTAACACACCAGCAGTGTGAGGAGACCTGAAAGTGGCACATGGCAGAGTGTGGCGATGGAGACAGCAGCAATGGGAGGCCGTACAGGGACCCATGAGAGACTCTGGACCTGGCAGCAGCATGAGGAGGCGGTACAGGGGCCCATGGCAGATTACGGGCCTGGCAGCAGCAATGGGAGGCCCGTAATCTGCCAGCACCCTATGACAATAAATGGAACACACCAGCAGTATGAGGAGACCTGAAAGTGGCACATGGCACAGTGTGGCGATGGAGACAGCAGCAATGGGAGGCCGTACAGGGACCCATGAGAGACTCTGGACCTGGCAGCAGCATGAGGAGGCGGTACAGGGGCCCATGGCAGATTACGGGCCTGGCAGCAGCAATGGGAGGCCCGTAATCTGCCAGCACCCTATGACAAAAAATGTAACACACCAGCAGTGTGAGGAGACCTGAAAGTGGCACATGGCAGAGTGTGGCGATGGAGAAAGCAGCAATGGGAGGCCGTACAGGGACCCATGAGAGACTCTGGACCTGGCAGCAGCATGAGGAGGCGGTACAGGGGCCCATGGCAGATTACAGGCCTGGCAGCAGCAATGGGAGGCCCGTAATCTGCCAGCACCCTATGACAAAAAATGTAACACACCAGCAGTGTGAGGAGACCTGAAAGTGGCACATGGCAGAGTGTGGCGATGGAGACAGCAGCAATGGGAGGCCGTACAGGGACCCATGAGAGACTCTGGACCTGGCAGCAGCATGAGGAGGCGGTACGGGGGCCCATGGCAGATTACGGGCCTGGCAGCAGCTATGGGAGGCCCGTAATCTGCCATCACCCTATGACAAAAAATGGAACACACCAGCAATGTGAGGAGACCTGAAAGTGGCACATGTTTGGGGAATGATTCATGGCGGATTTAGTCAGTTGTGTCAGGAACTGGTGGTTTGAAATCCAGACTAATCCACGCCTGATTCATTTTCACAAACGTGAGTCTCTCCACACTTTGGGTGGACAGTCGTGTCCTCCGCGGAGTTACAATACCTCCTGCCGCACTAAACACGCGCTCCGATGCCACGCTACTGGCCTGGCATGACAGCCTTTCAAGGGCAAATTCAGCTAGTTGGGGCCAAAGGTCAAGTTTCGTTGCCCAGTAGTCAAGGGGATTGTCTACCTCGGTTGGCAGGGTGCTGTCCAAGTAGGCCCAAGCCTGTTGTTTGAGGTCCTGCTCCAGGTCCACCTGATGCTGCTGCTGCGGCTGGTTAGTAGTTTCCTCACTGCGCTGGTGAAGAAAGCTATTCATCATCGACTGCAGACTGAGGCAGCCGCTGCTGGTGGAGCTGCCACTGCTCCTACCACCCCACCCCTCCCCTGCTGCCATGGCAGCGGAACGCGAGCGCACAGGGCCCACAGTGTCTGAGGATGGACGTTGGCGCAGAAAGGCAGAGACCAACTGACTACATAGGTGGTTTTTATAGTACGTTATTTTGGCCTCCCTCTCAGCAGGTGTGAAAAAGGCCACCATTTTTGAACGGTAGCGAGGGTCCAACAAGGTGGACAGCCAAAAGTCATCCCTCTGTCTGATGGTTATTATTCGGCTGTCGCTACGCAAGCAACCGAGCATGCTATGTGCCATTTGTGCCAAGGAATGCGAGGGACTCCCTGCCTCCATCTCCACAGCATACAGCCACGGTGCGTCTGGGTCCTCTGTCTCCTCCTCCTCCTCCTCTACCAGATGCTCCTGCTCCTCCACTCCTGTCCGCTGAGTGGAAAAACCACCCATTTCACTCAATAATTCCTGAGCACAAATGTCCTCATCTACCTCCTCCTCTTCTTCCTGTCCTGCCCCCACAGGGGTCATGTGGCGTTGAGATCTGTGCGCCATGTCTACCGCACCCTGACCAGCCATTGTTAACAGCATTTGTTCCAGGACGTGCAACAGAGGAATGACGTCGTTCATCCCATAGTCCTGCCGACTCTCGAATAGCGTGGCCTCCTCAAAGGGCCTGAGCAAGCGGCAGGTGTCACGCATGAGCTGCCAATGGCTGACATCTAAGTTACACAGGGGAGTACCTTTATCCGCTTGTAACATCAGGAAATCGGTGATGGCCTTTCGCTGTTCGTAAAGGCGGTCTAACATATGTAGGGTTGAATTCCACCTTGTTGCAACGTCGCAGATCAGGCGATGCTGTGGAATTCCGTTCTGCCGCTGCAGCTCAAGGAGGGTGTGCTTTGCGGTGTAGGAATGGCTGAAATGCATGCAAAGTTTACGTGACATTTTAAGGATGTCTTGCAGTGGGATGGTGGATTTTAGGAACCGCTTGACAACCAGATTGAACACGTGAGCCATGCATGGCGCATGGCACAACCTTCCTTGACGCAGAGCAGACACCATGTTCTTTCCGTTGTCGGTCAACATGGTTCCGATTTTCAGTTTGCGCGGAGACAGCCATCTGTCGATTTCTCTGTTCATTACACTCAGAAGTTCCTCCCCTGTGTGACTACGTTCGCCAAGGCATACCAGGTGCAGCACAGCGTGACACCGTTGCGCCCTGCACATGTGATATGCCGGTCGGGTAATGGGACTTGGCACGGGGGTGGCGGCTGAGGACACGGCGGAAGAAGAGGTGGTAGAGGCGGACATCTTTTGTGGACCAAGGACGTGCAAACGTGGAGGCAAAAGCGGCGTGACCTGTCCAAGTTGCTGGTGCGGCTGTGCCGGCACCACGTTCACCCAGTGGGCCGTAAATGACATGTACTGTCCCTGACCGTAGTTACAGCTCCACACGTCGGCACTGCCGTGCACTTTGGCAGAGACCGACATGCTCAAAGACTGGCCCACCATCTCTTCTACATGTGAATGCAGGGCTGGCACTGCCTTTTTGGCGAAGAAATGACGGCTTGGCACTCTCCACCGCGGCGCGGCACAAGCCATCATTTCTCGGAAAGGTGCTGAGTCCACCACTTGGAAAGGGAGGGACTGCAGCACCAGCAACTTGGACAGGAGGACGTTCAGCTTTTGCACCGTCGGGTGCGTGCTCGCAAACTGTTGTCTCTTGGAAACGGATTCCAAGAAAGACTGCTGACGGAATCCGTGAAGAGGAGTAGCAGGAGAAGGAGCATCTGAACGAGCGGAAGATGCCAACGAGCGACAACTCCCCTCAGCAGAGGTGTTGGAGCCTTGACTGGCTGATAGAGGGCGATTGACGTCGGGTGACAGAGCAAGTAACGGAGCGGGTGATGGAGCGGGGGCTGGGGCAGGCAGAACCGCCGTATCTTTATCACGGTTTTCCCAGGCCACCAAATGGCGACGCTGCATATGCTGCCGCAACGCTGTAGTCCCAACATGGGCCCCCTGGCCACGCTTGACTTCCTGGCTACATTGTCGACATACGGCTACGTTTACTTCCTCGGGCGGCTTGACGAAAAATTGCCACACCGCCGAGTAGGAAACTTTGCCCCCGATACTCCTCACTGGCTGACTGCTACCTCCTCCGTGCACACCGGCACCACTACTGGCCGTGGTGGTAGACTGCAGTGGAGCTGGTGCTCTACTCCGTGGCCGTTTGCCTCCACTGACACTGCTGCAACCCTGCTGCCTCCTGGGCAACCCACCGACTGTTTTGCTCGCTGCCAAGCTGCCACCCTCTTCTCCTGATGATGCGGAAGCAATAGCCTGATGACGACGAGGCTGCCAAGTGCGATCAGCCTCATCATCATCAATTAGGGTCTCCGCCTCACTACTAGCCCCCTCGGCTGCGTGTGGGTCAGGAGACAGACCTGTCTCTAGACCGGCTACCGAGCCACTCTCCTCGCCAGTACTTCTTCGCCTGGCTGCTGAAGAGGCGGATGTCTCCCCCCGTTCCTGACCGCCCTCTGTTAGCTCTTCCTCACTGTACAGTGGGGCTGAGCCCACAGCATGCGATACTTCGCTTGGTGAGGGAACACCAAAGGACAGGGGCAGGTAGAGGACACGTGATTTCAGTGGGCTTGCTCCCGGGCCATGCCAACTAACGGTTGTGTCTGACGTACCCACCGACCGTTGGCTGTAGGTGTCAGAGGTGACCTGGGAAGAGGAAGACGACCGAGCCAACCAATCGATGATGGCAGGGTTGTCGGTGGAGACACGACCGCTGGATGACACCGGGAGCAATGGCCTCTGGCTGCGACTAGTGCTGCCTCGACCCCTTCCTCTGCTGCCACGTCTGCTCGCTCCTAAAACATTGCCTCCTCTGCCACTCCTCTGCATGTTGTCTGACATACTCTTTAATTCAACGATTATGTGTCCCTGAGTAACAATTCTGTGTCCCTGAGTAACAATTCTGTGTCTGTCCCTGAGTAACAATTCTGTGTCCCTGAGTAACAATTCTGTGTCTGTCCCTCAGTAACAATTCTGTGTCTGTCCCTGAGTAACAATTCTGTGTCTGTCCCTGAGTAACAATTCTGTGTCCCTCAGTAACAATTCTGTGTCCCTCAGTAACAATTCTGTGTCTGTCCCTGAGTAACAATTCTGTGTCCCTCAGTAACAATTCTGTGTCCCTCAGTAACAATTCTGTGTCTGTCCCTGAGTAACAATTCTGTGTCCCTCAGTAACAATTCTGTGTCCCTCAGTAACAATTCTGTGTCCCTGAGTAACAATTCTGTGTCTGTCCCTGAGTAACAATTCTGTGTCCCTGAGTAACAATTCTGTGTCCCTCAGTAACAATTCTGTGTCCCTGAGTAACAATTCTGTGTCCCTCAGTAACAATTCTGTGTCTGTCCCTGAGTAACAATTCTGTGTCCCTGAGTAACAATTCTGTGTCCCTCAGTAACAATTCTGTGTCTGTCCCTGAGTAACAATTCTGTGTCCCTGAGTAACAATTCTGTGTCCCTCAGTAACAATTCTGTGTCCCTGAGTAACAATTCTGTGTCCCTCAGAAACAATTCTGTGTCTGTCCCTGAGTAACAATTCTGTGTCCCTCAGTAACAATTCTGTGTCCCTCAGTAACAATTCTGTGTCTGTCCCTGAGTAACAATTCTGTGTCCCTGAGTAACAATTCTGTGTCCCTCAGTAACAATTCTGTGTCCCTCAGTAACAATTCTGTGTCTGTCCCTGAGTAACAATTCTGTGTCCCTGAGTAACAATTCTGTGTCCCTCAGTAACAATTCTGTGTCCCTCAGTAACAATTCTGTGTCTGTCCCTGAGTAACAATTCTGTGTCCCTCAGTAACAATTCTGTGTCCCTCAGTAACAATTCTGTGTCTGTCCCTGAGTAACAATTCTGTGTCTGTCCCCGAGTAACAATTCTGTGTCCCTCAGTAACAATTCTGTGTCCCTGAGTAACAATTCTGTGTCTGTCCCTGAGTAACAATTTTGTGTCCCTGAGTAACAATTCTGTGTCCCTGAGTAACAATTCTGTGTCCCTCAGTAACAATTCTGTGTCCCTCAGTAACAATTCTGTGTCTGTCCCTGAGTAACAATTCTGTGTCCCTGAGTAACAATTATGTGTCCCTGAGTAACAATTCTGTGTCCCTCAGTAACAATTCTGTGTCCCTGAGTAACGATTCTGTGTCCCTCAGAAACAATTCTGTGTCTGTCTCTGAGTAACAATTCTGTGTCCCTCAGTAACAATTCTGTGTCCCTCAGTAACAATTCTGTGTCTGTCCCTGAGTAACAATTCTGTGTCCCTGAGTAACAATTCTGTGTCCCTCAGTAACAATTCTGTGTCCCTCAGTAACAATTCTGTGTCTGTCCCTGAGTAACAATTCTGTGTCTGTCCCTGAGTAACAATTCTGTGTCCCTCAGTAACAATTCTGTGTCCCTCAGTAACAATTCTGTGTCCCTCAGTAACAATTCTGTGTCTGTCCCTGAGTAACAATTCTGTGTCTGTCCCTGAGTAACAATTCTGTGTCTGTCCCTGAGTAACAATTCTGTGTCCCTCAGTAACAATTCTGTGTCCCTCAGTAACAATTCTGTGTCTGTCCCTGAGTAACAATTCTGTGTCCCTCAGTAACAATTCTGTGTCCCTCAGTAACAATTCTGTGTCTTTCCCTGAGTAACAATTCTGTGTCCCTCAGTAACAATTCTGTGTCCCTCAGTAACAATTCTGTGTCTGTCCCTGAGTAACAATTCTGTGTCTGTCCCTGAGTAACAATTCTGTGTCCCTCAGTAACAATTCTGTGTCCCTCAGTAACAATTCTGTGTCCCTAAGTAACAATTCTGTGTCTGTCCCTGAGTAACAATTTTGTGTCCCTGAGTAACAATTCTGTGTCCCTGAGTAACAATTCTGTGTCCCTGAGTAACAATTCTGTGTCCCTCAGTAACAATTCTGTGTCTGTCCCTGAGTAACAATTCTGTGTCCCTGAGTAACAATTCTGTGTCCCTCAGTAACAATTCTGTGTCCCTGAGTAACGATTCTGTGTCCCTCAGAAACAATTCTGTGTCTGTCTCTGAGTAACAATTCTGTGTCCCTCAGTAACAATTCTGTGTCCCTCAGTAACAATTCTGTGTCTGTCCCTGAGTAACAATTCTGTGTCCCTCAGTAACAATTCTGTGTCCCTCAGTAACAATTCTGTGTCCCTCAGTAACAATTCTGTGTCCCTCAGTAACAATTCTGTGTCTGTCCCTGAGTAACAATTCTGTGTCTGTCCCTGAGTAACAATTCTGTGTCTGTCCCTGAGTAACAATTCTGTGTCCCTCAGTAACAATTCTGTGTCCCTCAGTAACAATTCTGTGTCCCTCAGTAACAATTCTGTGTCTGTCCCTGAGTAACAATTCTGTGTCTGTCCCTGAGTAACAATTCTGTGTCTGTCCCTGAGTAACAATTCTGTGTCCCTCAGTAACAATTCTGTGTCCCTCAGTAACAATTCTGTGTCTGTCCCTGAGTAACAATTCTGTGTCTGTCCCTGAGTAACAATTCTGTGTCTGTCCCTGAGTAACAATTCTGTGTCCCTCAGTAACAATTCTGTGTCCCTCAGTAACAATTCTGTGTCCCTGAGTAACAATTCTGTGTCTGTCCCTGAGTAACAATTCTGTGTCTGTCCCTGAGTAACAATTCTGTGTCTGTCCCTGAGTAACAATTCTGTGTCCCTCAGTAACAATTCTGTGTCCCTCAGTAACAATTCTGTGTCCCTCAGTAACAATTCTGTGTCTGTCCCTGAGTAACAATTCTGTGTCTGTCCCTGAGTAACAATTCTGTGTCTGTCCCTGAGTAACAATTCTGTGTCCCTCAGTAACAATTCTGTGTCCCTCAGTAACAATTCTGTGTCTGTCCCTGAGTAACAATTCTGTGTCCCTCAGTAACAATTCTGTGTCCCTCAGTAACAATTCTGTGTCTGTCCCTGAGTAACAATTCTGTGTCCCTCAGTAACAGTTCTGTGTCCCTCAGTAACAATTCTGTGTCTGTCCCTGAGTAACAATTCTGTGTCTGTCCCTGAGTAACAATTCTGTGTCCCTCAGTAACAATTCTGTGTCCCTCAGTAACAATTCTGTGTCTGTCCCTGAGTAACAATTCTGTGTCCCTCAGTAACAATTCTGTGTCCCTCAGTAACAATTCTGTGTCTGTCCCTGAGTAACAATTCTGTGTCTGTCCCTGAGTAACAATTCTGTGTCCCTCAGTAACAATTCTGTGTCCCTCAGTAACAATTCTGTGTCCCTAAGTAACAATTCTGTGTCTGTCCCTGAGTAACAATTTTGTGTCCCTGAGTAACAATTCTGTGTCCCTGAGTAACAATTCTGTGTCCCTCAGTAACAATTCTGTGTCCCTCAGTAACAATTCTGTGTCTGTCCCTGAGTAACAATTCTGTGTCTGTCCCTGAGTAACAATTCTGTGTCTGTCCCTGAGTAACAATTCTGTGTCCCTCAGTAACAATTCTGTGTCCCTCAGTAACAATTCTGTGTCCCTCAGTAACAATTCTGTGTCTGTCCCTGAGTAACAATTCTGTGTCTGTCCCTGAGTAACAATTCTGTGTCTGTCCCTGAGTAACAATTCTGTGTCCCTCAGTAACAATTCTGTGTCCCTCAGTAACAATTCTGTGTCCCTCAGTAACAATTCTGTGTCTGTCCCTGAGTAACAATTCTGTGTCTGTCCCTGAGTAACAATTCTGTGTCTGTCCCTGAGTAACAATTCTGTGTCCCTCAGTAACAATTCTGTGTCCCTCAGTAACAATTCTGTGTCTGTCCCTGAGTAACAATTCTGTGTCCCTCAGTAACAATTCTGTGTCCCTCAGTAACAATTCTGTGTCTGTCCCTGAGTAACAATTCTGTGTCCCTCAGTAACAATTCTGTGTCCCTCAGTAACAATTCTGTGTCTGTCCCTGAGTAACAAATCTGTGTCTGTCCCTGAGTAACAATTCTGTGTCCCTCAGTAACAATTCTGTGTCCCTCAGTAACAATTCTGTGTCCCTAAGTAACAATTCTGTGTCTGTCCCTGAGTAACAATTTTGTGTCCCTGAGTAACAATTCTGTGTCCCTGAGTAACAATTCTGTGTCCCTCAGTAACAATTCTGTGTCCCTCAGTAACAATTCTGTGTCTGTCCCTGAGTAACAATTCTGTGTCCCTGAGTAACAATTCTGTGTCCCTGAGTAACAATTCTGTGTCCCTCAGTAACAATTCTGTGTCCCTGAGTAACGATTCTGTGTCCCTCAGAAACAATTCTGTGTCTGTCTCTGAGTAACAATTCTGTGTCCCTCAGTAACAATTCTGTGTCCCTCAGTAACAATTCTGTGTCTGTCCCTGAGTAACAATTCTGTGTCCCTGAGTAACAATTCTGTGTCCCTCAGTAACAATTCTGTGTCCCTCAGTAACAATTCTGTGTCCCTCAGTAACAATTCTGTGTCTGTCCCTGAGTAACAATTCTGTGTCTTTCCCTGAGTAACAATTCTGTGTCTGTCCCTGAGTAACAATTCTGTGTCCCTCAGTAACAATTCTGTGTCCCTCAGTAACAATTCTGTGTCCCTCAGTAACAATTCTGTGTCCCTCAGTAACAATTCTGTGTCTGTCCCTGAGTAACAATTCTGTGTCTGTCCCTGAGTAACAATTCTGTGTCCCTCAGTAACAATTCTGTGTCTGTCCCTGAGTAACAATTCTGTGTCCCTCAGTAACAATTCTGTGTCCCTCAGTAACAATTCTGTGTCCCTGAGTAACAATTCTGTGTCTGTCCCTGAGTAACAATTCTGTGTCTGTCCCTGAGTAACAATTCTGTGTCTGTCCCTGAGTAACAATTCTGTGTCCCTGAGTAACAATTCTGTGTCCCTCAGTAACAATTCTGTGTCCCTCAGTAACAATTCTGTGTCTGTCCCTGAGTAACAATTCTGTGTCTGTCCCTGAGTAACAATTCTGTGTCTGTCCCTGAGTAACAATTCTGTGTCCCTCAGTAACAATTCTGTGTCCCTCAGTAACAATTCTGTGTCTGTCCCTGAGTAACAATTCTGTGTCCCTCAGTAACAATTCTGTGTCCCTCAGTAACAATTCTGTGTCCCTCAGTAACAATTCTGTGTCTGTCCCTGAGTAACAATTCTGTGTCTGTCCCTGAGTAACAATTCTGTGTCTGTCCCTGAGTAACAATTCTGTGTCTGTCCCTGAGTAACAATTCTGTGTCCCTCAGTAACAATTCTGTGTCCCTCAGTAACAATTCTGTGTCTGTCCCTGAGTAACAATTCTGTGTCCCTCAGTAACAATTCTGTGTCCCTCAGTAACAATTCTGTGTCTGTCCCTGAGTAACAATTCTGTGTCCCTCAGTAACAATTCTGTGTCCCTCAGTAACAATTCTGTGTCTGTCCCTGAGTAACAATTCTGTGTCTGTCCCTGAGTAACAATTCTGTGTCCCTCAGTAACAATTCTGTGTCCCTCAGTAACAATTCTGTGTCCCTAAGTAACAATTCTGTGTCTGTCCCTGAGTAACAATTTTGTGTCCCTGAGTAACAATTCTGTGTCCCTGAGTAACAATTCTGTGTCCCTCAGTAACAATTCTGTGTCCCTCAGTAACAATTCTGTGTCTGTCCCTGAGTAACAATTCTGTGTCCCTGAGTAACAATTCTGTGTCCCTGAGTAACAATTCTGTGTCCCTCAGTAACAATTCTGTGTCCCTGAGTAACGATTCTGTGTCCCTCAGAAACAATTCTGTGTCTGTCTCGGAGTAACAATTCTGTGTCCCTCAGTAACAATTCTGTGTCCCTCAGTAACAATTCTGTGTCTGTCCCTGAGTAACAATTCTGTGTCCCTGAGTAACAATTCTGTGTCCCTCAGTAACAATTCTGTGTCCCTCAGTAACAATTCTGTGTCCCTCAGTAACAATTCTGTGTCTGTCCCTGAGTAACAATTCTGTGTCTGTCCCTGAGTAACAATTCTGTGTCTGTCCCTGAGTAACAATTCTGTGTCCCTCAGTAACAATTCTGTGTCCCTCAGTAACAATTCTGTGTCCCTCAGTAACAATTCTGTGTCCCTCAGTAACAATTCTGTGTCTGTCCCTGAGTAACAATTCTGTGTCTGTCCCTGAGTAACAATTCTGTGTCTGTCCCTGAGTAACAATTCTGTGTCCCTCAGTAACAATTCTGTGTCTGTCCCTGAGTAACAATTCTGTGTCCCTCAGTAACAATTCTGTGTCCCTCAGTAACAATTCTGTGTCCCTGAGTAACAATTCTGTGTCTGTCCCTGAGTAACAATTCTGTGTCTGTCCCTGAGTAACAATTCTGTGTCTGTCCCTCAGTAACAATTCTGTGTCCCTCAGTAACAATTCTGTGTCCCTCAGTAACAATTCTGTGTCTGTGTTACGGATCCGCCAGGTGGCACCTCTGGCAGCCCACTAGGCGGAATCACCCGGAGCGTGGGGTCTAAGTCCCGGTCTGCGTTTTCACCAGGGCCCCTGATGGTGGGGATGGACTTGGAGCAGAACCGGGACCAGGTCACGACCTCCGAGCAATACCACCCGTGGCAGAGGGAGCCTCCGTGGATAGAAGTAGGACAGAGTAGAGTCAGATGTGAGGAGGCCGGCAGGACCTGGCAGGATAAACCGGCGGTTGTCACCGTGGGAAATGGCGTGGTACCGAGACAGTAGGCAGAGAGTGGTCAGGTCGCACGCTGGGTCAGTTACCGGGGTCAGTCCGCAGAATGGTCAAACAAGCCGGGGGTCGGGACAGGAGAAGGCAGCGTAGTCAGGGACAATCCGGGTCAATCACAGGGGAAGGCAGCGTAGTCAGATAATCCGGGTCAGGGCAGGAGCAGGCAGAACGTCAAACAATCCGGGTCACAATCACAGGAAACACAAGTATCAGATCAGACCTTGCGGCGATTTATGACAGTGCAGGGCATCTTTAAATATCGCGCCCTGCACTGCCATTGGCCGCCCAGGACGCGCCCCCGGGCTGTCATTGGTCGCCCGAGGCGCGCCCGCGGCTCCTACTGCGCATGCGCGGCCTCCTGTCAGCCGCGGCCCGCCGGGATCTGGTGCCTGTGTCCCGGCGTGAGCCGCCGCTATTGCGCATGCGCCGGGGACGGAGCCGCGGCGGACCCTGACATTGCCCCCCCCTACGGGCACCCTCCGGGAGCCCCACTGATTTCTCCACCGCGGGTGGCCACGAAAGAACTCCCGGATGAGCCTGGGAGCGTGAACATTCTGGATGGGTTCCCAAGAGTTTTCCTCAGGACCATAACCCTTCCATTTTATCAAAAACTGCGTCTGGCCTCCCCTCCTACGGCAACCGAGAATCGTTTCTACCTCGTACTCTTCTTGTTCACCTATGGTGACTGCCTCAGGAGGCCTGGATTCCCGATCCGGGAAAGGGTCCGATGCGGCCGGTTTCAGAAGAGACACATGAAACACCGGGTGAATCCTGAAAGACTCCGGCAGTTCGAGTTCGTAAGCTACCTCGTTGATGACTCGCTTGACTTGGAACGGGCCAACAAATTTCGGACCCAATTTCCTTGATGGACACTGCATCTTCAAGTTGGCAGTGGCCAGCCAAACCCGGTCTCCAGGTTGAAGCGCCAGTTCCCCCCTTCTCCTCCTGTCAAATGCCTTCTTGCTGTCCTCCTGGGCTTTCGTGATGGCCTCCTGAACTGTTTTGTTATTGGTCGAAAGGAAATTTAGGATGTCTTGAGATGCTGGTACTGAGCTCTCTGGCATGAGATCGGGAAGAAATGTTGGATGGTAACCGTAATTGGTGAAGAACGGGGATTGCCCCGTAGCGGAGTGGTTCGAGTTGTTGTAGGCAAACTCCGCTGACGGTAACAGCGTCAACCAGTCGTCCTGTAGGTAGGACGTGTAGCATCGGAGGTATTGCTCTAATACTTGGTTGGTCCTCTCTGTTTGCCCATTGGTCTGGGGATGGTAAGCGGACGAGAGTGACAACTTGATTCCCAATGCTTCGCACAAGGCCTTCCAGAACCTTGAAGTGAACTGGGCTCCCCGATCTGATACTATATCCTCAGGAACTCCATGTAGTCTAACTATTTCCTTGATAAATATTCGTGCAGTTTCCGGCGCGGATGGTGTCTTTTCCAGGGGTACGAAATGGGCCATCTTAGAGAAGCGATCGACAATCACAAATATGGCAGTGTGGCCTTGAGACGGTGGGAGTTCGACAATAAAGTCCATGGCTATCATTTGCCAGGCCCTCTTTGGAATTGGCAACGGGCGCAACAATCCCCAGGCCTTGCTTCTGGAGGGTTTATTCCTCTGGCAGGTAGGACAAGTCTGAACGTAGCGCTCGCAGTCCTTGACCATGTTCGGCCACCAGAATGAGCGCTGCAGAAGTTCCAGGGTCTTCGTAACTCCGAAATGGCCCGCCATTGGATGGTCGTGGCAGTGGCCCAGGACCATGGTTCGGACTCCTTCGGGTACTACGATCCGACCCTCCTTCCACAATAACCCTTCACGGTTCAGGAGAGGTGTCCCAGGCGGCGCTGGTAGTCCCACGGAAGCGTCAAGAAGTTTGGAGCGGAGTTCCGTCTGTAGGACGAGGAAATTTCCGGATGGTAGGATCATGTCAGGTCTTGGTGTATCGTCGGGGTCCTCAAACATGCGGGACAGCGCGTCCGGCTTAGTGTTCTTAGAGCCAGGTCGATAAGTTATGTGGAAGGTAAACCGGGAAAAGAAAAGAGCCCATCTCGCCTGGCGTGGCTTCAGTCGTCTGGCTGTCCTCAAATACTCCAGGTTTTTGTGATCGGTATATATCAGGATGGGGTGTGTAGCTCCTTCCAGCAAGTACCGCCATTCTTCCAGGGCGGTCTCTATGGCCAGGAGCTCCCGATCTCCGATGTCGTAGTTTCGCTCGGCAGGTGTCAATTTCCTGGAGAAGAACGCTACAGGATGTAGCAGCTCCTTGGTGCCGTTCCTTTGAGACAGGACCGCTCCTACCGCGTTTTCTGAGGCGTCCACTTCCAACACGTATGGGAGAGAAGAATCGGGATGACTGAGTATCGGAGCAGAGGTAAAAAGTTACTTGAGAACTTCAAAAGCAGTTTGTGCTTCGGTAGACCACTTAAAGCGGATCCCCTGTTTAGTCAGTTGCGTGATTGGGGAGACCAGTCCGGAGAAGTTCTTGATAAATTTTCGATAAAAGTTTGCAAAACCGATAAAACGCTGCACGCCCTTCTTATCGGTGGGTATCGGCCAATCCAGGATTGCCGAGACTTTCCGGGGGTCCATCGCGACCCCCGCGGGGGAGAGAACCAATCCCAGGAATGTGATCTTATGCTGTTCAAAACAGCATTTGTCTGCTTTGGCGTATAGCCTGTGTTGGCGCAAACGTTCCAACACCCGCATCACGTGATTTCGATGAGCCTCCAGAGAGGGGGCGAGAAGATTAAGATGTCGTCCAAATAGACAACCATGAAGATATCAAGGAAATCACGAAACACGTCGTTTATAAAATGTTGGAAGGTGGCCGGAGCGTTACAGAGCCCGAACGGCATGACCAGGTATTCAAAGTGTCCGTATCGTGTACGGAAGGCCGTCTTCCATTCATCACCTTCCCTGATACGAACTAGATTGTAGGCCCCCCGTAAGTCTAGCTTAGTAAAAACCATTGCGGACCTTAACCTCTGGAGGAGCTCGGGAACCAGGGGTAACGGGTAGCGGTTTTTCACCGTGATCCTATTCAGGTCGCGGTAGTCTATACAGGGCCGCAGTGTCTTGTCCTTCTTCTCTACAAAGAATAGCCCGGCCCCGGCTGGGGACGTGGAAGGGCGAATAAACCCCTTCTGAAGGTTTTCGTCTATGTATTCCCTCAAAACTCCTGACTCGAGCTCTGATAAAGGGAAAATACGGCCGAACGAAATTTCAGATCCGGGCAGGAGGTCTATGGGACAGTCATAAGATCGGTGTGGGGGAAGTGTGTCTGCCCCTTGCTTACTAAACACGTCCAGAAAGTCGTGGTAGGCCGGGGGAATAACCTGGGACAGATCTGTATCCCCATCCATGCATAGGAGTAATTGGGGGACCACGGGCCCTGAGACGTGGCAACTTTTCAGACAGTATGTGGACCGAAACTGCACGGTTCCCTTCTCCCAGTCAATCTGGGGGTTATGGGCTCGCAGCCAAGGAAGCCCCAGAATGACCGGGAAAAGGGGGGACGCGATGGCGTCCAGACGGAGGAATTCCTGGTGATGATCAGCCATTGAGGCGAAAATAGGGGGTGTCTCCTGATTCACCACTCCCGATTTTAAGCTAGACCCATCCGCCAGGAAGATGTTCAGCCCCCTTTCCTTGGTCTGGAGTGGGATACCTTGCTGGTGAGCAAACGTGAGATCAATAAAGCAGCTACATGCCCCCGAATCTATGATAGCTGTCACCGTCAAGGTTCTTCCTGGGAGCTGTAAAGACACCGGTATGGCCAGATAACTTGACTGATCACCCCTTTCCGCAGATAACGGAAAAAAACTAGAAGTGGACTTACATTTTTTCGTAGGACAGGAGCGCACCCGGTGGCCAGCTTCTCCGCAGTACAGACAGAGGTTCTGTGATAGTCTCCTCTGACGTTCTTCGGCCGATAATGTGGACCGAGCCAGTCCCAGTTGCATGGGTTCGGAGGTGTCCTCAGGTTCCGAACTCCGGGTAGTGCTTCCTGTGGGCGGGAATAATCCCCTTGATGGTACCCAAGCCGCCCTTTGACCCTGGTTGCTTCGTTCAAGCCGGCGTTCTCTCAGTCTGCGGTCAATTTGTATGGCCAGCTCGATTAGCTTCTCTAGGGAGTCAGGTAGGCCTACCCATGCTAACTCGTCTTTGAGTGACTCAGCCCGATGCGAAATTGGTGACATAATGCCGCATTGTTCCATCGGGTGTCCCCCATCCAGCGTCTGAATTCAGACGCGTACTCCTCGGCTGCCCGGTGACCCTGCCGCAGAGAGTACAAGGTGGACTCTGCGGAAGCAGCTCGCTGAGGGTCGTCATATAGTATGGCCATGGCTCTAAAAAATTCAGTCACGGAATCAAGATGGGGGTCGTGATTCTCCATCAGGCGATGAGCCCAATCCTGGGGCTCATCCTGAAGGAGAGAGACTATAAACCCCACCTTGACGGTCTCGGTGGTGAACGTGCGGGGCTGCAGGTCGAAGAACAGGATGCACGCATTCCGGAAAGCCCTGAAGCGGCTTCGGTCTCCATGGAAGCGTTCTGGTAAGGGAACGCGGGGTTCAGGAGTAGGGGGTGCGGCCCCTGCTCCGGGAGCTGGGGTAGCAGGTGATTCCCCAGGAGAAGCTGCGGGACTCGAGCTCTGTGCCGGGGATGTAAGGGTGACTAACGTCTCCATGCGGTCCTCAAGGTGGGAGCATCGGGTATGAAAAGTCTGGACCGCTTGGGTTAGGGTCGCCATATGCTGGCAGATATCCTCCAGGGAGGCCGGGCCTCTTTCTGACTCTGTCATGGCCGCAAGGTACTGTTACGGATCCGCCAGGTGGCACCTCTGGCAGCCCACTAGGCGGAATCACCCGGAGCGTGGGGTCTAAGTCCCGGTCTGCGTTTTCACCAGGGCCCCTGATGGTGGGGATGGACTTGGAGCAGAACCGGGACCAGGTCACAACCTCCGAGCAATACCACCCGTGGCAGAGGGAGCCTCCGTGGATAGAAGTAGGACAGAGTAGAGTCAGATGTGAGGAGGCCGGCAGGACCTGGCAGGATAAACCGGCGGTTGTCACCGTGGGAAATGGCGTGGTACCGAGACAGTAGGCAGAGAGTGGTCAGGTCGCACGCTGGGTCAGTTACCGGGGTCAGTCCGCAGAATGGTCAAACAAGCCGGGGGTCGGGACAGGAGAAGGCAGCGTAGTCAGGGACAATCCGGGTCAATCACAGGGGAAGGCAGCGTAGTCAGATAATCCGGGTCAGGGCAGGAGCAGGCAGAACGTCAAACAATCCGGGTCACAATCACAGGAAACACAGGTATCAGATCAGACCTTGCGGCGATTTATGACAGTGCAGGGCATCTTTAAATATCGCGCCCTGCACTGCCATTGGCCGCCCAGGACGCGCCCCCGGGCTGTCATTGGTCGCCCGAGGCGCGCCCGCGGCTCCTACTGCGCATGCGCGGCCTCCTGTCAGCCGCGGCCCGCCGGGATCTGGTGCCTGTGTCCCGGCGTGAGCCGCCGCTATTGCGCATGCGCCGGGGACGGAGCCGCGGCGGACCCTGACAGTCTGTCCCTGAGTAACAATTCTGTGTCTGTCCCTGAGTAACAATTCAGTGTCTGTCCCTGAGTAACAATTCAGTGTCTGTCCCTGAGTAACAATTCTGTGTCTGTCCCTGAGTAACAATTCTGTGTCTGTCCCTGAGTAACAATTCTGTGTCCCTGAGTAACAATTCTGTGTCCCTCAGTAACAATTCTGTGTCCCTCAGTAACAATTCTGTGTCTGTCCCTGAGTAACAATTCTGTGTCCCTAAGTAATGTTTCTGTGGCCCTAAGTAACGATTCTGTGGCCCTAAGTAACGATTCTGTGGCCCTAAGTAACGATTCTGTGGCCCTAAGTAACGATTCTGTGGCCCTAAGTAACGTTTCTGTGGCCCTAAGTAACGATTCTGTGGCCCTAAGTAACGTTTCTGTTGCCCTAAGTAACGTTTCTGTGGCCCTAAGTAACGATTCTGTGGCCCTAAGTAACGTTTCTGTGGCCCTAAGTAACGTTTCTGTGGCCCTAAGTAATGTTTCTGTGTCCCTAAGTAACGTTTCTGTGGCCCTAAGTAATGTTTCTGTGGCCCTAAGTAACGTTTCTGTGTCCCTAAGTAACGTTTCTCTGGCCCTAAGTAACGTTTCTCTGGCCCTAACTCTCTCCCTCAATACAGCCAGGTCTGCCTCTCTTGAATGACTGGAGGCAAATGGAGAATTCTAAAATGGCCGCCATTTATAGCTCGACCATTACACAGTGCTGGCTGGCTGGCTGCTGATTGGCTAATGCGATCACATGTCATGAATGAATGCATTATGGGTCAGCGCGCCTTGTCTGCGCGCCTTCCCAGACATCCCCGCTCCGTCGCCGCACATGTCGCCGCCATTTTAGGAAAAATTTCGATTCGCGCATCCGAAGTATGCTAATTTTCGGATTCGTCGCGAAATTTTCCTAATATTCGAAACGAATTCCACTTCGCCGAGTTCGATTCGCTCATCTCTAATAATAATCAGCTTTTATATATTTATGTACAATATTTGTCCCAAAAGGAAAAAAACTGTTTGTTATAACTGATTTTAAAGTGTGAGCTAGAGTTTGGCTTCAATGTACTATTGTATTCAAATCTGATAATACATTTGACACTCCCATTCTCCCAGAATGACAATGCTGCTGTCTGCTGTGTCCTGTTCTCTTCCTCCAAAGTGGTGTCTCACTAATACTGGAGGTGTGTTACTGGCCAGATCATCAAGTGAAAACAAAGGTAAAAAGCCAAAGAAAACTAATGCAGCCACCATATCTAATGATTTGCAAGCTGCAATATAATAAATGTTTTGGTTTGGGGTTCAATACTGTTTAAACACACATTAACATGAGCCATCACTGTTACTAATGACATGATCACAGTAAGTTCATTCAGTATATGCAACTGCTGGTACACATGTGAATATGCAAGTACCTATACATAACTGTAGAAAAATAATTTCAATGGACACAGAGGGGTTTATTTACTAAAGCTGGAGAGTGCATAATCAGGCTCACTTCTGTGTAGAAACCAATCAGCTTCAAACCTCAGCTTGTTCAATTAAGCTTTGGCAATAAAACCTGGAAGCCGATTGGTTTCTATGCAGAAGTGAGCCTTATTTTGCACTCACCAGCTTTAGTAAACAAACCCCTAAGTGGTTAAATTAGTAAGTCTTGGACATCACTGCAAAAGACTGCATGTTGTTAATAATGTTCATTTCTTTTTAACACTTAAAATGCCAGAGGGAATAACATTGTATTAATAGCTTTATTAGTCATTTGGTGAAGTCTAATTATATTTCTAATTACAGATCTATTTTAAGTGTTAGATGAGTCTTCAAAATGCAAATGCATTTATGGCAAAGAGTAAATCTTATTCATCTACGCTGTTACTGTCCCTTTTGTGTTATGCCTTGAATAACATTGTATTTTTTGCTATTCACTTCTCTTTCTATCGTTTCTTAAAATGGTGTCGTTATATTTTATTAATATCATTATGTTTATGTTAATTGGTTCCTTACTTAGCTTTTTTATATGATGGCTACAAATTTCTAGTTTGAAAAATGTTAACCTATTCTCATTTTTTTTCTGTCCTGACAAGCTCATGGCAGATTCAGTGCATAACTTTTCAAAAGAAAAAAATAGAAATAGATTAAATGTAAAATTGTATAAAACAAAGAACTCGGCCATGTACAGATAACATTCTTGTAAAAGCATAACATGTTCCTATGCATTAATCATATGCCTATTAGAGGTAATATTTATCCCAAAAGAAAAACATCTAAATCGACTAGTCCATCTAGTCCATCTAACACTACCAAACAGGTTGACAATGCTACAGATACAGTAGAGGTGTAAGGCACCCTAAGGCAGAGAATGTGTGGATCACCAGATGTTTTCACCAGCAAAGCTTTAACCAGCTGCCAAGCTTTAGTGCATGGTCCTGCACCCCAGGAGAGAAGGAGAGGTTCTGAGATGGGATCATGTACTGAAACTGATTAAAAATTTGCCTGTCAAGACATCATCAATGTATGGCTATTCCTTTGGATTATATTAAATATGAGAGTTGCCATTAAAGTATAACAGCGTTTTCACAGAAAAACATTTTTTTATATTACTGTCAGAAAAAAAGGATTGCATTATTTTTATGTTGACTACGTGAATAGCTAGGTGCTGCAATAGTCATATGACAAAGATGAAAATAAAAAATAAAGTGAACTATCAATAACATCAAACAAATAGTATTCCTGAACAGAATATGATGAGTAGGGAACGTAATGTATTATAGTGACAGTCCCTTGGAGACCAAACATATGCTCATTCACCATGTGCAGACAATAAGTGAATTTGTCACTCACTAGAAGAAGTTGACCCCTGTTAAGGTGGTCGAATATCACTCTGTTATCATTAATATTGACGACCAGCAACAGGCTCTCCTGGATCAGACCTTCCGGTCTCCTAATAAAAGACATAAGACTCTGGGTACATGGTGGATAGATTCACAATCCCAGGCTAATGCTCCAAGCGGCTTAGGTAGCAATCTTTATCGCAAGTCCACTGCAGGTAATACCATTTTACATGCTAACAGCTTTCATCCAAGCTCCCTTGTAAATTCCATTCCTGGAAGTGAAGGCTTCTGGGAAGTTACCTACAGGAAGTGAATGCTGAGATATTATCTAGAAAATAATGCAATCTGAAAATCCATTCAAAATCTTACAGAAAATGACAAGACATTAAGGCCCTGATTCACTAAGATGTGAGTGTAATAGCAGAGACTGACCATTCAGGCAGACTCCGGTCAATCAATCAGTCGTCTGACCAGCGTCTAGCAAGCTCATTGACAAGCGTCTATTGACTACTTTGCTATCACTGGCACATTTTTAGGTGCAATACCGGATATGTTCGCTAGATGGCGCACAAGCGCGGGCTTTATTTACATTGGCGTTTTCATGATGGCAAAAGAATTCTTAGAATGTTATAAATACACCTGTACACCTGTATTAGAATTTTCTATTTTCTTCTATTTATTTTCTTGCTGTGTCTCCAAAATGATCAGGAAACTAATGCATTTACTAATGAATGTCAAACATTCTGTACTCAAATGTTAAACATTTACACACTTATATCTCAAATAATTTATATACTTCTAATTTCCCAATATAATTATATATCTTCATTCTCTTTAATCACGTAACTATTCTATGGTAAAGACAAGTGCAGCGCTATAAATGCATGTGATCAATAATGAACGCATGTAAAAACCAAAAAGTGCAAAGAATTGCAACAATGATGTAATATTGTAAATGGTGCTAAAATAAGTTCATAGAATCATTCCTGAATAATGGAATGTCCTTCGTGTGAGAGTACCAACTCAGAGAGTGCCTATGAATGGCACGTGTGGTCTCTCCGTGACGGACAGTAGTGCATGAACTCGTGAAAGGTAAACCACCCTTGGGACTGGTCTACACTCACCAGAACAAAAGTATTAATGTGTATGGGTTATACACATCACACATCTGGGGGTGCAGTGGTATGCTGGCAGTTATGGGTTAGTCATCCAGCTCCATCCATCCATCCATCAGGGTGGGTGCCCAAATGGTCCTGGGGAGGAATTAGCTCAGCCACAGGAGCCAGAAAGGTGCTCAATAGTGTAGTACACTGTCACAGGGGTGGATGACCTTTCACGAGTTCATGCACTACTGTTCGTGGTTATATTTATCTTGTGTAATACCATTTTAGTAGTCTATATAATTTGACCAGCGCTCGCTCTATCATTTTCAAACAATGGAACTATTCTACATTATAACTCAAACTGTGTCTCCCACAGTGGTTTAGTGGTTAGAGCTCAGAATTTACAGCACTTGGGTCATGGGTTCTAATCCCGGTCATGGCTACATCCTAAAAAATGGAGATCAATTTTCTGGGTTGTGTCAGTGCCAGGAATATTGATCAAACAATTATGATTTTGCCTAATGACTAGAAAGTGGATGAATGTACTCTTCTGCCAATTAGGAAATGTGCAAGTTTCATGCCGTGTATATTTCATTGTAACATTTTTCTCTTTTAAATCTGTCTCCTTATACAACTTGACCCCCTCCCCCACCCCGCCATCACCTGTCCCATATGCAAATCTATGGATCACCGCCCCACTCTTTAACTATCTATTTACTGATCAAGTGAATGTGTCTCATTTTCTATCAGCTACAGCTCAGATCTCACATTATTATACAATTGCTGATTGTATCTCACCACTAGTCTGATTGAATTCACAATTCCTGGTCAGTCCCGTTCCCTGACCTCTAATAAACTTTAGGGCCAGTTCACACTACATGTGTTTCAGTTGCTTTTTCGGCATCACAAACGCACAGAAAGAAGGTTATATGGTTGTCAATGTCATAGTTCACATCAGCGCTTGCATTTTCAGTGCATTGCAGGTGCTGTAAACAAAGTTGACCACGCTGCATTGTTTCTGCACAGAACTGTACTGGAACACATTGAAACGTCCTTGAATGTACTAAAACGCACATGTCCCTAACTACATTGAATACAAAGAAAATAGAAAAAAATAAGTGGAAGGGATATAAAAATGCAATGTAAACATGTCCAAAACGCATTCAAAATGTACTGGAACACACTAAACATGCATGCCAAAAGGGCATGAAAAAAACCCATCAGGAACACATCTAGACTGTTTCTATAGTGTGAACCAGCCCTTAGGACTTGTTCACACCATTGGTGGTGCAGAAACGCATGCAAGAACACACATTTTCCAGCACAGCAAACAAATGCAATGCCCTATGTAGATGTGCGCAGGTACCATGATGAAAACGTTGTTGCACCTACACACGTCTATTAAAAACAGCCCCATTCACAGCCACAAATACGCATGGCACCACACTACTGTGCGGTTAGGTGCGACACACTTGGAAAATAACATAAAAATAAGCCAACATGGCTAAAACATATCTTGAAAATATGGGGACTCTGATATCCGGCGACAGTCCGTTCACGAACGAGAAGCAATTCTGCACCCCTAAAACCAACATAGAGGAAAGGGATGGTCAAATTGCTGTGCTGCTTCCAAACCACCTCTGGCATGCCAGGGTCATTATGCAGGTCCTCAATGCCAGTTCTTGCCTGCGGCCACAAAATATCCACTGGCCACGAGTGAAGGTGAGTGGAGGACGTGAAGGTGGATTTCTACCAGCTTCAACCGCAAGCAGTACCACTCCTGAAAAATGAGAGCAAATAATCATTGACACGTCATCATGACAGTCAATTCTCAGTGCAGGCTATCTAGAGTGTCTTTCCTTTTTAACCATTTCAAGAGTTCAAGGAAACATTCTTGGAGCATCTACTGTGTTTGGAAAGGCCAAAGGTCCCCCCCCTCCCCCAGGCACACTAATGCTTATGCAGGCCATAGACGGGGAGAAAAACGGCCGATTTTTCTTTTAAAAAATGAAAAATTGGTTGTTCAAGCGGCCGACGTTACCAGCAATGGTAAAAAAAAAATCGGCTGATTTTCATCCCGTCTACAGCCGGCAAAAAGTGTCCCTGCAGAGAGCTCCGCTATTTCTTTGACAGTTCCTTGACATTTACAGCGGTTGCAACAATGTATCTATTTGTATCCATTTCGGATACAGATGTTTTTATTCGGAAACAAATAGATACAATGTTGCAACCGCTGTAAATGTCAAGGAACTGTCAAAGAAATAGCGGAGCTCTCTGCAGGGACACTTTTTGCCATACTGGAATTCCTCTCATTTTTCATCCTCTTCTTCTTCTTCTTCTTCATCATCATCCTCTTCTTCTTTTTCATCATCATCCTCTTCTTCTTCATCATCTTCTTCTTCATCATCTTCATCCTCTTCTTCTTCATCCTCTTCTTCTTCATCATCTTGATCATCATCATCCTCTTCTTATTCTTCTTCATCATCATCCTCTTATTCTTCTTCATCATCATCCTCCTCTTCATCATCATCTTCTTCTTCTTCATCATCATCCTCTTCTTCTTCATCATCATCCTCTTCATCATCATCATCATCCTCTTCTTCTTCTTCTTCTTCATCATCCTCTTCTTCTTCTTCTTCTTCATCATCATCATCCTCTTCTTCTTCATCATCATCATCATCCTCTTCTTCTTCATCATCATCCTCTTCTTCTTCATCATCTTCATCATCATCCTCTTCATCATCATCCTCTTCTTCATCATCATCATCATCATCATCCTCTTCTTCTTCTTCTTCTTCTTCATCATCATCATCCTCTTCTTCTTCTTCATCATCATCATCATCCTCTTCTTCTTCTTCTTCATCATCATCCTCTTCTTCTTCTTCATCATCATCATCCTCTTCTTCATCATCATCCTCTTCTTCATCCTCTTCTTCTTTTTCTTCTTTTTGTCTTCCTCTTGCAGGTCACTGCTCATGTGCAGATTTTTTTATCAGTAAAAAATCGGCCAATTTGCCCATCATTGCCGCGAAAATCGGCCGATCGGCAAATTCGGCCGTTTTTTTTTCCAACTTTACCGAAAAAAAAAATCTGCCAAAATACCGAAAAACGGCCGAACAAATAGCCCACTAACGATCCGAAAATCGGCCGATTTTATTTTCGGACGAAAAATCGGCCAATTTTCGACCCATCTATGGCCTGCATAAGATATGGTGTGGCCCTAGGGTCAATGTGTGTTTAGAATACTTCCAAAATGCACATACAAAAACACTCCATCCAAATGCATGTTACATTTCTATAGCATGTTAAACAGAAAAAAAATGCACTTACATAATGTTAACATGCGCAAGTAAAAGTAGACAAAATCCACATCCTTTTATTCTGGCTTCACATACATGCATTGTTGTCTAACACCGCACTCCTGGGCAAATCACATGCAATATGTGTGCGTTGCAATTAGAGACAAACATTTTGCACACCTCAAATTGCACCGCATCCGGGCCAAAAATGTGCAGGACCCTTTTTCAGGGTATGCACATGTATTGTACTGTCCAAGGCATTGCACACTAACGCATTGCACACTAAAAATGTCAAATACGTTAGTGTGTACAGTGCATGAGTGTAAAATGCTTTAGTGCACACTGCAGTGTACAACGCATTGCACACTGTAATACACTGTAATACCGTGTACACCCACACATTGTAGACTGTAATGCACTGTACTCTGTCATGCAGGATGGAGCAACGCATTGCACACTGTGATACCGTGTACACCCACACATTGTAGACTGTAATGCACTGTACTCTGTCATGCAGGCTGGAGCAACGCATTGCACACTGTGATACGCTGTCCACTGTCATGCAGAATCCAGCAACGCATTGCACACTGTAATACCATGTACACCAACACATTGTAGAATGTAATGCATTATACGCAGTATACATGTCCAGATATTCAAAGATTAGCCATGAAGGCCTAGCTGGTTACCTATTGGGCGACCGCAGATAGCCGAATAACGCTACACTGCATCCAGGCAGCTCTGGGAGGGTGTCATATGACATCCTGGCAGAACGCGCTCTCCGTGATTGCTGTGTCCTAAGGACACAGCTGATCACGTGATGTGGTAAAGGCCAATCACAGCGGCTTTTTACCATGTGATCAGCCATGTCCAATGACACGCTGATCACCGGGAAATGCATTTGCCGGGTCTTGGCTGCACTTTCATCACGCTATCAGAATGTGTGGAAAGTACTGCCGAGAACCAGCAGTTATCAAAGCAGGGGTCGGCCCCGATGATCAGTGCCACCCAACAGTTCCGCCCACCTGTGGCCAGCAGTGCCGCCTCATCAACGCACATCAGTGTTGCTAAATTACCAGTTTACCAAATGTTATAATATAAACAGACTTTTATTCATTATGAGCTATTTTGTGGTTTATCGAGCAAAAAGTAAAACACACAGCAGCAAGTCAATACCACCCAAAGAAAGCTCTATTTGTCTGAAAAAACTGATATAAATTTAAGATGGGTACAATGTGGCATGACCGCACAATTGTCATTCAAAGGGTAACAGTGCAGAAAGATGAAAATTGGCCAGGACAGGAAGGGGGTAGGAGTACCCAGTAGGCAAGTGGTAATATAATTGACCCATCAATACCCAGGAGCTAATGTACAGATAAGTAGCATGTGCACCAAGTGAGATTCTGCTAGGCCCCACCCACAAAATTGCAATTACCTGTCCCTCACATGTTATAAACATGTTTGCAATGGCCACACTTACTGTACATATAAGGATCATCTCCTCAGTTGATAACTGTGCTCTCGCCATGTCCAAATGCCAATAAAGTTATCAAAATTTTCAACCAACACAAAACCTCCAACCACTTCTCATCCACTTACACTCCCCACAACCACTTCCGGGTGCGTGCGCACGTGATGACGGACTTCCAGGATAGCCGTTCATGCGCCATGCGGACACCTGTTTGGTGCTTATTTGTTTGCAATCGCGCATTTTTATGTGCGGCTATGATAGCTTTCGCAAATGTGTGTTTCTTATTGATTTGTTTTTTTTAACCTTGGCTAATATTTGTTGCCAAAGGCCAAAAATCAACAAAGTGTGGACTATTTTATTACTGTAAATCGAATTGTAGAAAACCTGTAGCTGGCTGCACAGTGAATGTGACATTCATTAGTACATAACAATATTGTGGTGCAAGTGGGTTTTTTTTTTTTGGTTTTGAAAAAGCCAGTTTGCACACACTTGCATATTCACGCTCTTACAAGCTACATTTGAGCAGATTATATAAGTATACAAAGTAACTATTAAGGTTGTTCATATATTGAACATAAAATAAACACAAAAACATCGGTCAAATATTTATTGATCAAATATATCGTCATTTATTTGGTCAGCAGGAACAAGTAGGTACAGTCAATATCTTGGTGAGTCACAAAAATAGGATTGATGTGGCAAAAATAAAACACTCCTGCTCATAAGAGCTTACAATCTAAAGATACTTCTAGTGAACTGTGTGTGCTCAGGTTATAGCAGGAAACAAAGGGGAAGATGAATCAAGTAACATTTTCATGCACATAGGATTTACTTACACAATCACGTAGTATAAAGATCCATTCAAAAAAAAAAGTCTTCAGATCAAAATATCAAGAAAACAAAGCATGTGAAAAAAAACCCTCCCACCTCTACAAACCCCCTCCCACCTCTACAAATCCCCTACACATACATTTGTCAGAAGGTTTGTCAGAAAAATGCATTGGAGTCTAAATAAGCAAACAAAATTAAAACAAGAGCAGATTTTAAACAAAACGATTGACATGTGTGAGGCTTTCAATGCAAAGAGAAAAAACACAATCATTGTGCAATAACACACAAACACACTTTACAAGGCCAAAAATATGCAAACATTTCCAGCCCACTTCCAAACACAGCCTGAGTGGTGTCTGGGGCAATTCAGCACAAAATCTCTTCTTCCCCCAAACCACTACAAGCAAGGACTTAGTCACAAACCACCCGGCCTGGTAACAGGCCAAATCACTCCCTACTGCACATCTTTATATAAGCTAGGTTGTATTTGGAGCGCCAAACAAGGCCCCACACCCAATGAAGCCACACCCACCACTGACCTTAATTTGGTCAGTGAAGGTGTTTTCACCTGATGAATCCGCTTCCTACCTGCATTAACCCTTGGTATACAGGCCCCACAAATCAGAAAGAAATATACAGTGAAATGTACCTGTGCAGCATACAACAGAACATTGAGCAGGGATGTGAAAGGGAACCCCAATTGGAACCTTTATTGCTACTATGGTCACAATTCCCTCCAGATTCTCGCATGAGTTAAGACAGTCACATGACCACATCTTGTATGCAATACTGAAAATGACAAATCGATTTGACTAGTATGGTGAATTTCCCATCAATTGGCAAAACACTCCAGAAATCAAACATCACCAAACATTACACTCTGGGCAAAGCTGATTTACAAATCCTGCGACTTACAGTAAAGTTGACCATTTCAATGCAATTTTCAAGACATCTGACACAGATCTCTATGCAAATTGCCACTAAAGTAGTACATGTACTACTATAGAAATCAGTGTTTGAAACGCACCCATGTGGTCACTCTAATAGCAGACAATAGGGTGCGACTTTGCAGACGATTTACAACTTGCATGTTGTGCAAATCACATGCCAAGTCCCACTCAATGTGCACGCTATTGGAGTGTTCATATTGTTGTGGTTCAAACTTGGTTGGAGCCGCAAGTAATAATAGAGTAATGAATACACTACTTTTCATGCAATTTGCTGAGAGATCGGTGTCGATTGTCTTGCAAATTGCACTTGAAATCACCATGTACCCTAACTTTGAAATCATGCAACTTCTATGCAAGTCACATGATGTGACTGTGGTGTCAATAACACCACTTAGAAATCTGCTTTAATGTGACCGGGTAGCCCCCAGTAACATTGTTTGCGATTGCCATGCAATTGGCATTACAGGCGACTTGCAAATCGTAGACCAAGTCGCACCCTATTGGCCACTGTAGGCTCTGTTCACATCCAATTGGATTGTGAACTCGTGCAACTTCACTGTAAGTTGGGCAATTGCCGCATCGGATTAGATGTGACAGTGGTGTTAGCCCCCAGTAACATTGTGTGCAATTTGCCATGCAAAGGGCAAGTTGCTGGCCATGCCAATCGCATGGCAAGTCGCATCCAGGGTGTGCAATTTCAGGTGCGATTTGTAAATTGACATCGTACCTGATATTGGATATAATGAATGTGAATGTGAGTGTATTAACGTACGCCATTTGTTGCAGTGAGAGTTCAAAGGTATTTGAAGATTTTGGCCATTTATTAGCAATTTAACATCTAGACTCAAATAGAAATCGCAATGCTACACACAATTGAAAACACAACTAGTTAGTAATTCTCTAGAAAACACAGTAAAATTGGCAACTTAAACAGTAATTTTCATTTGCATATAGTGTGAACGAAGCAGGAGAATTAACAAAGGAAATAAATCTTTGAAGGCGTGCGGTCTGCTTTGCATTTGGTGGAAAAATCCATACCAGTATTTGTGACAAGTTTGATGTGTGGATTCACCAACCAAGTCTTTTCTCTCTCGCTCACTCTTCTTTGTCTCACTGGCTCGCTCTTCTCTCTCGCTCACTCTTCTGTATGTCTCTCTTTATCACTCTTCAGTATGTTTTTCTCGCTCACTCTTCTTCATCTCACTGGCTCGCTCTTCTCTCTCTCTGTCAGCTCTTTGCTTGCCAAATCCTTCACAAAAGTGGGTTGAGTGTAAACCATCATTATCAAATCTATTAGTGCTCCAGGCTCTTATCTTACCCCATTGTATGACATTCACATAAGGTACAGCTTTGAAGGTGTTTCAACAGACAAGGCCTCATTCTAATTCACATTTTAGGGATCACTTAGACAGAAAGCAAAGATGTTGCCAGAACATCTATTTGAAGACAGCCACACATGGAGATCATACTACTTCCTTGCTGTGGTTGGGATTCAAACCGACAACCCTAGAGTTGTGAGGCAGTAGTGCTAACCACTAATCCACGGAGCTACATTGCTAAGCCAGCCTGTATTTCTGTGCTGTGAATCAATCTTAGGTCCCTGGGCAAGTTCAGTGTAACTACCAGATATCTCCAATGTGACACAAATGTTGTGCTATGTTGCCAATTCACATGTATGATGGTTCTATGTATCCCAATACAAAGGATTGCAATACTAATACAGGCGTACCTCGGTTTACCAACGCCTCAGGGAACGTCATATTTGGGGTACAAATGCCAAACCATTTCAGTTAATTGGTCTGTTTACAAATGTTTGAATAATTTGGTATGGGCATGTGGCCTGGTATGGTTCAGGAGGGGGGGAGGCGCTCGCTTGTCCCCCCCCCCCCTTTCCTGACCTGCTGGGCTGCATGCTCAGATAAGTATCTGTTATGGATTTTGGGGGGTACCCCATGCTGTTTTTTATTTAATTTCAGCGTGGAGTTACCCCTTAACATCCATACGAGACCCGAAGGGCTTAGTATGGATGGGAGGGGGGACCCCACGCCGGGTTTTTTACAAATTGTTTATAATTCCCTGCAATACTTTTACATCAACTGTCAGTGGGGAACTCCGCCGACAGCTGAAACATGAGCGCTGCATTGGTTTTCGCTACTAAAATGCTGCATGAGTTGATAACATAACTCATGCGGGATTGTAGGAGCGACAGCCATGTGTTAATGTTTCAACTGTCAGCGGGGTTCCCCACTGACAGCTGAATGTAAAAAAAAAAAAAAAAAGCGTGGGGTCCCATCCATACCAAGCCCTTCGGATCTGGTATGGATATTAAGGGGGAACTCCACGCTGAAATAAAAAAAAACAGCTTGGGGATCCCCCCAAAATCCATACCAGACCCTTATCCGAGCATGCAGCCCGGCAGGTCAGGAAAGGGGGGGGGGGGCGAGCGAGCGCCCCCCCTCCTGAACTATACCAGGCCACCTGCCCTCAACATGGGGGGGTGCTTTGGGGAAGGGGGGCTCCCCCCCAAAGCACCTTGTCCCCATGTTAATGGGGACAAGGGCCTCTTCCGTTATTGGGATAATTGGTCAGCCATTTTTTGGGATTTTAGCATATTTTGTTTACCAGTAAAGTTGAAAATTTTTTGTTCCAAATTTACTGATAAAAAAAATGTGCCAAAATCCCGAAAAACAGCTGACCAATTAACCCACTAACGGCCCGAAAATCGTTCGATTTTCTTTTCGGCAGAAAAATCGGCCGATTTTAGACCCATCTATGGCCTGCTTTACATGGGTCTAAAATCGTCCACAAAAAAAATCGGCTGATTTTCAGCCCGTTAGTGGGTTAATTGGTCAGCCATTTTTGGGGATTTTGCAACTTTTTTTAATTGGTAAATTTGGATAAAAATTGGCCGATTTTGCAGATCGGCCGATTTTAGCTGCAATGATCGGCAAATTGGCTGATCTTTTAACAGATAAATAATCTGCACATGAGCCATGACCTGCAAGAAAAAGAATAAAAAAAAAGAATAAGAAAAAGAAAAATGCAGGCCTTAGATGGGGCGAAAACTGACCGTTTTGAAAAAAAAAATCGGTTGTTCAATGGGCCGACGTTACCACCAATGGCAAAAAAATTGTTCGATTTTCGCCCCATCTACGGCCTGCAAATATAATAGCGAAGTAATTACTTCTGTCCCTGCAGAGAGCTGCGCTATTATATTTGACATTAAAAAGTATAAAGGTTGCAACATTGTATCTATTTGTATCCGAATAAAAACATCTATATCCGGAATGGATACAAATGGATACAATGTTGCAGTCTCTATACTTTTTAATGTCAAATATAATAGCGGAGCTCTCTGCAGGGACAGAAGGAATGTTTCAGCTGTCATCGGGGTTTCCCACTGACAGCTGAATTTTAAATTATTTCCATGAATTAAATAAATAATAAAAAAAACAGCGTGGGTCCCCCCTCTCATCCATACCAAGCCCTTCAGGTCTGGTATGGGTATTAAGGGGGAACTCCACGCTGAAATTTAAAAAAAAAACAGCGTGGGTCCCCCTCAATATCCATACCAGACCCTTATCCGAGCATGCAGCCCGGCAGGTCAGGAAAGGGGGGGGACGAGCGAGCGCCCCCCCCCTCCTGAACCATACCAGGCCACATGCCCTCAACATGGGGGGGTGCTTTGAGGCAGGGGGGGCTCCCCCCCCAAAGCACCTTGTCCCCATGTTGATGAGGACAAGGGCCTCTTCCCCACAACCCTGGCCGGTAGTTGTGGGGGTCTGCGGGCGGGGGGCTTATCAGAATCTGGAAGCCCCCTTTAACAAGGGGGCCCCCAGATCCCGGCCCCCCCCCCTACGTGAACGAGTCTGCGGTACATGGTCCCGCAGACTCCTTCACAAAAAAACTAAGTGTGGTGTAAAAAAAACACAGTACAGGGTCTTTGACAAGTCCTTTATTAAAACAATGTCCCCCGAAGTAGATCCAACGTCAATCACGGCGGCGGCGCAGGGACCCGAAAAAAGAAAAAAAAAAAAGGTTCCGCTCCCGTCGGAGGCTCCCAGCCTTGTGAAGAAGAGGCTAGCTGACAGTTCTTATATAGGTATGGGGCGGGGCCAGCCGGGCACATCATCCACGCCCCTTACCTATTTGAGAAATGTCACCCTGTCTCTCCGCTGAGGCTAACTAGCTGAATGCAGGAGACAGTCTGACATTTCTTATATAGCTATGGGGCGGGGCCAGCCGGGAACAGCAAGCATGTGACATGGGGCGGGTCACTCGGATGATGTCCCCGGCTGGCCCCGCCCCATAGCTATATAAGAAATGTCAGACTGTCTCCTGCATTCAGCTAGTTAGCCTCAGCGGAAAGACAGGGTGACATTTCTCAAATAGGTAAGGGGCGGGGATGATGTCCCCGGCTGGCCCCGCCCCATACCTATATAAGAACTGTCAGCTAGCCTCTTCTTCACATGGCTGGAAGCCTCCGACGGGAGCGGAACCTTTTTTTTTTTTCTTTTTTCGGGTCCCTGCGCCGCCGCCGTGATTGACGTTGGATCTACTTCGGGGGACATTGTTTTAATAAAGGACTTGTCAAAGACCCTGTACTGTGTTTTTTTTACACCACACTTTTTTTTTTGTGAAGGAGTCTGCGGGAGCATCTACCGCAGACTCGTTCACGTAGGGGGGGGGTCGGGATCTGGGGGCCCCCTTGTTAAAGGGGGCTTCCAGATTCTGATAAGCCCCCCGCCCGCAGACCCCCACAACCACCGGCCAGGGTTGTGGGGAAGAGGCCCTTGTCCTCATCAACATGGGGACAAGGTGCTTTGGGGGGGGGAGCCCCCCTGCCTCAAAGCACCCCCCCATGTTGAGGGCATGTGGCCTGGTATGGTTCAGGAGGGGGGGGGCGCTCGCTCGTCCCCCCCCTTTCCTGACCTGCCGGGCTGCATGCTCGGATAAGGGTCTGGTATGGATATTGAGGGGGACCCACTCTGTTTTTTTTTTTAAATTTCAGCGTGGAGTTCCCCCTTAATATCCATACCAGACCTGAAGGGCTTGGTATGGATGAGAGGGGGGACCCACGCTGTTTTTTTTTGTTTTTTTTTTATTGTGGACCTTTATTTTTACATTCAGCTGTCAAAATAAATATTATCTAGACCTTTGAAATAAGTAAAATCATTACAGAAATAATTATAAAGGATAAGAAACAAAAATAGAATCACTAGAACTAAGGAAATCTAGTTAGATTACATGAAGATATGCCGAGTGCTGTTTATTAAACACAATAGTCACGAGCGAGTGCCGGCTCTCAGAGGAATCCACAATAAGATTCACTATTAGTCAGTGACTAAAAAGCAAACGCCCATGGCAGAAGTCTAAAATGTGTTCTGCACATGCTCAGTTGTATCTGCCAAAGACACTGCACGGGCTTCTAGATTTTTACTGTGTCGATTTCCTTGAAAAAAACGATTTTTAACACATTTTTAATTTTTTTGGAAATAGCAGATATTGTTTAAAGTGAAGTCCTGATATTTGGCAAAGCAAATTTCTAAGTGAACATGTCTCTGCAGTGATTTTTCATGGTTTTAGACTTGCTTCTTAGCAAGTCTGTTTTGTGAGTCTGATTTCGGGCGTGTGTCTTTTTGTGAATTAGATTGGGCGTCTGCTTATGGGCTCTGCTCAATAGTGAATTAGGTTGCAGGGTAAAAAATGACGGACGCCCATGAAAATTGGGCTTAAGCCCATAAATATGCGCCCACGCCCAATAGTGAATCAGGGCCTAAACGTCCTGTGGATAAGGACTCATAATCCAAGAAATTAAGTCTAATGCGTAAATATTGGCTGTAAGGAATGGAATTTACAAGAGAGTTTGGATGAAAGCTGTTAGCATGTCAAATGGTTTTACCTGTAGTGGAGATAGATGGTGTAAAATAGAATGCACTGCTACCAAAGATGAGTGGGGGTTTGTGAGCATTAAAATTACATCATCTGCAAACAAGCTAATTTTGTGTTCATTAGAATCTATACGGAATCCTGTAACTATTGATGATGACCTAATGTTTTCAGCAAGGGGTTCTATAGCCAAATTAAAGATGAGGGATGACAAGGTGTAGCTCTGACGCGTTCCATTTGTTATCTGAATGAAATATTGAGGTGTCTAGATCATTTCAGCCACATATACTTGAGCTGATGGCAGACATTATTCTATGGTTGAACCCATATTTAATAAGTACTGCTCTCAAATAGGCCCAGTGAACCCTGTCGAACAACTTCTTCATGTCTAAAGATAGGAGCAGAGAAGATGCTTTAGAACTTTCTGCATTATGGACTATATTTAATAACCTCCTGGTGGCATCTGAGGATTGGCAACCTGTGATGAATCCCATCTGATCTTTGTTGATCAAGGAAGGCATTATGTGTGTTAATCTATTAGTCACCATCCTAGCATATATTTTTATATCCGTATTGAGGAGCGGAATGGGCCTAAAGCAGGGGTGGACTGACAACTCATGGGGCCCCCAGGCAATAGGGGATCATGGGGCCCCTGTGTCCTTGCCCAAACTCAAAAAAGCCTATGAAAAAGGTACCAGGGGCATCTCATGGGGCCCCCTACTGACCCCGGGCCCTCAGGCAGTGCCCGAGTTTCCAAATGGTCAGTCCGCCCTTGGCCTAAAGTTTTATGCAGTGTTGGGTTCTTTCTCCAGTTTAGGCAGGGTGACCACTAAAGCAGATAACATTTCCTTAGGAAAGGAAGAGTTGGAGGCAGCTGCATTGAAAATGTTACACAGATTTGGAGCTAATAGAGATTTAAATTGATGGTAATATTCCCTTGGGATTCCGTCAGGACCTGGGGCCTTGTGAAATGGCAGAGTTTCTATATTTTGAATTATTTTTTGGATGGTAAAGGGTAATTCAAGGCTTTTAATTTGGTCTGTAGTAAGGTAGAGGAGTTGAATGTTGGCTAGAAACTCTTGGATATGATTTTTGGTTGGTTGAATTGTGGATTGGTCATTTTGGAGATTATATAGGGATTCACAGTAGGAACTAAAGGAATTGGCCATATCTTGGGGGTTTATGATTTTTGCTTTGGTAAAAGGATGTAAGATATAGGGAATCTTAGCTTTCATGCGTTGCCCTCTAAGGCATTGAGTCATAGCTTTTCTTGCTTTGTTGCTAGTGGGATAGGAAGTAGCTTTAAGTTTATGATGAGTTTTCTTGAAGGAGTTGAGAAGTAATGCTCTAAGTTCTTGACTCATAGCTAACGATTTTAGTTTAAGATTATGGCTTGGAACAGTTTTACTCTGTGATATTAATTGCACTAATGATCTTGTCCAGCTCTGTGTCTTCCTCTTTTTAACCAGAGAGCTTATACTTAAGCAAAACCCCTCAGATGAAAATCTTATGGGCTGTCCATAAAGTAGCAGGATTGACCACTGATCCAGTATTATGGTGAAAGAAGTCGGAAAGTTGTTGTTGGATTAATTCTGCATAGGGGGAAGATTTCAAAATGAAAGTGTTGGCTTGCCATAATTTGGTGGAGTTAGTGGGCTTAGATGTGGCAATGGTGATGGTAGTTGGTGCGTGGTCGCACCACGTAATAAGGTCTATGGAAGAAGCAGAGATTTATTTTAAAAGCCACTTGTTGATCAAAAAATTAGTTGTATGATGAAGAGAAAAAGGTGTAGACTCTTTTGCTAGGATGGTGGTATCTCCACAAATAGTAGAGATTGTTAGGTATTAAAAACTTTTGCATCAAAATGGTGTGCTTTTCTGTAGAGTTGGATGTTTCTATGTTGTAATCAGGGGCACCATTAAAGTCGCCACAGAGAATTAATGACCCCTGTTGCAGCTTGTGGATTTATCTCATAAGCTTGTTAAGGAAGTGGATTTCTCAAGATTTTGGAGCAAGCTAGGGTACATTTGATATCATTTAAGGTGCATATCAGGATGATGTGTCGACCATTAGGGTCAGCAACTTTTTCATGTAGTTGCAAAGATATATTGTGCCTGATCACCACTAAAACTTCCCTTTTTTTCTCTGGGCTGCTTGCCAGGTATATATATGGGAAGTCTTTATGATTGCAAGTGGGGGTGGCAGATTCCTTGAAATGTGTCTCTTGAATACAGAAGATGTCGCACATTGATTTTTGTGTGGATAACCATAATGAAGAGCATCTCGCTGGGTGATTCAACCCTTTGGCATTCAATGAAAGAATTTTGATAGCCATGGTGACGTAGTGAAGGGCTGACTATTAGAAACACTTATGGTTAGATGAGTGTTAGTGATTCCAAAGCTTGTAGATGAAGAGGTCAGGAAGAGAGATTTTCACCATGGAATCCAGGGCACATTTGAATACAGAGTGATGATGCTCCAATTAGAGATGAGCGAAGAAATGAAAAATTCGATTCGACTGATTCGGCGAATACGTGGACAATATTCGATTCGAGTCGAATAAATTCGCTGTGAATTTAACTTAAAAAAGGGTGTTTCTAGGCTTCAGAGAGACTTAATATTAGTGCAGAACACTGTACCTTTAATTTAAATGCCCTTGGAGTCTGCTGGGGAAGAGAAATAATACTGTCAGTCAGTATGACATGCAGATGAGTGCCGTCGATCTTAGAATCACTGCACACTTCACTCCTTTGGCCAGTCACGGGGCCAAAACCAGTGTTTGGAGCCACAGTGTGGCGGTGGAGGCAGCAGCAATGGGAGGCCATACAGCAACCTATGACAAAATGGAAACCAGCAGGAGCGTGAGGAGACCTGAAAGTGGCACATGGCAGAGTGGGAGCAATGGGAGGCGGTACAGGGACCCAGGTCACACTGTGGGCCCAGCAGCAGCGTGACCAGGCGGTACGGGGGCCCATGGCCGATATGGGGCTTGGTGGCACCTATGGAAGGCCTGTAATCTGCCAGCAACCTATGACAAAATGGACAACCGCAGGAGTGTGAGGAGATTTCAAAGTGGCACATGGCAGAGTGGAAGCAATGGGAGGCCGTACAGGGACCCAGGTCACACTGTGGGCTCAGCAGCAGCGTGACCAGGAGGTACGGGGGCCCATGGTCGATATGGGGCCTGGCGGCACCTATGGAAGGCCGCTAATCTGCCAGCAACCTATGACAAAATGGACAACCGCAGGAGTGTGAGGAGATTTCAAAGAGGTACATGGCAGAGTGGAAGCAATGGGAGGCCGTACAGGGACCCAGGTCACACTGTGGGACCAGCATCAGCGTGAACAGGCGGTACGGGGGCCCATGGCCGATTTGACCTCATTCATCCCATAGTCCTGCCGACTCACGAATAGCGTGGCCTCCTCAAAGGGCCTGAGCAAGCGCAGGTGTCACACATGAGCTGACAATGGCTGACATCTAAGTTACACAGGGAGTACCTTTATCCGCTTTTAACATCAGGAAATCTGTGATGGCCTTTAGCTGTTCGTAAAGGCGGTCTAACATATGTAGGGTTGAATTACACCTTGTTGCAACGTCACAGCATGAGGAGTCGGTACGGGGGCCCATGGCAGATTACATGTCTGGCAGCAGCAATGGGAGGCCCGTAATCTGCCAGCACCCTATGTCAAAAAATTTAACACACCAGCAGTGTGAAGAGACCTGAAAGTGGCACATGGCAGCAGAGTGTGGCGATGGAGACAGCAGCAATGGGAGGCCGTACAGGGACCCATGAGAGACTCTGGACTTGGCAGCAGCATGAGGAGGCGGTATATAGGGGCCCATGGCAGATTAGGGGCCTGGCAGCAGCTATGGGAGGCCCGTAATCTGCCAGCACCCTATGTCAAAAAATTCTACACACCAGCAGTGTGAGGAGACCTGAAAGTGGCACATGGCAGAGTGTGGCGATGGAGACAGCAGCAATGGGAGGCCGTACAGGGACCCATGAGAGACTCTAGACTTGGCAGCAGCATGAGGAGGCGGTATATAGGGGCCCATGGCAGATTAGGGGCCTGGCAGCAGCTATGTGAGGCCCGTAATCTGCCTGCACCCTATGTCAAAAAATTTAACACACCAGCAGTGTGAAGAGACCTGAAAGTGGCACATGGCAGCAGAGTGTGGCGATGGAGACAGCAGCAATGGGAGGCCGTACAGGGACCCATGAGAGACTCTGGACTTGGCAGCAGCATGAGGAGGCGGTATATAGGGGCCCATGGCAGATTAGGGGCCTGGCAGCAGCTATGTGAGGCCCGTTATCTTGCAGCACCCTATGTCAAAAAATTAAGCACACCAGCAGTGTGAAGAGACCTGAAAGTGGCACATGGCAGCAGAGTGTGGCGATGGAGACAGCAGCAATGGGAGGCCGTACAGGGACCCATGAGAGACTCTAGACTTGGCAGCAGCATGAGGAGGCGGTATATAGGGGCCCATGGCAGATTAGGGGCCTGGCAGCAGCTATGTGAGGCCCGTAATCTGCCTGCACCCTATGTCAAAAAATTAAACACACCAGCAGTGTGAAGAGACCTGAAAGTGGCACATGGCAGCAGAGTGTGGCGATGGAGACAGCAGCAATGGGAGGCCGTACAGGGACCCATGAGAGACTCTGGACTTGGCAGCAGCATGAGGAGGCGGTATATAGGGGCCCATGGCAGATTAGGGGCCTGGCAGCAGCTATGTGAGGCCCGTAATCTGCCTGCACCCTATGTCAAAAAATTAAACACACCAGCAGTGTGAAGAGACCTGAAAGTGGCACATGGCAGCAGAGTGTGGCGATGGAGACAGCAGCAATGGGAGGCCGTACAGGGACCCATGAGAGACTCTAGACTTGGCAGCAGCATGAGGAGGCGGTATATAGGGGCCCATGGCAGATTAGGGGCCTGGCAGCAGCTATGTGAGGCCCGTAATCTGCCTGCACCCTATGTCAAAAAATTAAACACACCAGCAGTGTGAAGAGACCTGAAAGTGGCACATGGCAGCAGAGTGTGGCGATGGAGACAGCAGCAATGGGAGGCCGTACAGGGACCCATGAGAGACTCTGGACTTGGCAGCAGCATGAGGAGGCGGTATATAGGGGCCCATGGCAGATTAGGGGCCTGGCAGCAGCTATGTGAGGCCCGTAATCTGCCTGCACCCTATGTCATAAAATTAAACACACCAGCAGTGTGAAGAGACCTGAAAGTGGCACATGGCAGAGTGTGGCGATGGAGACAGCAGCAATGGGAGGCCGTACAGGGACCCATGAGAGACTCTAGACTTGGCAGCAGCATGAGGAGGCGGTATATAGGGGCCCATGGCAGATTAGGGGCCTGGCAGCAGCTATGTGAGGCCCGTAATCTGCCTGCACCCTATGTCAAAAAATTTAACACACCAGCAGTGTGAAGAGACCTGAAAGTGGCACATGGCAGCAGAGTGTGGCGATGGAGACAGCAGCAATGGGAGGCCGTACAGGGACCCATGAGAGACTCTGGACTTGGCAGCAGCATGAGGAGGCGGTATATAGGGGCCCATGGCAGATTAGGGGCCTGGCAGCAGCTATGTGAGGCCCGTAATCTGCCTGCACCCTATGTCAAAAAATTAAACACACCAGCAGTGTGAAGAGACCTGAAAGTGGCACATGGCAGCAGAGTGTGGCGATGGAGACAGCAGCAATGGGAGGCCGTACAGGGACCCATGAGAGACTCTAGACTTGGCAGCAGCATGAGGAGGCGGTATATAGGGGCCCATGGCAGATTAGGGGCCTGGCAGCAGCTATGTGAGGCCCGTAATCTGCCTGCACCCTATGTCAAAAAATTAAACACACCAGCAGTGTGAAGAGACCTGAAAGTGGCACATGGCAGCAGAGTGTGGCGATGGAGACAGCAGCAATGGGAGGCCGTACAGGGACCCATGAGAGACTCTAGACTTGGCAGCAGCATGAGGAGGCGGTATATAGGGGCCCATGGCAGATTAGGGGCCTGGCAGCAGCTATGTGAGGCCCGTAATCTGCCTGCACCCTATGTCAAAAAATTTAACACACCAGCAGTGTGAAGAGACCTGAAAGTGGCACATGGCAGCAGAGTGTGGCGATGGAGACAGCAGCAATGGGAGGCCGTACAGGGACCCATGAGAGACTCTGGACTTGGCAACAGCATGAGGAGGCGGTATATAGAGGCCCATGGCAGATTAGGGGCCTGGCAGCAGCTATGTGAGGCCCGTAATCTGCCTGCACCCTATGTCAAAAAATTAAACACACCAGCAGTGTGAAGAGACCTGAAAGTGGCACATGGCAGCAGAGTGTGGCGATGGAGACAGCAGCAATGGGAGGCCGTACAGGGACCCATGAGAGACTCTAGACTTGGCAGCAGCATGAGGAGGCGGTATATAGGGGCCCATGGCAGATTAGGGGCCTGGCAGCAGCTATGTGAGGCCCGTAATCTGCCTGCACCCTATGTCAAAAAATTAAACACACCAGCAGTGTGAAGAGACCTGAAAGTGGCACATGGCAGAGTGTGGCGATGGAGACAGCAGCAATGGGAGGCCGTACAGGGACCCATGACAGACTCTAGACTTGGCAGCAGCATGAGGAGGCGGTATATAGGGGCCCATGGCAGATTAGGGGCCTGGCAGCAGCTATGTGAGGCCCGTAATCTGCCTGCACCCTATGTCAAAAAATTTAACACACCAGCAGTGTGAAGAGACCTGAAAGTGGCACATGGCAGCAGAGTGTGGCGATGGAGACAGCAGCAATGGGAGGCCGTACAGGGACCCATGAGAGACTCTGGACTTGGCAGCAGCATGAGGAGGCGGTATATAGGGGCCCATGGCAGATTAGGGGCCTGGCAGCAGCTATGTGAGGCCCGTTATCTTGCAGCACCCTATGTCAAAAAATTAAACACACCAGCAGTGTGAAGAGACCTGAAAGTGGCACATGGCAGCAGAGTGTGGCGATGGAGACAGCAGCAATGGGAGGCCGTACAGGGACCCATGAGAGACTCTGGACTTGGCAGCAGCATGAGGAGGCGGTATATAGGGGCCCATGGCAGATTAGGGGCCTGGCAGCAGCTATGTGAGGCCCGTAATCTGCCTGCACCCTATGTCAAAAAATTAAACACACCAGCAGTGTGAAGAGACCTGAAAGTGGCACATGGCAGCAGAGTGTGGCGATGGAGACAGCAGCAATGGGAGGCCGTACAGGGACCCATGAGAGACTCTAGACTTGGCAGCAGCATGAGGAGGCGGTATATAGGGGCCCATGGCAGATTAGGGGCCTGGCAGCAGCTATGTGAGGCCCGTAATCTGCCTGCACCCTATGTCAAAAAATTAAACACACCAGCAGTGTGAAGAGACCTGAAAGTGGCACATGGCAGCAGAGTGTGGCGATGGAGACAGCAGCAATGGGAGGCCGTACAGGGACCCATGAGAGACTCTGGACTTGGCAGCAGCATGAGGAGGCGGTATATAGGGGCCCATGGCAGATTAGGGGCCTGGCAGCAGCTATGTGAGGCCCGTAATCTGCCTGCACCCTATGTCAAAAAATTAAACACACCAGCAGTGTGAAGAGACCTGAAAGTGGCACATGGCAGAGTGTGGCGATGGAGACAGCAGCAATGGGAGGCCGTACAGGGACCCATGACAGACTCTAGACTTGGCAGCAGCATGAGGAGGCGGTATATAGGGGCCCATGGCAGATTAGGGGCCTGGCAGCAGCTATGTGAGGCCCGTAATCTGCCTGCACCCTATGTCAAAAAATTTAACACACCAGCAGTGTGAAGAGACCTGAAAGTGGCACATGGCAGCAGAGTGTGGCGATGGAGACAGCAGCAATGGGAGGCCGTACAGGGACCCATGAGAGACTCTGGACTTGGCAGCAGCATGAGGAGGCGGTATATAGGGGCCCATGGCAGATTAGGGGCCTGGCAGCAGCTATGTGAGGCCCGTAATCTGCCTGCACCCTATGTCAAAAAATTAAACACACCAGCAGTGTGAAGAGACCTGAAAGTGGCACATGGCAGCAGAGTGTGGCGATGGAGACAGCAGCAATGGGAGGCCGTACAGGGACCCATGAGAGACTCTAGACTTGGCAGCAGCATGAGGAGGCGGTATATAGGGGCCCATGGCAGATTAGGGGCCTGGCAGCAGCTATGTGAGGCCCGTAATCTGCCTGCACCCTATGTCAAAAAATTAAACACACCAGCAGTGTGAAGAGACCTGAAAGTGGCACATGGCAGCAGAGTGTGGCGATGGAGACAGCAGCAATGGGAGGCCGTACAGGGACCCATGAGAGACTCTGGACTTGGCAGCAGCATGAGGAGGCGGTATATAGGGGCCCATGGCAGATTAGGGGCCTGGCAGCAGCTATGTGAGGCCCGTAATCTGCCTGCACCCTATGTCAAAAAATTAAACACACCAGCAGTGTGAAGAGACCTGAAAGTGGCACATGGCAGAGTGTGGCGATGGAGACAGCAGCAATGGGAGGCCGTACAGGGACCCATGACAGACTCTAGACTTGGCAGCAGCATGAGGAGGCGGTATATAGGGGCCCATGGCAGATTAGGGGCCTGGCAGCAGCTATGTGAGGCCCGTAATCTGCCTGCACCCTATGTCAAAAAATTTAACACACCAGCAGTGTGAAGAGACCTGAAAGTGGCACATGGCAGCAGAGTGTGGCGATGGAGACAGCAGCAATGGGAGGCCGTACAGGGACCCATGAGAGACTCTGGACTTGGCAGCAGCATGAGGAGGCGGTATATAGGGGCCCATGGCAGATTAGGGGCCTGGCAGCAGCTATGTGAGGCCCGTAATCTGCCTGCACCCTATGTCAAAAAATTAAACACACCAGCAGTGTGAAGAGACCTGAAAGTGGCACATGGCAGCAGAGTGTGGCGATGGAGACAGCAGCAATGGGAGGCCGTACAGGGACCCATGAGAGACTCTAGACTTGGCAGCAGCATGAGGAGGCGGTATATAGGGGCCCATGGCAGATTAGGGGCCTGGCAGCAGCTATGTGAGGCCCGTAATCTGCCTGCACCCTATGTCAAAAAATTAAACACACCAGCAGTGTGAAGAGACCTGAAAGTGGCACATGGCAGCAGAGTGTGGCGATGGAGACAGCAGCAATGGGAGGCCGTACAGGGACCCATGAGAGACTCTGGACTTGGCAGCAGCATGAGGAGGCGGTATATAGGGGCCCATGGCAGATTAGGGGCCTGGCAGCAGCTATGTGAGGCCCGTAATCTGCCTGCACCCTATGTCAAAAAATTAAACACACCAGCAGTGTGAAGAGACCTGAAAGTGGCACATGGCAGAGTGTGGCGATGGAGACAGCAGCAATGGGAGGCCGTACAGGGACCCATGACAGACTCTAGACTTGGCAGCAGCATGAGGAGGCGGTATATAGGGGCCCATGGCAGATTAGGGGCCTGGCAGCAGCTATGTGAGGCCCGTAATCTGCCTGCACCCTATGTCAAAAAATTTAACACACCAGCAGTGTGAAGAGACCTGAAAGTGGCACATGGCAGCAGAGTGTGGCGATGGAGACAGCAGCAATGGGAGGCCGTACAGGGACCCATGAGAGACTCTGGACTTGGCAGCAGCATGAGGAGGCGGTATATAGGGGCCCATGGCAGATTAGGGGCCTGGCAGCAGCTATGTGAGGCCCGTAATCTGCCTGCACCCTATGTCAAAAAATTAAACACACCAGCAGTGTGAAGAGACCTGAAAGTGGCACATGGCAGCAGAGTGTGGCGATGGAGACAGCAGCAATGGGAGGCCGTACAGGGACCCATGAGAGACTCTGGACTTGGCAGCAGCATGAGGAGGCGGTATATAGGGGCCCATGGCAGATTAGGGGCCTGGCAGCAGCTATGTGAGGCCCGTAATCTGCCTGCACCCTATGTCAAAAAATTAAACACACCAGCAGTGTGAAGAGACCTGAAAGTGGCACATGGCAGCAGAGTGTGGCGATGGAGACAGCAGCAATGGGAGGCCGTACAGGGACCCATGAGAGACTCTAGACTTGGCAGCAGCATGAGGAGGCGGTATATAGGGGCCCATGGCAGATTAGGGGCCTGGCAGCAGCTATGTGAGGCCCGTAATCTGCCTGCACCCTATGTCAAAAAATTAAACACACCAGCAGTGTGAAGAGACCTGAAAGTGGCACATGGCAGCAGAGTGTGGCGATGGAGACAGCAGCAATGGGAGGCCGTACAGGGACCCATGAGAGACTCTGGACTTGGCAGCAGCATGAGGAGGCGGTATATAGGGGCCCATGGCAGATTAGGGGCCTGGCAGCAGCTATGTGAGGCCCGTAATCTGCCTGCACCCTATGTCAAAAAATTAAACACACCAGCAGTGTGAAGAGACCTGAAAGTGGCACATGGCAGCAGAGTGTGGCGATGGAGACAGCAGCAATGGGAGGCCGTACAGGGACCCATGAGAGACTCTGGACTTGGCAGCAGCATGAGGAGGCGGTATATAGGGGCCCATGGCAGATTAGGGGCCTGGCAGCAGCTATGTGAGGCCCGTAATCTGCCTGCACCCTATGTCAAAAAATTAAACACACCAGCAGTGTGAAGAGACCTGAAAGTGGCACATGGCAGCAGAGTGTGGCGATGGAGACAGCAGCAATGGGAGGCCGTACAGGGACCCATGAGAGACTCTGGACTTGGCAGCAGCATGAGGAGGCGGTATATAGGGGCCCATGGCAGATTAGGGGCCTGGCAGCAGCTATGTGAGGCCCGTTATCTTTCAGCACCCTATGTCAAAAAATTAAACACACCAGCAGTGTGAAGAGACCTGAAAGTGGCACATGGCAGCAGAGTGTGGCGATGGAGACAGCAGCAATGGGAGGCCGTACAGGGACCCATGAGAGACTCTGGACCTAGCAGCAGCATGAGGAGGCGGTATATAGGGGCCTATGGCAGATTAGGGGCCTGGCAGCAGCTATAGGAGGCCCGTAATCTGCCAGCACCCTATGTCAAAAAATTAAACACACCAGCAGTGTGAGGAGACCTGAAAGTGGCACATGTTTGAGGCATGATTCATGGCGGATTTAGTCAGTTGTGTCAGGAACTGGTGGTTTGAAATCCAGACTAATCCACGCCTGATTCATTTTCACAAACGTGAGTCTCTCCACACTTTGGGTGGACAGTCGTGTCCTCCGCGGAGTTACAATACCTCCTGCCGCACTAAACACGCGCTCCGATGCCACGCTACTGGCCGGGCATGACAGCCTTTCAAGGGCAAATTCAGCTAGTTGGGGCCAAAGGTCAAGTTTCGTTGCCCAGTAGTCAAGGGGATTGTCTACCTCGGTTGGCAGGGTGCTGTCCAAGTAGGCCCAAGCCTGTTGTTTGAGCTCCTGCTCCAGGTCCACCTGATGCTGCTGCTGCTGCTGCGGCTGGTTAGTAGTTTCCTCACTGCGCTGGTGAAGAAAGCTACTCATCATCGACTGCAGACTGAGGCAGCCGCTGCTGGTGGAGCTGCCACTGCTCCTACCACCCCACCCCTCCCCTGCTGCCATGCCAGCGGAACGCGAGCGCACAGGGCCCACAGTGTCTGAGGATGGACGTTGGCGCACAAAGGCAGAGACCAACTGACTACATAGGTGGTTTTTTTAGTACGTAATTTTGGCCTCCCTCTCAGCAGGTGTGAAAAAGGCCACCATTTTGGACCGGTAGCGAGGGTCCAACAAGGTGGACAGCCAAAAGTCATCCCTCTGTCTGATGGTTATTATTCGGCTGTCGCTACGCAAGCAACCGAGCATGCTATGGGCCATTTGTGCCAAGGAATGCGAGGGACTCCCTGCCTCCATCTCCACAGCATACTGCCACGGTGCGTCTGGGTCCTCTGTCTCCTCCTCCTCCTCCTCTACCAGATGCTCCTGCTCCTCCACTCCTGTCCGCTGAGTGGAAAAACCACCCATTTCACTCAATAATTCCTGAGCACAAATGTCCTCCTCTACCTCCTCCTCTTCTTCCTGTCCTGCCCCCACAGGGGTCATGTGGCGTTGAGATCTGTGCGCCACGTCTACCGCACCCTGACCAGCCATTGTTAACAGCATTTGTTCCAGGACGTGCAACAGAGGAATGACGTCGTTCATCCCATAGTCCTGCCGACTCACGAATAGCGTGGCCTCCTCAAAGGGCCTGAGCAAGCGGCAGGTGTCACGCATGAGCTGCCAATGGCTGACATCTAAGTTACACAGGGGAGTACCTTTATCCGCTTGTAACATCAGGAAATCGGTGATGGCCTTTCGCTGCTCGTAAAGGCGGTCTAACATGTGTAGGGTTGAATTCCACCTTGTTGCAACGTCGCAGATCAGGCGATGCTGTGGAATTCCGTTCTGCCGCTGCAGCTCAATGAGGGTGTTCTTTGCGGTGTAGGAATGGCTGAAATGCATGCACAGTTTACGTGACATTTTAAGGATGTCTTGCAGTGGGATGGTGGATTTTAGGAACCGCTTGACAACCAGATTGAACACGTGAGCCATGCATGGCGCATGGCACAACCTTCCTTGACGCAGAGCAGACACCATGTTCTTTCCGTTGTCAGTCAACATGGTTCCGATTTTTAGTTTGCGCGGAGACAGCCATCTGTCGATTTCTCTGTTCATTACACTCAGCAGTTCCTCCCCTGTGTGACTACGTTCGCCAAGGCATACCAGGTGCAGCACAGCGTGACACCGTTGCGCCCTGCACATGTGATATGCCGGTCGGGTAATGGGACTTGGCACGGGGGTGGCGGCTGAGGACACGGCGGAAAAAGAGGTGGTAGAGGCGGACATGCTTGCTGGACCAAGGACGTGCAAACGTGGAGGCAAAAGCGTCGTGACCTGTCCAAGTTGCTGGTGCGGCTGTGCCGGCACCACGTTCACCCAGTGGGCCGTAAATGACATGTACTGTCCCTGACCGTAGTTACAGCTCCACACGTCGGCGCTGCCGTGCACTTTGGCAGAGACCGACATGCTCAAAGACTGGCCCACCATCTCTTCTACATGTGAATGCAGGGCTGGCACTGCCTTTTGGGCAAAGAAATGACGGCTTGGCACTCTCCACCGCGGCGCGGCACAAGCCATCATTTCTCGGAAAGGTGCTGAGTCCACCAGTTGGAAAGGGAGGGACTGCAGCACCAGCAACTTGGACAGGAGGACGTTCAGCTTTTGCACCGTCGGGTGCGTGCTCGCAAACTGTTGTCTCTTGGATACGGATTCCAAGAAAGACTGTTGACGGAATCCGAGAAGAGGAGTAGCAGGAGAAGGAGCATCTGAACGAGCGGAAGATGCCAACGAGCGACAACTCCCCTCAGCAGAGGTGTTGGAGCCTTGACTGGCTGATAGAGGGCGATTGATGACGTCGGGTGACGGAGCAAGTAACGGAGCGGGTGATGGAGCGGGGGCTGGGGCAGGCAGAACCGCCGTATGTTTATCACGGTTTTCCCAGGCCACCGAATGGTGACGCTGCATATGCTGACGCAACGCTGTAGTCCCAACATGGGCCCCCTGGCCACGCTTGCATTTCTGGCCACATAGTCGACATACGGCTACGTTTACTTCCTCGGGCGGCTTGAGGAAAAATTGCCACACCACCGAGTAGGAAACTTTGCCCCCGCTACTCTTCACTGGCTGACTGCTACTTCCTCCGTGCGCACCGGCACCACTACTGGCCGTGGTGGTAGGCTGCAGTGGAGCTGGTGCTCTACTCCGTGGACGTTTGGCTCCACTGACACTGATGCGACCCTGCTGCTGTCTCCTGGGCAACCCACCGACTGTTTTGCTCGCTGCCAAGCTGCCACCCTCTTCTCCTGATGATGCGGAAGAAATTGCCTGATGACGACGAGGCTGCCAAGTGCGATCAACCTCCTCATCATCAAGTAGGGTCTCCGCCTCACTACTAGCCCCCTCGGCTGCGTCTGGGTCAGGAGACAGACCTGTCTCTAGACCGGCTACCGAGCCACTCTCCTCGCCAGTACTTGTTCGCTTGGCTGCTGAAAAGGCCGATGTCTCCCCCCGTTCCTGACCGCCCTCTGTTAGCTCTTCCTCACTGTACAGTGGGGCTGAGCCCACAGCATGCGATACTTCGCTTGGTGAGGGAACAGCAAAGGACAGGGGCAGGTAGAGGACACGTGATTTCAGTGGGCTTGCTCCCGGGCCATGCCAACTAACGGTTGTGTCTGACGTACCCACCGACCGTTGGCTGTAGGTGTCAGAGGTGACCTGGGAAGAGGAAGACGACCGAGCCAACCAATCAATGACGGCAGGGTTGTCGGTGGAGACACGACCGCTGGATGACACCGGGAGCACTGGCCTCTGGCTGCGAATACTGCTGCCTCGACCCCTTCCTCTGCTGCCACGTCTGCTCGCTCCTAAAACATTGCCTCCTCTGCCACTCCTCTGCATGTTGTCTGACATACTATTTAATTCAACGATTAGGTGTCCCTGAGTAACAATTCTCTGGCACTCAGTAACAATTCTGTCTGTCCCTGAGTATGAATTCTGTGGCCCTGAGTAACAATTCTGTGTCTGTGCGAGTAACAATTCTGTGTCTGTGCGAGTAACAATTCTGTGTCTGTGCAAGTAACAATTTTGTGTCTGTGCGAGTAACAATTCTCTGGCACTCAGTAACAATTCTGTCTGTCCCTGAGTAACAATTCTCTGGCACTCAGTAACAATTCTGTCTGTCCCTGAGTAACAATTCTCTGGCACTCAGTAACAATTCTGTCTGTCCCTGAGTAACAATTCTCTGGCACTCAGTAACAATTCTGTCTGTCCCTGAGTAACAATTCTCTGGCACTCAGTAACAATTCTGTCTGTCCCTGAGTATGAATTCTGTGGCCCTGAGTAACAATTCTGTGTCTGTGCGAGTAACAATTCTGTGTCTGTGCAAGTAACAATTTTGTGTCTGTGCGAGTAACAATTCTCTGGCACTCAGTAACAATTCTGTCTGTCCCTGAGTATGAATTCTGTGGCCCTGAGTAACAATTCTGTGTCTGTGCGAGTAACAATTCTGTGTCTGTGCAAGTAACAATTTTGTGTCTGTGCGAGTAACAATTCTCTGGCACTCAGTAACAATTCTGTCTGTCCCTGAGTAACAATTCTCTGGCACTCAGTAACAATTCTGTCTGTCCCTGAGTAACAATTCTCTGGCACTCAGTAACAATTCTGTCTGTCCCTGAGTATGAATTCTGTGGCCCTGAGTAACAATTCTGTGTCTGTGCGAGTAACAATTCTGTGTCTGTGCAAGTAACAATTTTGTGTCTGTGCGAGTAACAATTCTCTGGCACTCAGTAACAATTCTGTCTGTCCCTGAGTAACAATTCTCTGGCACTCAGTAACAATTCTGTCTGTCCCTGAGTAACAATTCTCTGGCACTCAGTAACAATTCTGTCTGTCCCTGAGTAACAATTCTCTGGCACTCAGTAACAATTCTGTGTCTGTGCGAGTAACAATTCTGTGTCTGTGCAAGTAACAATTTTGTGTCTGTGCGAGTAACAATTCTCTGGCACTCAGTAACAATTCTGTCTGTCCCTGAGTAACAATTCTCTGGCACTCAGTAACAATTCTGTCTGTCCCTGAGTAACAATTCTCTGGCACTCAGTAACAATTCTGTCTGTCCCTGAGTATGAATTCTGTGGCCCTGAGTAACAATTCTGTGTCTGTGCGAGTAACAATTCTGTGTCTGTGCAAGTAACAATTTTGTGTCTGTGCGAGTAACAATTCTCTGGCACTCAGTAACAATTCTGTCTGTCCCTGAGTAACAATTCTCTGGCACTCAGTAACAATTCTGTCTGTCCCTGAGTAACAATTCTCTGGCACTCAGTAACAATTCTGTCTGTCCCCGAGTATGAATTCTGTGGCCCTGAGTAACAATTCTGTGTCTGTGCGAGTAACAATTCTGTGTCTGTGCAAGTAACAATTTTGTGTCTGTGCGAGTAACAATTCTCTGGCACTCAGTAACAATTCTGTCTGTCCCTGAGTAACAATTCTCTGGCACTCAGTAACAATTCTGTCTGTCCCTGAGTAACAATTCTCTGGCACTCAGTAACAATTCTGTCTGTCCCTGAGTAACAATTCTCTGGCACTCAGTAACAATTCTGTGTCTGTGCGAGTAACAATTCTGTGTCTGTGCAAGTAACAATTTTGTGTCTGTGCGAGTAACAATTCTCTGGCACTCAGTAACAATTCTGTCTGTCCCTGAGTAACAATTCTCTGGCACTCAGTAACAATTCTGTCTGTCCCTGAGTAACAATTCTCTGGCACTCAGTAACAATTCTGTCTGTCCCTGAGTATGAATTCTGTGGCCCTGAGTAACAATTCTGTGTCTGTGCGAGTAACAATTCTGTGTCTGTGCAAGTAACAATTTTGTGTCTGTGCGAGTAACAATTCTCTGGCACTCAGTAACAATTCTGTCTGTCCCTGAGTAACAATTCTCTGGCACTCAGTAACAATTCTGTCTGTCCCTGAGTAACAATTCTCTGGCACTCAGTAACAATTCTGTCTGTCCCTGAGTATGAATTCTGTGGCCCTGAGTAACAATTCTGTGTCTGTGCGAGTAACAATTCTGTGTCTGTGCAAGTAACAATTTTGTGTCTGTGCGAGTAACAATTCTCTGGCACTCAGTAACAATTCTGTCTGTCCCTGAGTAACAATTCTCTGGCACTCAGTAACAATTCTGTCTGTCCCTGAGTAACAATTCTCTGGCACTCAGTAACAATTCTGTCTGTCCCTGAGTAACAATTCTCTGGCACTCAGTAACAATTCTGTGTCTGTGCGAGTAACAATTCTGTGTCTGTGCAAGTAACAATTTTGTGTCTGTGCGAGTAACAATTCTCTGGCACTCAGTAACAATTCTGTCTGTCCCTGAGTAACAATTCTCTGGCACTCAGTAACAATTCTGTCTGTCCCTGAGTAACAATTCTCTGGCACTCAGTAACAATTCTGTCTGTCCCTGAGTATGAATTCTGTGGCCCTGAGTAACAATTCTGTGTCTGTGCGAGTAACAATTCTGTGTCTGTGCAAGTAACAATTTTGTGTCTGTGCGAGTAACAATTCTCTGGCACTCAGTAACAATTCTGTCTGTCCCTGAGTAACAATTCTCTGGCACTCAGTAACAATTCTGTCTGTCCCTGAGTAACAATTCTCTGGCACTCAGTAACAATTCTGTCTGTCCCTGAGTATGAATTCTGTGGCCCTGAGTAACAATTCTGTGTCTGTGCGAGTAACAATTCTGTGTCTGTGCAAGTAACAATTTTGTGTCTGTGCGAGTAACAATTCTCTGGCACTCAGTAACAATTCTGTCTGTCCCTGAGTAACAATTCTCTGGCACTCAGTAACAATTCTGTCTGTCCCTGAGTAACAATTCTCTGGCACTCAGTAACAATTCTGTCTGTCCCTGAGTATGAATTCTGTGGCCCTGAGTAACAATTCTGTGTCTGTGCGAGTAACAATTCTGTGTCTGTGCAAGTAACAATTTTGTGTCTGTGCGAGTAACAATTCTCTGGCACTCAGTAACAATTCTGTCTGTCCCTGAGTAACAATTCTCTGGCACTCAGTAACAATTCTGTCTGTCCCTGAGTAACAATTCTCTGGCACTCAGTAACAATTCTGTCTGTCCCTGAGTATGAATTCTGTGGCCCTGAGTAACAATTCTGTGTCTGTGCGAGTAACAATTCTGTGTCTGTGCAAGTAACAATTTTGTGTCTGTGCGAGTAACAATTCTCTGGCACTCAGTAACAATTCTGTCTGTCCCTGAGTAACAATTCTCTGGCACTCAGTAACAATTCTGTCTGTCCCTGAGTAACAATTCTCTGGCACTCAGTAACAATTCTGTCTGTCCCTGAGTAACAATTCTCTGGCACTCAGTAACAATTCTGTCTGTCCCTGAGTATGAATTCTGTGGCCCTGAGTAACAATTCTGCGTCTGTGCGAGTAACAATTCTGTGTCTGTGCAAGTAACAATTTTGTGTCTGTGCGAGTAACAATTCTCTGGCACTCAGTAACAATTCTGTCTGTCCCTGAGTAACAATTCTCTGGCACTCAGTAACAATTCTGTCTGTCCCTGAGTAACAATTCTCTGGCACTCAGTAACAATTCTGTCTGTCCCTGAGTAACAATTCTCTGGCACTCAGTAACAATTCTGTCTGTCCCTGAGTAACAATTCTGTCTTTCCCTGAGTATGAATTCTGTGGCCCTGAGTAAGAATTCTCTGGCACTCAGTAACAATTCTGTCTGTCCCTGAGTAACAATTCTCTGGCACTCAGTAACAATTCTGTCTGTCCCTGAGTAAAAATTCTGTGGCCCTAATAACGTTTCTGTGGCCCTAAGTAACAATTCTCTGGCACTGATTGAAAATTCTGTCTGTCCCTGAGTATGAATTCTGTGGCCCTAACTAGCGTTTCTTTGTCCCTAAATAACGATTCTGTGGCCCTCATTAACAAGTCTGTGTCCCTGAGTAATGGTTCTCTGTCCCTAAGTAACTTCTCTCTGTCCCCAATTCTCGTTTCTGTGGCCCTAACTCTGTCCCTGTCCCTAGTACAGAGCCGGTCTGCCTCTGTTCAATGACTGCAGGCAAATGAAGATTTCCAAAATGGCCGCTATATATACCTCGACCATTACACAGTGCTGGCTGGCTGGCTGCTGATTGGCTGATGCGATCACATGTCGTTGAGGAATGCATTATGGGGCAGCGCGCCTTGTCTGCGCGCCTTCCCCGACATCCCCGCTCCGTCGCCGCACATGTCAGCCGCCATTTTCGGAAAAATTTCGATTCGCGCGTCCGAATTAGGCTGTTTTTCGGATTCGGCACGAATCGAAATTTTTCCGATATTCGACTCGAATTCCACTTCGGATACTTCGATTCGCTCATCTCTAGCTCCAATATGAGACAGATGTTGTGGTGCATGAAGAGCAAAGAGACAAAAGATACAGTAAAACTGTTAAACAAATATGGAATAACAAGCATCCAGAGAAGTAGATGTTAAGTTGCATCTCGTGGAGTGGGGGAAAGAGTTCCATGGTACTAGTACTGCAGTGGGAGAAAGGAATGCAGCTGGTTTCCATAAAATATTCTGTAGATGAGGATCAGCAGATCCTTTATCTGGACTTCTGATTTGCTTTATACCAGATAGGAGATATTTTCCCTAGTGTTTTGTGAGAGCCGCTTGGAGGAGATTGATCTGGTACTATGTCCCAGTCTCTGAGTAGGGACAATCCAGCTTCTAGAGATGTGATAATGTATGTGTTGCCATTACAGTCCACAGTGAGTTTAGTGGGGTGGCCCCATTTGTAACTGATGTCATTACGAAGTGTTTTTGTTATGGTGTTGAGTTGCCTCCTAAGATCCATAGTCAATTTTGAAAGATCTGTGAAATTTGAATGGCATCATAGGTTTTGGGAGTTTGCCCAGGGATCTTGATTTTTTTTTCAATATTTGATCATTTGTTGGGAAAAAATGTATTAGCATGAGGATATCTCTGGGGACCGAGTCAGGAAGGAACAATGGTTTTGGTATACGCTGTATACGGTCTATCGTGCGATTCATAGGTGAGAGATCTGGGAGCAGTATAACAAACATATCTTTAGCGTATTGTAAGAGCTGAAGAGATTGGACTGTTTCAGGTACAAGGTCTTTAAGGTCTGAAATTTTTGCTCTTAATCAATTTCTTTCATCTTCTCCAACCTCATTAGCACCTACTAGGTCATTGACAGTGGTGGTAATATCAGTTATAGCATTTTCAACTCCCAGAATAGCAAATTCCACTGAGATGTTGCTTGTGAGAGAAGTAAAGTCAGCATGTAGTGACTGTTGGAGGGAGATAAGCATGTCTTTCAACAAGATGTCCATTACAGGTTGATTGGAGGTAGAGAAGGAGACAATAGATACATGTGTAGAAGTATTTGTATTATGTGGGGATTCCCCAAGACTCACCGCTGTGTCGTCTGGTGTTCCAGTGTCTAATCTCATCCTGGTTTTGGCAGGGCTTGCACATGGAGAGCTTGAAGTAGAAGCTAAAGACTGGGGTGCTGCTGTACTGCTGCATCTGGAAGGTCAGTGTAATGACCGCTGTAGCTAGGAGTGGAGGCAGGGGGCCGGGGAGTCGACGCCATCTTAACCGCTGCCACGAGAACGCCGGAGGAAGAACTCTGTAAGTTTTTGTGGTTTCTGCTGTTCCTTGCACTTCAGCGACATCTCAAGCTGAAGGAGGGTGTATAGCCCAGGTGATCGATGGGTAAATGTCGCTGTATCGGTCCCCCATTCACTGCAATCTCCCTTTCTGCTCTGGAGCTCCTGTGCAGGGGTGGACTGACATCTCATGGGGCCCCCGGGCAATAGGGGATCATGGGGCCCTTGTGTCCTTGGCCAAACTCAAAAAATCCTATGAAAAAGGTACCAGGGGCATCTCATGGGCCCCCCTACTGACCCCGGCCCTCGGGCAGTACCCAAGTTTCCAAATGGTCAGTCTGCTGCTGCTCCCGTGTCAGGCTTCCATCTGCAGCGTGCGCTGGCCACGCCCTTGCCCCTGGATTTGAGGTTCTATTTTGTTGTATGTATGTGTGATGTCTGATTCATAGTACTGGTATTGGCTTACACTAGCTCTTTTAATTTCCTTTGATAGTCTTGCCAGCCTACGATGGAGCAGGTATATAGTAGCTTGTGGGTAGCCCCTGGATAGGCTGATGAAGAAGAATGCTTCTTCAGAACATGTTCCTGTGCATTCTGCAAGGTCTGACATCAGGTGGAGGGCAGTTCTTATCACGCAGAGCACAGTTTGTGCTTCCAAGTTAGGTGTCTCCATTACTTGAACTGGATAGCAGTGTCCACATGGTCAGATTGAGCTGCAGCTGATGCCCCTGGTCATGAGGTCAGGATAGTTCACTGATGACAATGACCCCAGCTTGTTTGGAGTACCTTTATTGTTGTCTCACTGCTTGATAGATGTTTCCCTGTAAGTACAATACATTATGTTAATGAAGTATTTCCTTTGTTTTAATACTACACTATATGGTCTATGTGCTGTGTATCCCCTTCTCCTTGTTTCATTTCATACAGCTGGAGATCCATCTCTCATACAGCAGCATTCTCCATGATATAGTATTAGTAATTGTATATTTAGTTTTGGGCTACCCACCAAATATATTTTATTAAATTTGTAATGTACTACTGCAAAGGTAAATTCCTTTATCATCATTTTATACTTTAAAATAGTTTCCCTTCTGTCATGATCGCAGCATCAGACCTCAGACCTTCTCACCAAACTCGTGACTGAAGGACTAGCCGATCTAAAACCGCGATGTCACGTGCGTAACAATGCCACACCCAGCTGCACCCTGCACAATGATTTTCCAGCTAATTGGACCACAATTGATGTATCGGCAGCCTGAGTGATTGTTACTGGGTCAGGTTAATCACGCAATTAACCCTCACGGCCACCACCTCCTTTTTGTACAGAGAAAGAGGAAACTCGGCAATCTCAGCAATAACACTATAATGGTTGAGGTAATTGCCTGCATAACACGATTATGCAGAGTAACACAATACAATATAACAAACACAGTAGCGTTCTCTTTAGAGGCAGGAATTCGTAATTTGCAATAAAGCACTATAGAAACAGTTCAACACTTTTAGAAGGAAAGATTTATTACTAAAAGGTCAAACGGGTGCAATAAAAATATTTACAGAAAAGAGGTAACTAAGATATATATATAAACATACAGAGACCAACAGCACAGCAAAGAGATATCAGAGAGAGCTGAAAGGGTTAAGGTACTTGCCAAAGTCCTGGGTTAGCAGATCCAAGTTTCAGAGCAAAAGGGCAGGGGTCTCCCCAGGTGGTATTGATGTTAAAATGGGAGACGTCTTCAACTCACTTCTCTTAGGCCTGACAGCCCAATTTGTGGTTCCCCAGCAGGGGGTGTCTCTGATGTCAAGGACCAATACCCTGTGTAGGGCATGGAGGTCTGGGTGTCAACCTAAACTAGAGCCAAAATCTTGTGTAGTTCATATTTGGGCTCATAACTTTTCCTATGCACAAGTGACATTCCACCCACAGGTAGATTATTATGCAGACACGTCTGAGGATTGATTAGAGATGAAATATGGAATTCTATACTGAACGGTTCATGAGATCTATTTTTCTGCTTTCCTGTGTATTCGAGACAAGGCAAGTGACTCATCAAATTGTTCGTCTTTTCTTAGCCAATCTGACGATATGTCTGGTTTTTATGTAAGTCTCTCATATTCCAAGATATGAGACATAGGGGAAAAATGGATTTGAAAAGTGTTTAACTGATTCTGTCACATATGCTGAGTTAGGTTTATTAGGTTGGAATCTCTTTCAACTCCTGCAAAAGCTTGCCTTATCTCTTACAAGGTGTTACAATTTGCAGGTTCTATGGACAGGGAGGCCCTGGTTCCCTCGGGGGGGCTTTATAGCTCCTATGACCCTTCTGTGACACACATACACACTGGCCAAATGTCGCTGGGACTCTCAGAAAGGGAGGGGGGAAGAATGAGGGAGAAATATATTTGTCAGGATGGTTAATCCCTTTGCTAAGATGGAGGTTGAAACCAAAATGGTTGAACCGCGTCCATCTCTGGGTATACACTGTTACACCTTCCTATAGTTGTTTTTGGCTGCCAGTTTTTCTTGAGTGATGTTATTTCCCATGTATATGTTCTTCCACACACACAAGGGTTGTTTTAGTGGCCTCATGTTTCGCTAACTCTGAGATCTCCTTCCCCAAAATGCAAATTTCTGTGTCAGCCCTAGTTGTCAAGATCCTCCACTTCCATCCTGCGTCTTGATGAGTTTGGTGTTGTCACCACTCTGCAATGACTGTATATTGGAGTTATGGCAGGTGCAAACTTGTTCCACTTTTGTGAGCAGTTAGTCAGTCAGCCATAGACCACAGCTCATCTTTCAGGTTGAGGATAGCCGTGAACAGGACATTTTTTTAGATCAGTCACCACAGTTTGCATGTGCATCATTTTAGGCATCTGGTTCATCATCGCCATAAGTGTCTCTGCATTTATATAGTTCTTTCTTCTTGCTGCCAAATCCTGAGACATGTGGGCAGAAGTTGCCAACCGGTATCCCAGGCCCTGTGCTTCGACCAGTGCTTCTGGCAGCTGGGAGCAGAATAATTCCAGCTGATTGTGCCCCAAATTGAAATGTTGAGCAGCTGCCAATCTTTCCCATGTTGTTGATAGAGAGTTCTAGCTAGTGAACAACCCCTCTGTTGCAGAGGGGCTCCTTTAATTTGCTGCCATCTTTGCTGTGCACCAAACCATGGTGCCCCCTACTGACCCCGGGCCCTTGGGCAGTGCCCGAGTGCTTGAATGGTCAGTCTGCCCCTGACTCTACCAGATTTGCATTGCTCTAATTAAGCAAATTTGCATTTCCTTTTATTTTTTGGTGCTGTGTTAAGACTGAATAACCCCCCAAACATTTGTTTGTGAACCTCTTTTATTTCACTCAATTAAGATTGCTGCAACAGAAAGATGGTTTTTGGACACACAGAAAGTGTTGTGAAATCACAGATCACATTGCACCATTATAAACACAAGTGAATTCACTGTGTTGCTCTGCATTTCAGATTTTTGAAGCAGGATCAGAAGCTTAGCAGCTGACTGAACAAATGTTGGTTTCACTGTAAGCTGGCGATTCCAGCACTAATCCTTTTCTGTACTTTGCAAACCCTGCAAGACCAGATATCATTTTAAAAGAGTGCTAGGTCTCAAGTTGTTAATGACTTCTAGTTTCTTGACCATCTTTGCTTATTTGCTTGCCTCACTACCTAATGAATCATTGATCCAGTACAAGCACACATCCAGCAAAGTTCACTTCTACTCTGTGTACAGAGTCAGAGTCAATGAGGCTCATTCAATAAAGAATTTAAAGTGATACTAAACCTTCATTTTTTAAAAAATAAAATAACATGTCATACTTACCTGCTCTGTGCAGTAGTTTTGCAGACGGCTGCCCCAATCCTCTTGTTTTTGGGTCCTCCACTGGCGCCCCTGGCTCTTCCCTCTCGAGCTGTGCCCCCTGAGAAAGCTGCTTGCACCAGGGGCACCACTGCGTGATCATTCCTGAGCCGCTGCTCTATGCGCCCATAAGATACATAGAGCCCTGGCTTGGCCCCACCCTCGCTATCTCTTCATTTGCTCACTGGGTTCCCGCTGCTGTCTCAGCTGATAATCATTGATCCAGTACAAGCACACATCCAGCAAAGTTCACTTCTACTCTGTGTACAGAGTCAGAGTCAATGAGGCTCATTCAATAAAGAATTTAAAGTGATACTAAACCTTCATTTTTTAAAAAATAAAATAACATGTCATACTTACCTGCTCTGTGCAGTAGTTTTGCAGACGGCTGCCCCAATCCTCTTGTTTTTGGGTCCTCCACTGGCGCCCCTGGCTCTTCCGTCTCGAGCTGTGCCCCCTGAGAAAGCTGCTTGCACCAGGGGCACCACTGCGTGATCATTCCTGAGCCGCTGCTCTATGCGCCCATAAGATACATAGAGCCCTGGCTTGGCCCCACCCTCGCTATCTCCTCATTTGCTCACTGGGTTCCCGCTGCTGTCTCAGCTGATAAGGAGGGAGAGTCCCCATACAGCAGAGGCTATTGTGAACATATTGTGATTGGAGGTGCTCAGGTAAAGATTGGAGGGGGGGGGGGCACAAAGAAGGTTTTTTACCTTCATGCATAGAATGCATGGTGATAACAAACATTGAGCCATTAAAACCACTTTAAGAATGTTCACACAATGCATACAAGGAAATTTTCCATTAGCGTAGAGAGTGTGGTGAAAATGCACATTGCTAAGAATACCCAATAACGTGCAAGGAAACGTATTTGTGCTTGCACATGGTTGGATGATAGAAGTTAGCAAAGCTTCATATCATTCACTAAGCTAAGTTTAAATTCCCTTGGAAAGTGAACATCTGATCTGCCTTTTGTAAATCTCAATCCTAGCAACTCATTAATGGGAAATACTTAGAATGTGTATGAGATTAGGTAGCTACAAGCTTGAATATTCTGCAAAAATCAATCAATCAATCAATCAGAAATTGATTCTGAAAAAAAAATCTGAATTTCAGATTTATTATTCATTGGTATTTAAAGCCATTCTAATTATAGATTAATCTGCTATAAATATTAAAAGAATATTTAAAGAATGTTTTTAGTCTAAGACCGTGTTATATTTTTTATTGTATGTATAAAAATTGGGGATGAGTGAGTATGTCTAAGTTTGATTAATGGGTCGTTCGTTGAACCAATGATAAAGTCTGAGGTATGCATGAATGAAAAATGTTTATAATCAGCTCTGGCATTTTCAGGGATTGTCATGCAATGGTATAAATGGGAAACTGGGCTCTAGCATGGGGGACGTGTACTGTACAGATGAAAATTAATACATTTTGAAAAAACCTGCAGGAGAAGGTCTTCTCATTTATATGACCTCATGGATGACGTGAAAAGCACTAGTCCTTTTAATTACATACTTGGGAAATGCCTTAAAGCTGTATGTGGTGTTAAGTAAAATTACAATTGTAATGGATGGTGTTAGTGAAATTATATTTTGGCATCACATATTTTACATCTGTAATATATATATTTTTTTACTTTTACATTATTGCATGGTTTAAATGCAGAAGGAGCAATAGCATTTAAATATGATTCATTACAACTTGAAAAAATACTTTGAGTTAGTCTTGACTGCAAATCCATTGGCAACAGACCTGAAAATGGCCACTGGAAATAGAAGCCACAATAGATCTAAACGCTAGAGGAAAAAGTATTAAAAATAAAAGCTGATGCCCTGAACTTTATAATAACTGGCCAGTGGCCAAACCATTTCATAGTACAGTTTGTGAACTACTCTTTTTTTTAATTCTTTATTTTGAAGAAATAGTATTACAAATTTACAAAAAAAAATAACATTGTTACAGAATACAAATAAACTTGGCCTATCACTTGGCACTTAGTGACACTTCAGGCATATTTAAAAAAATCTCTGCAACATTTGAACGTACAGTGCATAGAAAGCTAAATCAATCCAACCACATCTCTAGAACATACCATTTCTTTGTTCCGTTTTATACATTTAACAAAAAGTAATAAAGAAGAGAGAACAACATTCAGCCCCAGTGGAATAGAAAGAAACAAGGAAGAAATAACCAACATAAGTTTCTGGACATGAGAAAAAAAAGGAGGGGGGGAGTTGAAAAGGGAGGGGGGGAACTGGGAGAGTGGGGTAGGGAAGGGATGGAGGGGGAGCTGGGAGGGGGGGCGGGGAAGGGGTGGGATGGAGACCTCTGCCTATCCTCCTGGCCACCCACACTTGTGAAAGTTGCAATTCTACCTCAATTAGCTCATGTTTGGGAGGCTAACATGATTTGATCTTTATAGAAAAAATAGGGGGTCCAAGTTTTACAGTATTATTCCCCTTGCTCCTTGAACATCATGATCATGTTTTCCATTTCCTGAATCTCATTAATTCGAGCAAGCTGATGTGTTTTTGTAGGAGGTAATAAATTTTTCACAGTACAGGTATGCATGCTTTCGCCGCATTGAGAAAAGAGAATGCTTGTAACGTTTGTTTGACAGAGGTGTGTTGTGAAGGAGGCTTCAGAATTCCATCCAGGGATATGCCCTTTAATGTGTGTATCATCTGTTCCACCATAGTCCAGAGATCTCACAGTTTGGGACATTCCCAAAAAATGTGGGGTAAAGACCCTACAGATTTCTTTCACCGCCAGCAGAGATTCGATACCTGGGAGAACATATGATGAAGTACCTCTGGTGTCCTGTACCATCTAGTGAGAATTTTGTATCCCCCTTCATGGTATTTACTGGCCAGGGAGGCCTTGTGGGCAAAGAGTATGATTCTGTCTTTCTGCTTTTGAGAAAAAGTAATGTTCAGGTCCCTTTCCCAGCGCTGTAAAAATGGAAGTTCACATGGAGCATCAGATGCTATCAAAGAGGTATAAAAGTGAGAGCGCAAGTGACGAAAGGGTTCACCAGTCATACATATATTCTAATCAGAGACAGCTACCTTAAGTTAATAGACTAATTTGGTAAAGAGTGCAAGATTGCCCCCAGTTGTGCTCTCCTTAGAAAGTCTAAACTCGAAGAGAAGGCCTGGTTCAACTCCTGGGACGTCATAAGATGTTCATTCCTGGAGAAACAAACTATGCCGAATAGTCCGCTCCTGGAGATTGCCTCTCGGGGGGATCAGGAAGGAATTTTTTTTTCCTGCAGGAGCAAATTGGATCATGCTTTCTTGGGCTTTTTTGCCTTCCTCTGGATCAACTGTGGGTATAGGATTATAACTTTTTTTTTAAATGGTTAAACTGGATGGACTTTTATTTTTTTTCAGCCAGACTAACTATGTAACTATATGTAGCTGTAAAATAGGGGTCCTGAAGTCCAGACAGGAATCCCACTGCTTCTATAATGGGCCGTAGAGGGTTTGGGTGCGGGGAGATAGTGGCTTTAAAAATGGTCTTGGTCATTCGTAGTGTTGTTCCTATCAAAGGGTGCTGTCTGATTGGTAATGGCAGAGAGGACCATGGGTGCCAAGGAAGGCCAGCCAAGGGTAGGTCGACTGTGGTCTGTTCCAGGTGTACCCACAATTTTGCATTGTGTCTAACACACCAGTCAATTATTCTAGCAAGATGTGCTGCTTCATGATACTTCACAGGGTCCGGGAATCCCACTCCCTCCTAGCATTGGGCAAGGAGAGGATACTCCTCCGGAGTCGTGCTGATTTACCTGCTCAAACAAAGTTTCCATGGTAGGAAACAGGGAAGTAGTCATATCGGGAGGGCCTGAAGCAGATAATTAAACCATGGCATGATGTTCATTTTTAAGATATTAATACACCCGAACCAGGTGAAGACCTCTCTGTCCCTGTGTAGCAGGTCTGACTTAATGGTCTTAATTCAGGAGGCAAAGTTGAGTTCATATGTCCATCACATATCCCTATGAATATTTGTGCCAAGGTATCTAATATGAGAAGTCCACTTAAAATGGAACTGGGATGCAAGTTGTTGCTGAAAGGAGTGGTCCATAGAAATACCCATGGCCTCCGATTTGGAATAGTTTATCTTAAAGTTCAAGAGAGATTCGTAGCATCTAAGTTCATGCAAGGTAATGAGGTGACTGGTGCCATCACAAAGAAGATTAAATCGTCTGCATAAGTGGTCACTTGCGTTCCTGTGATACCCTTAATATCTGGACGAGCCCTGATTGTTCTCAAGAAGGGTTCCATCTTGAGTACAAAGATTAGGGGTGATAAAGGGCATGCCTGTTGGGTCCCATTACGAATAGGGAACTCATCAGAGAGCACCTCATTAACCCTGACCCGTGCCGATGGGGTGGATAAAGTGCAGAAATCCACTGCAGCATTCCCTCCCCATTCCAATATGTTGCCCTCAAAAACGGCCATGAGACCCTGTCAAATGTCTTCTCGGAATCAGCAGAGAAGAGCACTAATGGGACTTGTGCCGAAAGAGAATAATGTACTGCCGCTAGAACACATTGAGTATCATTGAGTGTCTCGGCACTCTCTGTCCAGGGTGAAGCCCGATTGGTCGGGGTGTATCAACGAGGGGAGGCTATGCGATTTCCTAGATGCCAAAATTTTCCTGAATATTTTGAGGTCTACATTGATTAAGGAAATGGGCTGATAACTGGAGCAGAGAACCGGATACTTTCCCTCTTTATGTATCACTGTAATATTGGATATCACTGTAATATTGGATGAACTTCTCTTTTGACAAAACACACAGTACTGTCTTAAAAATATACTATAATAGAATGTCAACACAGAAAATGGGGGAAGTGGAAGTGATGTTATACGTTCCAATTTCTGGGGTGTATCCACTCTGTCTGGTGCTTGATTTGTAGTTACTCTGGATTCATACAGCGGTGGTTCTGGAACTCTTGCTTTCCCCTTGGTCTCCCTTGTATTTTATTGGACTTTGCTGTTGGAGAGGAGGCTAGCTTGTTTGCTGCATTGGCTGTGATCACTGAGGTTTATGAAAGAAAGGTATTGTAAGGATTCTGATTGGAGACGTTTCTGAAGCTGTAGCATTTAGGGATAACTTTGATTTGGGTACCTTTGATTCTTTTGTGCTGTCTAGGCTATATGTGTGAATGCACTACCTTGCTGGCTGCATGGCTTACAGATAAAGCGAGGGGGGTTGTGGGGCATGTAAGGAGTGCATATCATTAAAAACATTACAAAGGTCCCTGCCTATGGGTTGTATGTGCTTCCTATTGCTTGTGCTAGCTATATATTCTTGCAAATTTGTGAATTAAGGGTCTAAGGCTGTGCCAAATGACATATCTCCTTCAAAAGTCATCTTTTTCTGGCAGAAAAGCTCTGCTAGCCAGCATTTTAACCACAACATATGCTTTATATGAACAGACATTAGAGCAATTTGCAGCAAAGGGAATCCCCCAAAGCATTTACACAAAAAAACAGCACTTGTAACTATTCCAACTGTTGACTCATAGAAGAGTTATAATCAACTGAAACTGGGTTATGTGTCATGCTATTTGCCCATATCTGAAATGCCTGACATGTAAAACCAATCCATCTTGGGAAAAAAAGGCTTAAAAAGTGTTTCAATCTGTTATCTGTGTGGTCTTTAAATGCTGGCACCTCATTTCCTGGAACTATCAATGCAATACCTAGATGAGGAATTGTCAGATCAACAGTTGGTAAGGTCCATTTTTGAGAAATTGTTCCTCAGTGGGACATAGTTGCTTAATCTGTTTAGGATGAATAAAAATCTTTACACCAAATCCTCATTCTGAAGAGTACTCCTACTTAGAAACAAAGCTCCTATCAAACTGTGAGCCAGGGAAACCTTTCACATATCATAAACTAGGCTGAATGTTCTATTGAAAGATTTGAGAAGCAGACCCTAAATCATATTCTCCCCCACCCTTGCCCCCTCCCACTGTGTATGCCCTCTGACATGCTGCACATGGCCACTCTTTGGGATGCAGCCACAGTTCTCAGCAATCCTGCAGCCTGATCCTGCCATGCCTGTGTAATTGTGAATAATTTCCTGTGCATAGATCATGGCTGCACCTGCCAGAGCCCCACCCAGGGACATTTGTCTGAGTACATGGCAGCCATGTTCCCCACAGAGGCTTGAGAAATTTCTCCAGCTTTTATTACAGAGGAGGAAAAGGGAGATTTCAGTAAGAGGAGAGAGGAAACAAACCAAATATTTGAAAAAAAAGAGTGCTACAGTAAATATCTCACTGATCCTGTAAATAAGCTGCAGTGAGTTTTTACCTTACCTGAAAAATGCAAAGCTATGATCTTAACAGTCCAAACTCAATCATCACCTCTCTTTGGTTGGGCTTACTAGAATGTCTTCAGGGAGTAGGTTCCACTTCAGCAGGCATCATCCCTGGACCGGTATAATATCAAGCATGTTACTTCACACTACGTTCCATGTAACAAGGTAACAGCTTAAAAGAAGGATCTAGTGCTTTGGTAGCAACATACGTGCAGATCTCCACAACTATCCCCATGCAGGGTCAATGTTTAATTTTTCCAAGAGATACTTCTATGAACTAGCATGATATAGACCACCATGCCTAATAACATAGGTCTGTGCATTTTCAAGTGAAATATGACCAAAGTTATTCTGGCCATACTTCTCTTCTGGTTTACAAGAGTGCGCCTATTTCTGCCACATGGCCATATTTGGTAATGATATCACCACTGTGTCAATGGTTGGAAGAACAAGTAGTTGAAAAAGTGTGGGCTTTTGCTAATGACTAGTCTCACTGAGTTATTGCTTCAACCAAAAGTTTTTGATGCACTTTTAGTTGTCAACTCCTGAATGTGGCTGGTAGTTTTATCATGTTTGATATGCTGCAGGCTGAGGCTGCAAACAACAATTAGGGATGAGCTAAATTTGGACTGAACACTGGCTGTTTGGATGTCCATTCAAATATTAAACATTTAAGACTTTCAGTGTTGATGAATGTGGCAGTGTCTGACTGTAAATGGTTGCTAAGGAGGCAGGAGGTACTGCATCCTCACCAACCACTGGCAGTTCCCAGCTCATTAACATACATTATTATCAGGGAGCCATTGCTAAATAAGCAAATGTGCAGGGATGGGGGGGGGGGGGGGGGTAGGTTATATCATTGCCTAATTATGGCCACTTTCTAGGTGACTTTTTTTGTGAATTAAAAGGAGTACTATATACCCAATACTCATTCACAAGAGGGGGTATCTGGGGGCCCCTTCATTATTGAAGTGGAATCCAGAATCCAATAGAACCCCCAAACACAGACTCCCACATCCACTAGGGTTGTGGGGAGGGGCCCTTGTTCTCATCAACATGGCTACAAGGTGCTTTGCCAAGGGGTCCATATGGCAAGACATGCCTCCATGTTGGGGGCATGTTACCTGGTATGGTTCAGAATGGGTGTCACGGGGCCACACACTTGTTGCCCCCTTTTCTGGCCAGTCTGGTGGCATTGATTTTCTAGGGGAACTTGTGCATTTTTTTTGTTCTGCTGTATTTGTATGAGGTACCTCCTTAAAATCCATACCATATCAAAGGGTCTGGCATGTATTTTGGGGAGAAAAAATACAAAATGTTTTCATTCTTGCTTTAGCTTTCATGCTACAGCAAAAGTGATTTTTAAAAAGAAAAAAAAACAATACACAGAGCCTTCCAAAGGTCCTTCTAAACACCCTTTTGAAGAAGACTGCGTACCTTATTGAAAAAGAAAAGCCAGGAATGAAATGTAATAGGCACTTTTTCCTTTGTTAATGTCCGAGTTGCTGCAGCACTTTCTGTACATCACAGAGATGCACTCCTTCACTGGCAGAGTTAAGCATTTTTAATATTTCACTTTATGCATTAAAAAAAAAATCACTGCTCCTGGCCAGATGGAATTTTTTTTGTTTTTTGCATTGATTTGTGCTCAACAGTGCCAATCCTGTCCCATGCCATTTTTTTTATATCCGTTATCTATTAGTCCAGAAAATGGCCATATTTAATTTGACAGATTCAGGTTTCATTGATATCAGTGAATCCTGCTGGAACCAAATCCAGGGCAGGAACTACTGCTACAGAGCAGCAGGGCTGTGCAAAATTAAATATATATACATAATATTGCATTTCCGGATAGAGAGTGCGCGTGCCGCCCAACCCGCGCTGCCATTGGTGGCTACAGCTGTCGATCACCGGGTCGTGGCCGGAGATTCCTTGCCGGCACCCGCCGATCGCCGAAGAACAGTGAAAGGGGAGAGGTCTGTATGTAAACAACACAGATCTCTCCCCTGTCAGCACAAACAGGCTGCTTTGTATTGCTCTGCACAGCAGAGCAATACAAAGCAGCGTGTCTCCCTAGTAAAACACACACAGCACATAATGTAAAACACAACACAGCACACAGATAACCCTTTGATTGCCCCAGATGGTAACCCCTTCCTGCCCAGTGTCATTAGTATAGTGTCATTTCCCCCCCATTGTCAGCATGCCTGCCGCAGTCCCACAGTCCCGCTATAGGTCACTGATCGCTGCCATTACTAGTATAAAGAGTTTTTTTTAAATCCAGTATATATACCGCCACTTGAACGTGCTATAACTTTCAGGTAAACCAATTAATTTACATGTATTGGGATTTTTTTTTAGAAAAGATATGTAGCACAATACATTTTAATAAATACATTTTTTTACTGGATATGTTTTATAGCAAAAAGTCAAATACATATAGATATATTTTTTTAAATTGTTGTTCTATTTTTGTTTATAGTGCAAACAATAAGAAATGCAGAGGCAATCAAATACCACCAAAAGAAAGCTCTATTTGTGGGAAAAAAGGACATACATTTCATTTGGGTGCAGCTTTGCATGACCAGTTAAAGTAACGCAGTGCCGTATGGCAAAAAAATGGCCTGGTCAGGAGGGGGGTACATCCTCTGGAGGGCTATTGGTTAATGACAGCTGATAAAACTGATCAAATTGCTTACAAATTAGTAACTATTGAGTACTACAAATAATTTGGAACTCTAAAATATGCTTGTCATTAGACTATGGGGCCTGGAGCTTAAAATGGCTGATATTGTATGGACAATATTAGAACTGATTGCTATGGTTTATTTTATTTTGTACTTACCACTTTTGCAGCCTGCACTCTTTGATGATTAAACATAAAAGTGTCTTGTCCAAAAATTATAAGTACAAAAGTACTAAATGTGAATGAAAGAAATATGAATTTCATCATAGATAATAATAACAACAGACATATACTATAGTGGTAAGTAGGAAAATAACAAAAAAAAGATCTTTAAGGTTATCATTTTCATACTATCTTCTGCAGCTTTACTTAGCATTGCTTTGTGTTAAAGAAATCCTTTCTAAAATTTTGACTTAAAAAAGTGAGCATGATGGTTTTTCTTTCCTTGCATCCATCTCATTATTCTTTTCTTTCGGTGTCACATCAAATATATTTCCTCATAATAAAGCATTTGATCTTTGCATGATAGTAATAAAGCACATACTCATTTTTCAGGCACCAAATTCTTTTTGAAGCGATTTATTAGGAATAAATAAGATAATGCACATATTGATTGCGATGCCAAACTGGGAATTGGATTGATCGTACACCTGCTAGTTGTACTTGAGAGCATTTTAAATTCATTGAAATAAACATATACAGTATAAACTGTGTGTATGTGTGTGGGCGCTGGAGAGGAGGTGCATTATTTGCAGAAATATAATGAGCTGCTGGCAATGACCAGCACATGTCTAAGTGTTGAAAAGCATCTATGAATATCAATAGGATTTAGCCATGAAAACAGAAATCTAATACTTTTGTAATAAGGAAGCAACTTATTTTTAAGTATGTTGTTGGAAAAGATTAAAAAAAAAATGTACAAATATTAAAGTCTGTTCTGATGTTCAAAAGATAGTATATTTTAGAACGTTTTATGGCTCTGTAGTAAATGCAAGGATATTTAGCTGTTTAAAATGTCTGTTTATGTATCCTGTTGGCTGCTATGCTTGGAGCTTTAATACCTACAAAGTAGTTTAAAGGAATATTGAATTTTCTTGAAGGTTTTAATCTTACCTCTGTAGCCAGGTCATTTTCCTGTGTAATGTGTCTGTTCTGAATGTACAGATATAGACATTTCACCCAGGACACCTGGGACTTTGGAACTAATTTAATAAGACAATGCAAAGAAGTGCAACAACTCTTGTAAGTTCACCAAATGGAAATTTGTAGCAGCTTAGTGAGGTAAGAGTATTTAAAACAGATCTATTATCGAATGCTAAGGGTTATTGCACAGTACTGTACCCCTAGTCTTAATGAATAAGCACTCGCTAATCTTTCAAGTTATCAAGTTGGAATTGGTGAAATAAGGGTTGGTGGATTTGTAGTTCATACTCTATTAGTTCTAGGCAAGTGGCCTAACTGTTTACAATCCAGGAAAGATAAAAAAAAAATGAGGCATTTATAGAAAAATAGGCAAATCTAGACATATTCACATGAAGATACATGTTATTATCAAAAGTGAAGTTGTTATGCATTAAGCCAGCCATACATGGATTGAAATTTGGCCAGTTCAGCGGGGATGGTTGACACAAGCTGATTCCTGAATGATCAGCGCCACCGGCAACACTGGTCATTGTTTTCTAGGCACCCCAATAACTCAGCAGGAGTGATTCTCCCATACACACATTCAATTCATTTTGTTCCATTCAGTCATCTGGTAAATCATGTATAATCTGCTTTTAAATGAGCTGAGTCTATATATATATACAGTATATACACACTATATTGCCATAATTATTAGGACGCCTGCCTTTACACGCACATAAACTTATTGGCATCCCAGTCTTAGTCCACAGGGTTCAATATTGAGTAGGCCCACCCTTTGAAGTTAAAGCAGCTTCAACTCTTCTGGCAAGGATGCCCACAAGGTTTAGGAGTGTCTCTATGGGATAATTTGACCATTCTTCCAGGAGCGCATTTTTGTGAAGTAAGGCAATGATGTCGGACAAGAAGGCCTGGCTCGCAGTCTCCATTCTAATTCATCCCAAAGGTGTTCTATCGGGTTGAAGTCAGGACTCTGTGCAAGCCAATCAAGTTCCTCCACCCCAAACTCCCCATCCATGTCTTTATGGATCTTGCTTTGTGCACTGGTGCGCAGTCATGTTGGAACAGGAAGGGGCCATCCCCAAACTGTTCCCACAAAGTTGGGAGCATGAAATCATCCAAAATGTCTTGGTATGCTGACGCCTTAAGAGTTGCCTTCATTGGAACCAAGGGGCCAAGCCCAACCCCTGAAAAACAACCCCACACCAAAATCACCCCCTCCACCAAACTATACACTTGGCACAATGCAGTCAGGCAAGTACCATTCTCCTGGCAACTGTCAAACCCTGACACATCCAATGGATTGCCAGACAGAGAAGCATGATTCATCACTCCATAGAACACGTCTCTACTGCTCTAGAGTCCAGTGGCAATGTGCTTTAAACCACTGCATTCCTATGCTTTGCATTGCGCTTGGTGATGTAAGGCTTGAATGCAGCTGCTCAGCCATGGAAACCCATTCCATGAAGCTTTCTACACACTGTTGTTGTGCTAATGTGAAGGCCACACAAAGTTTGAAGGTCTTTAGCTATTGACTCTGCAGACAGTTGGTGACTTCTGCGCACTGTGCACTTCATCTTGCGCTGACCCCACTCTGTAATTTTACGTGGTCTACCACTTGGTGGAAGAGTTGCTGTTGTTCCCAGTTGCTTCCACTTTGCTATAATATCACTAACAGTTGACCGTGGAATATTTAGTAGCAAGGAAATTTAATGGATGGACTTATTGCACAGGTGGTAACCTATCACAGTACCACACTCGAATTCACTGAGCTCCTGAGAGTGACCCATTCTTTCACAAATGTTTGTAGAAGCAGTCTGCATGCCTAGGTGCTTGATTTTATACACCTGTGGCCATGGAGGTGATTGGAACACCTGATTCCAGTGATTTGGAGGGGTGTCAAAATACTTTTGGCAATATAGGGTGTTGATTTACTAAAGGCAAATAGGCTGTGCACTTGGAAGTGAAATACAAGTGGACTGAAAGTGCAGTTGCTTTAGATCTGAGGGGGGACATGCAAGGAAAATAAAAAAATATTTTTGCTTGCACATGATTGGATGAACGAAATAAACAGAGCTTTGCCTCATTGCAGAGCTTCCCCTCAGATCTAAAGCAACTGCACTTGCATATATATATATATATATATATATACACACACATACTCACCGGTCACTTTATTAGGTTCAATTGCTCGGTAACAATTGCTAATCAGCTAATCGCATGGCAGCAACTCAATGCATTTAGGCATGTAGACGTGGTGAAAATGCCTTGCTGAAGTTCAAACCAAGCATCAGAATGGGGAAGAATAGGGATTTCAGTGACTGATTTCAGACGACTGGTCTGAGTATTTAAAAACCTTCTGATCTACTGGGATTTTCATGCATAACCATCTCTAGGGTTTACAGAAAATAGTCTGAAAAAAAAAAAATATTCAGTGAGCGGCAGTTGTGTGGATGAAAATGCCTTGTTGATGTCAGAGATCAGAGGAAAATGGGCAGACTGGTTGCTATGACATTCAGATGGTAGGGTCAGAATTTGGCGAAAACAGCAAGAAACCATGGATCCATCCTGCCTTGTGTCAACGATTCAGGCTGGTGGTGGTGTTGTAATGGTGTGGGGGATATTTTCTTGGCACTAGCAAGGTGTACCTAATAAAGTGTATACACTGTATGTATTTATATATATATACATATACACAGTACATATATATGGCTTGGTGAGGATGATAAGATAGGTGAATGTTGCTGTACATCCATAGTCAATAGAAGAGTACTTGGTGGTAATTGCTGCATATTGTAGAGCTTGTTCAAGAAATGAGATGTACCTTGCGGGAAACCAGTAATATTTATGACTGATTGTTTTAGCATATTTGGCCTGAGATTTCTTCAGTGTTCAGTTCTGGATGTAGGTGGGTTGGTAGTTTTTTACGAGACCTTTTAATTTTTAAACAAGATCATGGGTTGGATCATAATCCATAATTCATAATGATTAGTTGAACAGGATGGATGTGTATCTTTTTCAGCTTGACTATGTAATTCATTTTTGTATAGTTGCCTCTGTAAACTTCCTCTTTTCCATTTGCATATATTTGTTTGCAAATATCACAACAATTGCACCCACTTTATCTGCGGATTTAGTGGCCTTGCATAACTCCTCCATAGCCTAGCAATCCAGAGGTGAAAGTTTGCATAAAATCTTCTTTTGCTTCATGGATATTAAAGATGTAACTTGCATTCTAAAGCTGTTAATGTAAGCATCCAATTTAGAGTTATAACCTGATGGAGATGTGAAATTCCTGATTGTTTTCTTGCCACATTCCATTGTCATAGGATTACTTTAATTTTTGTGGTAATATTCCTTAAATCTCAGTCTACTGAAGAATTCAACCATATGTGAGAATAATTATAAAGAATTCAGGTTGTTGGGCAAAATGTAAGACCTTTACAGAGGACTGTTAATTTCAGTTCTGATAGTTTGTGATGACAAATTGATGGTTCCAAGTTTCTCTGTTATATCCACATTTCAAGTCAACTTTGAATAACTTGGGTTTCTGGCTTGACTTTCAGTTCACTTCTAGTATAGATGTTGTTTTGTTCTTTAGGTTATACCCAATCTCTTGGTATTGTTACTGCATTTTTTAGCTTCTTATCCCATTCGGTTTTAATGCAGGGAGACAAAGCAGTTTCCCAATCACATAACTGCTGTGATTAGCTCTCACAGTGGTAAAATGATTGGGAGTCCATATGGCTGCTGTTGATCAGAAACCAGGATCGAGCACACAATCTTAGACCTTTATGGATGCATATGTGTGGTGGCTGGGCAATATGACCCTAGTTTCCTGCCACTCCATTTATGCATTACATGATCATGAAGAGGCTAATCACGGCACATTTTTGCTGTTGCCTTTGTAAAACTTCTGTTTATTTTTCTTTTCCTTTCTGTTTGTAGGAATCAGTGTTTCTAAAGTTTTAAAATCTGTCTGCTTTTGTTTCCAGATTACAATCCTTTTACCATAAGGTTTGCGTATGAGGTTGTTCCTCTCACACGCGAGTGGAAATAAGGTAGGGGCAGCGAGCAGTGCCGGGGTGTGTGGGAGGGGTGGTGGTGGGGGCGGTGATGATCAGCAATCTTTTCTATGGCTTTCAATAAAGCAGCTGGAAGCCGAGGGAGGGAGAGGAGGAAAAACAGCTTCCAGCTGTTTTTTTTGAAAGCCATACAGGAGATTGATTTTTGTCACCGCCCCCACCACTGCACAGAACATACCTGACGGTTCAGTTTTCTTTCTGCCTCTCCCCACCGCTGTGTTCTCCTCACTGCCCATCCCCTCCCTCCATCATCTGCATCAGTAGGAGAAGAGGAGAGAGAGGCTGGATCTGCTCTTCTTCTCTTAGTTCCCGCCCACACTCCAGTCCATGCAGCTTCATAGGATGTGTGGGCGGGAAACTGAAAACAGAAGCCGACAGCTTTGATGCATCTGAAAGAGCCATTGTGAGTCTGACTTCCATTCCTTCCTTCCTTCCACCCCTCCCTTCCTTCCACCCACCCCTCCCTTCCTTCCTTCTTTCCTTCCTTCCACCCACCCCTCCCTTTCTTCCTTCCACCCATCCTTCCTTTTTCCACCCACTCACCCCTCCCTTCCTTACATCCATCCACCCCATCCATCCTTCCACCCACCCCTTCATTCCTTCCACCCACCAATCCCTTCCTCCCATCCACCCCTTCCTTCCTTCCTTCCTTCCTTCCATCCACCCTTTCCTTCCATCCACCCATCTCTTCCTCCCATCCACCCCTTCCTTCCTTCCTCCCACCCCTTTCTTCCTTCCTTCCTTCCACTTCTCCCTCCCTTCCTTCCATCCACCCCTTCCTTCCTTCCTACCAACCACTCCTCCCTTCCTTCCATCCACCCCTTCCTTCCTTCCTACCACCCACTCCACCCTTCCTTCCATCCACCCCTTCCTTCCATCCACCCCTTCCTTCCTTCCACCTACCCCTCCCTTCCTTCCTTCCTTCCATCCACCCCTCTCTTCCTTCCTTCAAAGGGAAGAATTTGTTAGGGGGGAGCAGTAAAAATTCAGCTTAGCTACAGCCCTGCACATCATATTGGTAAATAACCCCTTTACAACTGTCTGACAAATATGTGTGGCAGCAAAAGGATGGGTTTTAATGCAGCACATATGCATCACTGGGTAGCTGTTGTTTATGTTCTGTGAGAGCAATTGGTAGCAGCCGGGATCAGCAGTGACCACATGACTGCTGATCCTTTCAGCCCCCTGGGCATTCTGAACTATTTAAAAGGACTCCAGGGTGCTCAGGAAAGAGTTCAAATGGGATAGTTGACAACATAAGGAAAGGAGCAGGCTGTGGAATGGGGAGGGGGGGCAGAGAGGTGAGAATGGTTAAAAAGCTGTTGGATAGTGACTTAATAAAATGATATGAACATTTTTTTTTTCTTGTTTCGAAATATGGACTATTTACAAGCACATGCACTTGCTTAGCACCCCAGTATGCATCAGGGATGACAATCTGCATACCTCCATATAAAGAAAATCCATTGATTGGTGCGAGAACCTCCAAAGTTCTACCTTACATCCCCAACACACTAAACAACCAATTATACACACCCAGGCCACTAGATAACACCTTTTATTCTCTGACCTAAAAGACAGAAATTAATTTCTCAGCACAGTAGGAGAATCCTTACATTAGAAAAGTTACAGGAACAAACCCATTGGTACAACCATAAACATTGCCTTAAAAACCCAAAGACAAGATCTCCTACATTGCAAAATGAAAAGAAACCTCTAGTAACCAAATACAAAACAGGACTAGAAGGGTAAGAAAGATAATCAAAGAGCAGAGGATCAAACTCAGAAATAAATATTCCAACAACCCAGAGTTCTGGTATTCAGATAACCACCCAACTTCCGACATAAATTATTCAGCAGGAAATTTCATTCTGATTATAGAGACGCAAACAAAAGAGTAAAACATTGAAACAGCAAGTCACAGCCAAATAAAGTGCAATAAAGTGTCACACACACAAAATGTTATCTTCTGTATTACAGGATTAATGGATTACATTGATTTATATCATAGAACTTTTTTTTTAATAAAGGACTTGAAAAATGGGCTGATTTAGCAAAACTGGAGAGTGCAAAATCTAGTGCAGCTCTGCATAAAAAACAATCAGATTCACATTTTGTTTTGTCAAAGCTTAATTGAACAAGCTGAAATCAGAAGCTGATTGGATACCATGAACAGCTGCACCAGATTTTGCACTCTGAAGTTTTAGTAAATCAACCACAATGACCACAGTGTGTTTATTTACGTTACTGTTTTTGGTGAATGATTACCGTTACTATGTATCCCTTATTATTTCATATATTCATAGACCATATAACTTGGGGCGGCCCTTTTTTAGAGGGGGCTTCCAGATTAAGATAGGTCCCTTCCTTCAGACTCTATAACCACCAGGCCAGGATTGTGGGGAAAAGTCCTTTGTTCTCATTAACATAGACACAAGGAGTCCTACACACTGACAAAAAGGCTGCTGAGAGAGCAGCCATTTATAGTGTGTGGACTGGGATTTTGGCCAAAGATGGTTCTTCAGAAAATACCCTGGTGATGTAGCGTTTTGGCTCCATTTAAAATGCAATAAATGCTGATTTTATTTATAAAGAATGCAAGTGGTTTGATACTTGGAAATTGAGTATAACCAAGTGTTGCAGTATTACGCTATATATTTGTTTTTTTTCCCTGCATTATTCCAAAACTTTTTCTTGGAGAGTGGTGTCTGGTGATCCTGGAGTTTGGAGGCTGGCTATATTCTTGTCTGGAGTGGGGGAATCTAGGAATATCTGGTGATTGGAGGCATACTTACTGGGTCTAGGATCCCAAAAAAACCCTAAAAGGCGTTTTTTCACCAATATCGGGTGAGTGCGGTGTAGTATTTGAGCACTATTTTGGTGGAAGCACGGGCCAAAAGTTTCTTTGGAAAGAGGACTTTCATGAATATATATTTTTTCTATATTTTTTAATTATATATATTTTTGTCACTATTGATTTGGAGTGCGACTTACTTATTATAATTTTATAATTTTTTGTTGCAGTGTGTATTTTTTATTTATTTATTTTTATATATTTGCACTGTTTTGATGTTTTAAAGATTGTTCTTTGCACTGTAGGATGTTCCATAAAAACACAGAACACACCAGGATTCCCAAAGCTCAGGGTCAGAAATTACCAAATAAAGATAGTGACCCAGTTATAAATAATGCTGACTCATATAGATATATGTATGTGGTGTCCTCGGGACCCTAATCATAAATGGGAAAATAAAGAAAAAAGACCAGGGGGTAAAGGACCCAGAGGCCAAAAGGGGGTGCAAATGAGGACAAACTGCAGCCTTGAAAATGATAGACAAAAATAATTTAATTTGCAGTAAAAAAAAGTACAAATATCACAAAGATATGTATGGCATGATAGGCCAAAATATACAAAAATTACACAAAAAATTACACAAGAAATTACCTCACCACCACCCAGGGGGAAAGAAAGTCAAGAGAAGAATGGCAAGATTCACCTGGACAGCACTAGGCATGCAAAAAGTCCCATAAGAATGTAATGAATAGTAGACCTGTGATGAATAGAATAGTCTCAAAATTTGAACAAGACAGTGAAGATGACAAACAGATGGTAATATAGATAGCTCAAGAAGGTATGGTGAGTACCAAAGACAGGATTCATGTAGAAATCACATAACCATGTAAACATACACGAAAAGTGCATAAAAATAAATCTAGATAAACATGATCCTTGATGCAACCATCAAAAATAATTGGTATAATCACTAGTATCAGGGTAAAAATCTGAAAGTCATTCCTCAGATATCAAGTGAAGTATGAAAGTATGACAGATCTCTCATTAAGAATATGTGGTTAGGCTTACAATGCAAAATTATTTAGAATACATCGCCTCAATATTGCAGTGGTTTAATGATGGAAGGGAAATGGCAATATATGACATAATATGCCCAGTATCCCAAGGGTCATTTAGACAGTCAGTGATTGTCATGTAAACATGTATCATACAGATGTCATAATGGCTTGGTGGAGCCCATAATATGCATAATATATAGAAACCTTGAATACTTGACGCACAAGGGGTTGTCAGGTGAAGACCCAGTTCAGTAAAAGTCCACAAAAAATGCAAATATGGTAGAGTGGAAAGCTTGTGTCAAACCTGTAACAGCTAATAGTCATCAACCGACCTGTAGCCCATGCAGGGATAGTTGCTGAGGTCAGTGGAGTTGAATCCTGTGTGTTAACAAGTGAAGATCCTCCTAATATAGGGAAAGCTATCAGCCACTGCTGGGTTAGATTCCTGTTGCCAGCCCCAAACGTACCGTGATGATAGGCTTGTAATGCAAAATTATATAGAATACATGTCTATAATATATCAAGAGTGGTTAGATGATGGCAGGAAAAATGGCAATATATGACATGATATGCCCAATATCCCAAAGATCTTTTGGCCAGTCAATGATTGTCATGTAAACATGTATCATGCGGATGGCATAATTGTTTGGTAGAGCCGGTAATATGCATAATATATAAATGCCTTAAATAATGGAGCACAGGGGATTGTTAGGTAGAGACCCAGTTCAGTAAAGGTCCACAGAAGATACAGGTATAATAAAGTGGAAAGCTTGTGTCAAACCTGTAGCAGCTGATAGTCATCCACAGACCTATAGCCCATGCAGGGATAGTTGCTGAAGTCAGTGAAGTTGAATCATGTGTGTTAGCGAGGATCCTCCCAATGTAGGGAAAGCTTATCAGCCACTGCTGGGTCAGACACATGGGGGTTTATTTGCTAAAGCTGGAGAGTCCAAAATCAGACTCACTTCTGCATAGAAACCAATCAGCTTCCAGGTTTCATTGCCAAAGCTTCATTGAACAAGCTGAGGTTAGAAGCTGATTGGTTTCTATGCAGAAGGGAGTCTGATTTTGGACCCCACGTTGACAGCCAAAAACGTGCAATGATGATAGGCAAAGATTGATATATGACATGCCGCATATAGCGGTGCAATATAGTGGCTAAAGATGGCAACCGTGCATGCTGCAAGGAAAGCCGTGGCTCCACAGAGAAAATGTATGAGTGTCAGGTCCTGCAGTCTGACTAAGCAAATCTGCGGGACTGCGCATGTGCCAGCATGTCCAGGAGGTGACGTTGACGCGTTTTGCCCACTACGTCACATGGGCATCTTCAGATAGAGGCAGCCATGTTAATGGAGTCCTTATATAGTAACGCAAAGCCCTATAACGGCCAATAGGTGTGTTTTTGAAATTTAACAGTGGCTGAGAGGGAACAAAAAGGATCAATGACATTCACCAGTATATGCAATTAACAATTAAAAGAAACAAAAAGCGAAGCAAAGGATCGAACTATATCAAAGTTTATATATCCACCATCAGTCAGCCATAGATCAAAAACATATATATAAATGGCTGAAACAGGTAAATAAAATAATCAGAACAAAAGTTTAAATAGACAAAAGGTGGAAAACAAAAAGCAAGGGATATGGCACGCCCGGTGAAACAAAACAAAAAAAAAAGGGGCACCCATTTATTGTTGGTAATGCTTTGACACGCTTTAATAACTGAAGACAGCAAAGTTAAGGCTTCAAAAATGCCTGAAGGCTAAATTCATTGTTGAGGCCAAAAGGTACCATGGATCCTAATTTAAAGATCCATTCCTTTTCTTTTTGAAGGAGAACAGTATCAACGTCTCCTCGTCTTGAGGATAATTTAAGCACATAAATTATCTTGGCACGCAAATCAAATGGAGAAGATTGGTGTTTTAGAGCAAAATGCTCAGCCACTGGAGTACGATCTGTATTATTGGAAATACTGCTAATATGTTCCCCTATGCGTATTCTAAATGATTGCTTTGTCTTACCTACATATATCTTGTCACAAGGACAGGATAACATGTATATTACACTTGTTGTTGCACAATTCGCAAAATGTTTGATGTAATAAGACTTAATTCCACCAGCATCTCGGAAAGTATCACTGCGGTCAAAGACTCTGCAAACAGAGCAATGGCTGCACGGATACATGCCACGGAGCTGGGGAAGAGAGGTCAACCATGTTCTAGGAATAGAACGTGTAAATTCTGAATGGACAAGATGATCTGATAGATTTGCAGCTCTCCTAGCTACCATAAGTGGACGAGGGCCCACAATAGTGGACAGTTCTGGTGTCTGAGTAAGAATATGCCAATGTTTATTGAGTATAGTACACACTGTACCCCATTGGGCCCCAAACCTAGTAATTATACGGGTAGAAGGAGGAACTTGATTAGCAGGTGACACTTTTGAGGATGTTTGTAAAAGTTCACCTCGGTTACATTTAGATGCCTTAAGGCAAGATTTGTGGGATGTTCACCTGAGATATTCATGCTGAACATCCTGAAAATTTGAAGTTTGAATCTAAACCACCAAACAATAAAAATTCATTCCAAATCAGGTTTGGTACTGAACCCTAAGATCATCATTACTCATCACAAAATTAATTTGTTAGTGGTAATAAAAAAATTAGTGCTATATGCTGAAAGAAAGCAAATTTGAGGCAGTGGGTTGGTTTGACTTTGCAGTTGCTGTAGACCAGTGAATCTGACTTCTTTTTGCCCTTTTCTCTTATAGTGCCCACAGTACAAAGTTACCTCAATTGTGTTTTCTTGCAGTATGCAGCCCGGCTGCTACTAGCAAAAATGGTACTATTGGTGGCAGTAGGGTTTTTTGATTGGTGGATTGGAAGGGAGAACAGCAGAGGATGCTGATGATAATGTATTAGAGGAAGATAATAGTATTTAGGACAGAATTTCTAACCTGTCCAGCTTCTGAGTTTTGTCAGATATTCAGACATTTGATTATTGTTTGTCTAAAAACAAAAATAATACATGTCTGGGGATAAACATTAGAGATGAGAGGTGTTACAATTTGGACACTGAGACACTGACATGATACAGTTGTGCTCAATAGTTTGCATACCCTGGCAGAAATTGTGAAATTTTGGCATTGATATTGAAAATATGATGGATCATGCCAAAAAATGCTCTTTTATTGAAGGATGATGATCATATGAAGCCATTTATTATCAAATAGTTGTGGGTCATTTTTAAATCATAATGATAACAGAAATCACCCAAATGGCCATGATCAAATGTTTACATACCCTGGAATGTTTGGCCTTGATACAGACACACAAGGTGACACACATGGGTCAAAATGCCAATTACTGTAGATGTTAATGTCCCACATCTGTGGCTTTTTAAATTACAATTAGTGTCAGTGTATAAACAGTCAATGAGTTTGTTAGCTCTTACGCGGAAGCATTGACTATGCTAGATACTGAGCCATGAGGATCAGAAAAGAACTTGAATATGCCAATCAGTACTGTTAAATCACCTATTAAGAAGTGGAAAGTTCAGGGATCTCTTGATACCAAGCCAAGGTCAGGTAGACCAAGAAAGATTGCAGCCACAACTGCCAGAAGAATTGTTCGGGATACAAAGGGAAACCCATAGGTAACTACAAGAAAAATACAGGCTTCTCTGGAAAAAGACAGTGTCATTTATTTGAAGGAGCACAATATGATGACACTTCAACAAAAATTAGCTGCATGGTCGAGGCATATTGTAACTGAGCTTTTTTGTGGCATTGGTGCACTAAAAGCTTCTTTCTGGCACCTCGACCAAACAGCCCATTTTTGTTCAAGTATCACCGTATTGTACTACTTAAAAACAATCACACCATCTTTTTCAAGAGCAGCCTGCATTTCTTTTGAGGTTGCCTGTGGGTTTTTCTTTGAATCCTGGACAATTCTTCTGTCAGTTATGGCTGCAATCTTTCTTGGTCTACCTGACCTTGGCTTGGTATCAAGAGATCCCTGAACTTTCCACTTCTTAATAGGTGATTTAACAGTACTGATTGGCATATTCAAGGCTTTGGACATCTCTTTATGTCCCTTTTCCATCTTTATAAAGTTTAATTACCGTGTTACGCAGGACTTTTGACAGTTCTTTTCTGATCCCCATGGCTCAGTATCTAGCCTAGTCAGTGCTTCCATGTAGAAGCCAACAAACTCATTGACTATTTATACACTGACACTAATTGCAATTTAAAAAGCCACAGATGTGGGACATTAACCTCTAATTGGCATTTTAACCCGTGTGTGTCACCTTATGTGTCTGTACCAAGGCCAAACATTCCAGGGTATGGAAACTTTTGATCATGGCCATTTGGGTGATTTCTGTTATCATTATAATTTAAAAAGGAGCCAAACAACTATTTGAGAATAAATGGCTTCATATGATCATCATCCTTTAACCTCCTTGGCGGTGTTCCCGAGTGTAGCTCGGGGTAGAATTTCTATACCAAGAACGGTAACCCCGAGCTACACTCGGGCTTACCATGCAGCGTTCTCTGGGGGTCCCTGCAGCACTTACCTTGTCCTTCGCTCCCACGATGGGTCCCCTGCAGCGTCCCCGTCCATCTCCTCCGGCGGATGCCGGCATCTGGCTTCCGTGTTCCGGTCCCCGTGACGTCGGAACGTTCGGGCGGCGGAACCGGCGGGAAATTTGAAATTTTTAAAAAATTACATTTTTGCTGTCATTGCTGTTTCACTGCATTTCACATACATTTTGTCCCCACTGCTTTGTCCCGTGCCCTGCCTGCATTTTGACTGTTCTTTCTGCCTGGAAACTTAGAAAAGTCCATGGCAGCCAAAAAGCATCCCTTTACGTCAAAAGCGGTTTTAGAACAGCGATAGTAAATTAGAACCACTTGCAGAATTGAGTGATAATGATTCGTGGGGAAATTCGTCATCAGACACTGAAAACGATTTTGCGACTTTGCTCAGCGATGTGCGAATTTGCCTCTGTATTTCAAATTTCAGTGTTTTTGGTTTGATTATATTATTGAATTAAATTTATTATTATTATATTATTATTTTTTATGATTATTTATTAAATTATAATTTATGATTTCGTGTTTCAAGTTTTATCATATCCGGAATGTTTAATAGACTCTTGTTCGGACAGATTTCAGTGAGTTATTCCTAAAAATTACAGCCTACAATTAAAAACGACATATTTCCATGCAAAAAAATGTTACCGCTTTCAGCACAAAATTCCTGACATGATCATACCGCCAGGGAGGTTAATAAAGAGCTTTTTTTTTTGGAATGTTCAGTCATATTATGAATGCCAAAAGGGTATGCAAACTTTTTGCACAACTGTAGTTAACTAGGGCACTAGAATATATTTGTTGTAATCTAAAGAACAAAAAATAGATTGCCTTATATTATATGGTTACTAGATCATTATTTTATTTTCCCTGCCATATTATTCACTGATCCTGGATATGAATAACTTCAATAATGCACAAAAAAAATGTACAAAAATGTTCTAGATGTACCTGCACTCTTGGACCTGTACAAAAAATAACAGTGAGGATGATTAAAAAATGGACCTATGCTTTCATGACATCTTGAAAGAAAATACTGGACAGGGGATGATGTGCCTAGGTGCTAAAGTTCTAGATTTGTAAAATATAATGGTTAGAAGAGAAAATAAAAACATAAAAGTAAGAGGAAATCAAAATGCACTTAGGCTTTTCTGGCCTCTGTAAATAAAACAATGGGCAAGAGATGGTGTTCCTAGGTGCTAAAGCTGTTCTGTTTTTTTAAATATAATAGTCAGAATAAGATGAACTTAGGTGATGGTAAAGCTTTCTTTTTTGTAACTGCAATATTGTCCTCCTTTCACAAATTGATCTGATAGGGTCATCATCCTACAGATATTTGAATCATTGTACTGTAGCCAACTTCATTTAAGCAATCAAGCATCACAACAGAAATATGGTTTTGTATGTCAGATAAGAAGAGAAATACATACACTTTCTGACCTTGGTCAAGCGTTTTGCACTGTAAGCAGCTGTCCTGGCATTATCAACATTTATTCAATACCTTCTTCCCCCTTCTAGATCATACCCAAGTATATTTTTTTGTTCATCCATGTTTTTGTAGTGAGAAAAAAGCTTTTATTACTACTTGTGGAGTCATCAGCACATTTATAAAATTCTGAGGCAGCTGCCAGAAGCCTAGTTCCTACTGACATTAACACGTGCCTATGACATATCCCAAAAGCTTTTATTTTCTTTACACACACTGCATAGGCAGACTCTTGAGAGTCAAATAGCAGCTTTCTTTTGCCACTTAAGAAATCAATGTATGCATGTGGAGTGAGATATTAAGTGGTGTGGGTAGGCTGAGTTCTGTAGTCTGGCAAATTAAAACTCAGGCAGGTTTGACAATGTTTTTTTAGTAGAGCAAAGCAACAGGGTTAGATTCACTAAAACTAGTGGACACAGAATCTGGTGCAGCTGTGCATAGCGACCAATCAGCTTGTAGGTTTTATTGCCAAAGCTTAATTGAACAAGCTGAAGTTAGAAGCTGATTGGTTACTATGCACAGCTGTACCAGATTTTATGTGGACCAGTTTTAGTAAATCTGCCCTTTGTGTTTTAACTGGATTCCTGGTAGATCAGCAGGTATTTTTCTGTACTTGCAGTGTCTATAACCACTTGCCGACCGCAGATAGCCGAATGATGGCTTCACCGTGACCGTCCAGAACATGCCCTCCCGCACGACCCTAAGGAGACAGCTGATCACTTGATGTGGTAACAGGCCAATTACAGCAGCCTTTTACCACGTGATCATCTGTGTCCAATGACACAGCAGAACATCGGTAAATGCAGTTGACTGTTATCGGCTGTCACAGCATGAGAAAAGTACTGCCGATAACCAGCAATTGTTAGAGGATGGATCGGCACTGATGATCAGTGCCCAGCAGTGTCACCCACCAGTGCTGCCCACCTGTGCCCAGCAGTGCCATCCACAAGTGCCCAGCAGTGCCGTCCACTTGTGCCCAGCAGTGCCACCCACCTGTGCTCAGCAGTGCCACCCACCTGTGCCACCCATCAGTGCTGCCCAGCAGTTCCACCCATCAGTGCCACCAGTCAGTGCTCAGCAGTGCCGCCGGTCAGTGATGCCAGTCAGTAGCACTGATCAGTGCCCAGCAATGCCGCCAGTCAGTGGCGTCAGTCAGTGCCACCCATCAGTGCTGCCCAGCAGTGCCACCTATCAGTGCCCATCATTGTTGCATATCAGTGCCAGATCATCAGTGCCGCCTATCAGTGCCACCTATCATTGCTGCCTATTAGTGCCCATCAGTGCCTATCCATGGCACCTCATCAGTGCTGCCTATCAGTGCCGTCTACCAGTGCCCATCAGTGCCGCCTATCGGTGCAGCCTCATCAACGCACATCAGTGAAGGAGAAAAATTACCTGTTTGCCGTATTTTATAATAGAAACAAAGAAAAGCTTTTTTTTTTTCAAAATGTATAAAAGTTTCATATGGGTACAGTGTTGCATGACCACACAATTGTCATTCAAAATGCGATAGCACTGAAAGCTGAAAATTGGCCTGGGCAGGAAGAAGGTATAAGTGCCTGGTAGGCAAGTGGTTAAGAAAATACAATATGGAGAAATGTGCACAAATGTTTATAGTAGAGGTGTACTACATATATATATTTTTTATTTTATTTTGCCCCGACATATATTTATAACTGAACTCCTGGCAGAAATAAAAATACAGAAAAAATTATTACACAATTTTTCATTAGGACTGGCATAAATATATTAATTTTTATATTTGGTTTCTGTTTCCCATGTACAACACTTAGACTCAGGGAGAGGGAACTGAAACAGTCAGAAATACAAATTTTTACAACCACAGAAAAAGGGATATCCTTATATTCCTTAAGTCATGGTCCTTCTTTGTCAATATCAAAGGATATTGTGGGCTCTTAATGCAATTTCTCCTGCGCTCCGGGACCCAGGTCGGTGGTGAGTAGATCAAATCCCAACAAAACAACCACCGGGGCATACAAGGTCGTGCAGCTCCAAACCAAGGCTGGGGAAGCCCGAACAGAACTGTGAAGTAAAACAAGAAGAAGCACACCAACCTTGCGCATTACCTCAGTAACCAAATTTATTTAGTAAAAGAATGGTACTCACAAGCAGCGAATAAAAACAGGCATGTAAGTCCTCCCAGGGACTTCAAAGGCAAGAGGCCAGCACGAATCCCATCATGGGGGTGGACACTCAGTACAGCTGACGCGTTTCGAAGGTCATGCCTTCTCTGAGGAAGAAGTCATGACCTTCGAAACACGTCAGCTGTACTGAGTGTCCACCCCCATGATGGGATTCGTGCTGGCCTCTTGCCTTTGAAGTCCCTGGGAGGACTTACATGCCTGTTTTTATTCGCTGTTTGTGAGTACCATTCTTTTACTAAATAAATTTGGTTACTGAGGTAATGCGCAAGGTTGGTGCGCTTCTTCTTGTTTTACTTCACAGTATTGTGGGCTCTTGACCAGGCTACACTGGGGTATGCAAGGAGCTTCAGGACCTGGTAACACTTTCTAATAGGATTGTCTGGATTACAAGACTAGCTGAACACCTGGAATCCTTTGGCAGGTGAAACAGATGACATTCATAAAACTTAACTTTGCATTTATCTGTTTGCTTGGAGATCAGCTTTAAAGATCTGGCCTCTTTAGCATATGTTTTGTCAGATACAGCAGGATAGCAGCCTACAATTGCTATGGGGATTAGTGACATTCATCATCAGTGAGAACTGATGAAAGGGCTGAGTTACAGTCACAGTGTACTTCACAGATATTTTATTTCCTCCTTTTTATTTGTCCTCCTTACTTTCCCTGCTGTGCTGTTGACATTTCTCAGCATGTACAAGTACTGGCTTCTGGTTCTGCTTTTTATGACTTACAGCATTCCATGGAATACCCACAAGATGGTGAGAAGCATCTTAAGATTGCAGAAAAAAAAAAAACTATTGTGGTGTTGATGATACACTCTTTAAAAGAATGTTTTTTTTAACAGATTTCCCTTCCATTTCTTCATTTAGATTGAAACACATTGTAAGCCTCACAGACCAGAGAGTTGGAACTATGTCATGTTTTCAGTTTATGTGTTAAAGGAGAAGTGCAACGAAAGCTCTTTTGGCTGTACTTCTGTGGATCACAGGAGTGCAGTTGGTTCTGTACTCCTGCGACCCGTTTTCAGCTGACAGTGAGTTGAAGCCCGCTGTCGGATGACGTCACTCAGCTGGTCCAGGCTGGGGAAAGATCCCAACTTCAAAGTCAGGATCCACTCCAGAGTCTGGAGCGGCACCTGGCTCAGCCTCTCAGCAAGCCACTGACAGCCTAAGCTAAATGTTCCCTTCCCCTCCACAACTCAGCACTCCAGTGAGCCCTGGGGGGGGGGGCAGAGCAGACAGAGGTGACTGACAGTCACTGTCCTCTGCTCAGAGCTGCTGTGGGAACTCAGCGATCAGCGGTCATGTGATTGCTGAGTTCTCACACTTAGAGTCAGTGGGGGACAGATGCAGCATTGGATCTGCTGCCACTGATCAGTGGTTTTTGTGCTGTCAGAATACAAGCTGGGGGAATTCCTCCATTCACTTTTTTTTATATAGCACACTGGTTAAAATAAAAAAGAACCATCTATGGCTAGCTATACATTATTTAAAATCACTAAAAAAGTTCATTGTAAAATTAAAAATATGCATTAAAAATTGATTATAAAAAAAGGTTATTTGGAAATCCTTGGTATTATTTATGTTTTTGGGGCTTGTTCCTACTTTTGCTGTGCTATTGTCTTCACTCCTTTATGCTTTCATTTGGGCTGTACTCTTAAGCTGGCCTTACATGGATCACAATGTGGCTAGTCTAGCAGGGACCGAATTTTGAACCATGTATGGGCAGGGAAGTTGTACAGAAGTTGATATACCGATCGACTTCCATTCAACCGCCCTGTCAGATTTAACCTTGCTTGCAGGCTATAGCAGGCAATGCTTATCAATGTATTTTGATGGCAAGGAAGTCTCCCACCAGTCAGTATACAATATCTCAATGGGGCAAATTCTGTCATCCACATCAAGAGTATGGATAGGGAAATCAAATCAGTTTTTTTTTCATTTAACCCACTGGTTGATCCATAAAAACAGACTTATCTACAGTCCCGAAACCAGTTCAATTATATATGATTTTATCACATTCATTTATGTATCAATGTAAGTTCAATAATGAATCATAAACTAGTCATAGAATTGGCAAGTAATTATTGTTTGTATAAATGGCATGAATATAACATAAAAAAATATTTCTTTGTATTAATGTATTGATGATTGACATTGGAGTCTTATATTTGGATGTCTGGTAAAGCTGTAACTGCTAATCAGGCAAACAAATGAAATACAACTGCATTCTTTAGTTTAAACTGGAAATTCAGCCAATTTGTTGAAAGAAAAAAAAATAGTGGATTTTCAAGGATGATAAAAAGTACTGAATTGGCTAAGAGCTGGCATAGCATATTTTAAGATGTTGACTTATCACAAGTAATGTATGACCAGCATTAGTAGGACTCACAGAACTCTAAATGCTTGCAGATACTCAAAAGGAGGAAGCAGTTATCAATTCTGCATAACAGTTTTTATATAACTTTTACAAATAATTAATCATATCTCAGTCATTCATTTTCCGAATAATGTCAAAGTAAAAACATTACCACATCACAGCTAACATATTTAAAAAAATGCTACATTTGTTGCACTTAAATAGATATCCAGAGCAGTTTAAATGTATGAACGTACTAAAAGCATTGGAATTATGCTCACATGAAATATTTAAAATCACAAATTGTATTATTAAACTGTGTTTCAAAATGTAAATGGCTGAGAGCATTTATGTATATATTCCCACACGATATTACAAGACAATAATTTTGTTAAACATGTTTAAAACAATAATTTATTCCTGTGTGGTCAATTACGTACCTCCTGGAGTTCACTTGTAAATGTCACCTTTAAATGCATACCGAACAACCTCCTAAATATGCATGAAAGTGTAACAAGCCAAGCTTTCTTGTGTGCCCACAGGACATCACATTCCCATTTCGAGAGGTCACACAGCACAAAACACAGCTTAGAAATAGTCCTGATCCTGAATGCTGATCCTGCGTTATATTTTAACTGTCAGTTCTGAACAGAAAGTTTTCAACAAACTAATTGCCTGAAAGTAATATTCCTTTGAATAGGTCACACACATTTTACATGTAGCTTTGAAGACAGCAGCCACGCTAAAGCAGAAATGGATTACTTTTAACATTGCAATGATAGTGAAAGATCAAAGGACTAAGACAATGGGAGTCCTTTCAATACTTATAAAATCGTTGGAATGATGTAGGCGGTTTGGGAAATGTTCCCAGATTTAACACTGAACAAATGTTATAAAGTATTTGTAAATGTATCTCACAAGAAACATGTGTGCACAGTGTATATGATATAGAAATTAGCTACCAGATAGCACTCAAAGACAAATCTTTTGTAAATATTACTAACACAAATATAATATTTTATATTTTAAAGCAGATTGAAAACAATGTGCTAACAATTTCTGATTCTCAGGCACAGAAAAAACACATCTTTATTCCATTGTATATTTGAAAAAAGATTTCAGCTTTATTAGATGTCTCACATTGGGATGTTCAATGCCTATGATGGTGCAAAAACATAACAACCAAAATCATTTTTTTTATTATCCTCCTTCAGTGTAGTTAACAAGGAAAATATGTATATTGTTGATAGGGAGTGTCTGAGGGGGCTTCTATCAGCATAAGGCCTCCAAACCCAAAGTTAACCTTGTCTGTCAGTCCACCCCAAAGCCTAGATAACGTATCTGCATTAACCTCATGGAGCCTGCCTTTGCGAGAGAATCTTACCAGACTGCCCGCCTCTTGGTCTGACCTAAAAGGGCAGCAGTGTTCTCTATTAGCCAGGTTCAAATGCTGCACCCTTGATAAGGGCAGGCTGGTCAAAGGGGTGGGCCAGAAGTTTTACAGTTTAGTAAAGCTGCGTAGGAGTGTGTGAGGCTAAACAGCTATATCAGTGATAGAGGAGTCTGTACTGAGAAGAAGGTGTGTTTTTAATGGACACCTTCCTCTCTTCTTCCCACAGTAGCCTTCTATTGGAGAGAACAGAGAGCACAATTTTCCCTGCATCAGCTATTAAGGCCTTGGCTCTTTCTGACAGGAGTGATACTGCCATCACTCCTGTCAAAGAGGCAGCTAGAAAATGGAGCACGTTTCCTGTGTGCTTCCCTCTTACATAATAACATTGTTTTCAGGAGATGTGCTCTTTCTTTCAGGCAAGTGGCTAACATACGACTGATGGTTTGATGGGTTTTAGGTGTGTCAATATTGAACTAGTTCACCAGGGTAGACTTTTCAGAGGTAGGATGGAGTTTGGTTGCTCTAGGTTTACTTTTAGCTTGGAGGTATCATATCTGTTCCAGTCTCTAAGTCTTGTTGAGTGCCAAACAGTGTGTTTTTTCTAAATAGGTCTGGTAGGATGGTTGCACCATATATTTCCTGGTAGGTAATTACCTGACATTTGATCTGGGAAAATTTACTGTATGTGTCCACATAAATTGATTAAATAGAGGAGTGGCTGAGAAGAAAAAGCTCGATGGGATATGAATTGTAAGGGAATTGAGAAGAAGAAATTTAGGGAGGGTAGTCATTTTAATGATAATAATGCAGGAAAAGGTCTCTGTATATACACAATTTAATACACAAATGGCATAAAGACACTCACATAACAGTAAAGCACAACAAGTGTTCAATGGCACATTAAAATAACATCATAGGTCTGGACATGTCACCACCCAAAAACAGGCTTCATCAGTAAGTTTAATGTGCTATGTGACCAAGTGGCTAGTGTGGGGATTAGCTCAAGTGAGGATCACCTTCCCTGGAAAAAAGGTAGTCCAACAGCTGGATTTTTCTTAAAATTCTGATTGCAATCAGCTTATTTAAAAGGTTGCACAGAAAAAAAGCAAAGCAAAACATAAAATAAATCCTTAACATCCAAGCACTACTAAACAGCACAGATTCCTCTCACACATGTGAAGGACTTCTCACAGTCACTAAAAAAACCCCAAAAAAACAAAAACAAGTGTTTTGCAAACCTTTTCCTGTCTCTTACAGAGCAATTTCTACATGTAGCGCTCTCAGGTTTAGCTTCCCTGAGTTCCAGGCCAGAACAACCTCTTGCTCCAGTCATTGCTTATTTATTCCACCTGTTGCTGGCCACAAGTGGGAAGCAAAACTCTGCTTATATCCTACAGTGCCAAGTGGCCCAGAAAACCCAAACTGAATTCCACCTTAGTCTCCTACATATGAAAGCATGCAAGGTAATACATAGTGTCCCTCAGTTACCTTGCCTTTCATTATGTCACACTAGTTACATATATGGGGTCACAAACTGCCTTATCCCTGCAGATGCATTTTTTATTATTACTCAGCTATGGCACACCAGTTTCTCACAGTACCATTGGTAAATCTGGGAGACTTCCTCAATACCTGCAATTGACTTATTGTTGTTTTTTGGTGGTTTCTAGCGCTACACTCCAGAAGTGGATATCTCCTAAGGCATCAACCATTTCAGATATAAAAAATGAGCTTAGAATCCTAATGTACAGAGGGAAGCTGGGACTGAAGCTTAAGAACTTTATCCCAACCAAATGTTTTGTCACCAGATGGCATGTTTTCATGGAACCTACCTTAACAAGCCCAGAAATGACAGATTGTTCCTTTCTTTCTGATATATGGAGTGGTATGCTAAAACAATTCCTAGCAATTGTTGGAGTAGATTGTTTACCTCTTTTCACCTTCAAGCCATCTTGTCCACCCATCAGAGGTGTATGTACTGTATCCTGGTTTTATATATCAAAGTAAACTCAAACTGCACTCTATAATTCCAAGTTATTCTTCCTCTGTACATTAACTTCATAGCTTCATTGTTTCTTTTAATTGATTATTTTTTCTAATTTACCTCCCCCACCTCCTCATTCATCTCTTCCTATTGAGTGTGACCACTGGGTACACAACCATCCATGACTCTCTTCTCTCACTGAGAAATTATGAAAAAAATGTGCAATCAATGTGAAAGTAGATTTATATGTTACTGATGTTCTTACCATCATTCAAGTGACCTGATTGTGTTGAATTTGTGTTGATTCAAACTATGTAGCATAAAAGATTACTTAATGTACTACGTGCATCTCTTTCGCTACACAAAGTTTTCCCCATGGGACTTTTTAGGTCGCCCTTAGAGAATGTCTTTTGATGTCGAAACATGTCGGGCAGAGCCTCCCTTTGACGTTATCGTGCCGTCAGCCATCTTGGATATGGTTCATGTGAATACTTTTAATCGTTCTACAGCTTATAAGTAGGATCCTATTTGCGCAAATAAATCATTTTTTTATGCGTATTGCACTATGAGAGGCATGTTTTTTCTTTCATGACCTTGTCTGGGACTACACTTTGAGTTTACATTTGAGTTTGAGTCCGGGAAGTTCCATGTTTTGGGGTGTGATACGGGAAGCCTGCCAGTGCTCTACTGATGTGAATGTACAATATATATGTAAAGTGCTGCGTAAGTTGATGGCGCTATATAAGTACCTGTAATAATAAATACATTATAAATCTGGTTGGGACCCCCTGTAATTAAGGGGTCTCCATTTCTGGTAAGCCTCCATTCGTTACTTTGGTGGTGGTGTGCACTCTGGTGACCAGTTGAAGCAAGTTTATCTACATTTGCACCTACATCATTGTCTACAATAATAACATTGATTGTGGAATTTTCTTCTCATATTTATGGACTATGGTTTATGTCAATATGGACTTTTTGTTATTTTGTTTGTTTTGAAAATTTTTGTACTAACCTTTATGTATATTTGAGGTGAATTTTTTGCACATTGAGATTTAACCTATCCTCAACCTCTATCACTCTTCATGGTGTGAGGGTCTCCATAGGGCTCATAGATAATGCATGATATTTTAGGTTAATATGACCACTTATCACGGTTTCTTACACATATTTATGATTACTGTACTCACTCAGTTTATTCAATCCTTTTTTTTTTTCAATTTTGATCGCCCTCCAGAGGGGTGACGGTTTTCATAGGGCATATGTATGCACTTATTTAGTTTAACTATTACAGTGTTTCATTTAAAGTTTTTGATAGTTTTTCAGTGGTGTGAAGGTCTCCGTAGTGCTCATAAAGTTTTAAGGGTTCACCTAGCGCAGTATCCATTTAAATTAGACTTTGTAGGTCAACCAAACACAACAGAACTGTATTAAAATGTTTATACCAGGGGCGGACTGACCATTTGTAAACTCGGGCACTGCCCGAGGACCAAGGGTCAGTAGGGGGCCTCATGAGATGCCCCTGGTACCTTTTTCATAGGTTTTTTTGAGTTTGGGCAAAGACACAGCGGCCCCATGATCCCCTATTGCCCGGGGGCCCCATGAGTTGTCAGTCCGCCTATGGTTTATACTATCTTTATTAGTAACTAACGTGATAAAAAATCTTTAGTAAAACATAATACGGCTGTGTTATTCAGTTACGTAGCATCTCACACCATGTTTACAACACAAATATGAATACTCCATAACCCCTGTTGTCCTATATACAGTCTTGTAAGACTTGATGAACAGGGGAACACCCAATGCATTTCAGAAGTAAAATTCATTCTTCACGGGTGGAATATATGAGGAATATCACTGCTTTCTGCTCTGCCCCTCTGTGTGTGAGCGACGGGCTAGAGAGGGGGCAGGAGTGACTCGATCAGGCTCTCAGTGGTGTGCTGATAAGCTGAGCCAGCTGTTAGTTAGTTTTCTGGGTAGATCTTAACACTTTTGTTGAGATCTTTCCAGAGTCTGGACTGGCTCTGTAATGTCAGCCAAAAAAGGGCTTTAACCTGCAATTGGCTGATTATTGGTTACAGGGGAGCACAAGTAAGTGCACTCCTGTGACCCAGAAGAGAAGCACGGCCACAAAAGCTTTGGCCATACTTTTTTTTTTTATTTTACATATCAATTCTGTCAAAACTGGAATTAGCATTTAATTTTATGCAGAAACATTTTTTTTTTCTATACTGATTTGGTGCACCCTGTCTTCTTTGTGGCCTGGGAATCTACCCTTGCTGCACTCAACCTAGGTATACCTCTATGTAAGATGGTCAGCCATGAGGTTGTAATAGAGATAAATTAGTTACAAAACTAAACCCAGGACCCTGCATTAACTATATCTGGCCTCCCACAGTACACAGAACATGGAAATTCAATTATTTTAGTAAATATAAACTGCTAAATACCTTTTCTCATCATCAGTTATTTGTGACTTCTATCAGTGCTTAGCAGAGCACTAGTTAAAGCTTGTAGGAGGAGTTTTCTCTAGGAGGATGTAGAACCCCTGACCGCTGTCTGGACAGTGCTGATTGGCCCTGTGCTGATCACATGCACTCTCCCCCCAAAAAAAAAAAACCTCTGTAGCAATACATACCAAACTGAGAATGTACAGTGTCTCCACACAATATGTCTTATCTGGAGATAAGAGGGAGACACTGGAAGAAGGGGAGGATCAGAGAAGAGAGGATCAAACATGCGTTTTAAACAGTGCAGAGGATGAACCCCTTAGGTTCCACAGTGAGCATATCAAGCATGCTTTACTGCATTTACAGACTGATTTTACTGTTGTGGGTTTAGAAAAACTAAGTCAAAACAGATGATCAAAGCAGAATTACAAAATACTTCAGTTTATTTGCTTATCTATGCCTATATCTTACAGCTAAGAAATAAGTAAATAAATCAATATACTTCAACAGTAACATACTGTATATAAATGGACCCTTGTGCAAAAAAGTACATAGGTCCTCTCTTCAATATGTATATTTTGATCTTATGCCTACACCATTTCCTAAGATACCAGTGGTTTTCTCAACAGTCACTGTCGTGTTCCCCTCACTGATATTACCAGGTACTGTGCATTTTCTAAAGAAAACTAATAGTGACTCTTATGAATGGTTAAGCATTCTGATTGGTGCTCAATCTCTCTACAATACTCCCTTCACTGCTGCAATCCCATTCTCCTACTGTACACCAGTGAAATGACCCTAATAGGCCTTATTAAACGTTAGGGTCATGGTGTAATAGCAAATGTTTACAAACATTACATCTACTCATTATATGTTCAGATTCTTTCTAGATTTCTACATCTCACTGATATAACTAAAAGATTTCTACAAATTAGGTTATTGTCATCCCAATGATTAAACAAAAGTATCTTTGCCACCTGTATGCATGTGCCAATCTTTTACAAATGTGGTATATTAAATAGTATTGATCATTATGATTTATTATTCGTATTAAACATGCATATTTATAACTTCACTCATTTATTTATTCATCCAACATTCATCTCAGCAGGCAGAACATTGCTCTTTGGCATGAGTGTGTATCATCGCTGAAACCCAGAGGGCACATGCACATTTGCAAATGATAGAATAACTAATTCTAACACAGCTAATTCTGCTCCCACACTGATATCTCTATATAATGCTAAAATAAGAAGGAAAAACAGGAAAATGTCATTGTATTTACTGTTTAGTGATTGCTTATTACAAAAAAGGCATTTGCAATTATTGTTTGTGGGAACTTAAAAAATATTAAGTAATGACTTGCTTATAAAAATCTGTGTCTTAAGGACTGCTGAAAAAATATACCGTAATTTCATTTTTGGAAATATTAGAGCTACCTTTTTCACATCAGTCTCAAAGGGAATCTTTAGTGCTTTATATTTGTTGATTTAGTTAGAAAATAATATGTTTCCTTTTTTAGGGGTATGGGATATTTTGCTTATGATTGTTTGGCATTTTATCTAGCTTGCAAATCTCCTTTTTCACGTTTACCTGTCTAGCCTTAACTGCTGAAAAACATTGTTAACAAAGCACAAATATTAATATACAGGGACAACTGAATCTGATGACTGATTCATCCATCTTTTACTGCTCTGTTTAGATTGGGTTGTATGTCAATTAAAGTGAGACAATTTAATAGAAAAGAGCTTCTTTTATGGGGTCTCTTTAGAAATTCTATAATGTCTGGTGACACAATTATCATGGGTCAATCCTATATCATGTTTATTTATAAAATAAATATTTTATGCACTTAGTAAAAAAAATAACAAAATAAACAATGTATAAACCATAGAATAAAATAAAATGGTTCCCAAGACAATTATATTTTTCCTATCAAAGGCTAAATTAAATCCATGCTAACAGGTGTATATTACTGATAAATAGGAAAGTGCAGCGCTAAAATAAATATATATATTGTCCAAGCAACTATAAATGATAAAGTATATACGCATCTCATCTATGATTAAGTAAATTCCGATATGTAGACAATATGAACAAGATAAAGTGACTCTCGTGCTTCGGTGACTCTGGACCCGGTACCAGTGCAAATAGTGATACGGTAATGCGCACTCACCAGACGCGCATATTAATTGCACCTTATGTAAATAATCCAGATGTCATCAGATATAGAGAAGGTCAGGAGATGGGTGGTCCTTCCTCTAAGGGATGGTGGGTCATCAAAATGGATTCTATGAAGTTGGTGTAGATGATCCTCGTCCTTTAGGGGTCACCTTTCCAAGACCTGTTGTGTCTTTTTAAGTATGCAGATCTCCACTATGAAGTATTGATCCGTCCTGGGGTGATAGGTCTGTGGACTAAAGAACTCCCCCAGGGGGTAGGAACAGAGATACTTCCATAGTGTAGTAGGTATAAAATTACTTTATTGTGATGCATCAAAGGGTAAATAATGTAAAAACAGCAGACAGAGATCTATGAGGACTAACCATCTGGTATTGTAAGATGGCCGCCTGAGCTCCATGTTGCTTTGGTGGTGTGACGTCACGGCGTGATGTGGCTCCTCCTGACACGTATCGTGTACAAACACGTCCTCAGAGGGGGGTCCCTTTATCTTGTTCATATTGTCTACATATCAGAAATTACTTAATCATAGATGAGATCCATATATATTTTATCATTTATAGTTGCTTGGACAATATATATATATATATATATATATATATATATATATATATATATATATATATCTCCTGGCTCTCATCCTACCTGTCACAACACTCTTTCAGCGTTACCTATAATGCTACCACCTCCCCCTCACTCCCCCTCTCTGTTGGAGTCCCTCAAGGCTCTGTCCTCGGGCCCCTTCTCTTCTCCATCTACACCTCCTCCCTTGGCCAACTCATACACTCTCACGGCTTCAACTACCACCTCTATGCCGACGACACACAAATCTATCTCTCAACCCCCCACCTCACCCCCTCGATCTCCGCCCGAATCACACACCTGCTGAGCGACATATCAGACTGGATGTTGCTCCACTTCCTTAAACTGAACCTCTCCAAAACCAAGTTTCTTGTCTTCCCCCCAGCCCGTACACCACCCCCCATTGACTTCTCTATCACATCCAACAATGCTACCATCAAACCCGCCCCGCAGGCCAGAGTACTTGGTGTAATTCTGGACTCCAACCTATCCTTCCAGCCCCAAGTCCAATCTTTAACAAACTCGTGCAGACTCCACCTCCGCAACATCGCCAAAATCCGCACGTTCCTAACCCCAGAAACCACTAAACAGCTCATCCACTCCCTCATCATATCACGACTCGACTACTGCAACTCCCTCCTCACTAGCCTGCCTCGCCGCTGGCTATCCCCGCTTCAGTCGATCCTGAATACGGCTGCCAGACTCATTCACCTTTCCAACCGCTCCGTCTCCGCCACCCCCCTCTGCCAATCCCTCCACTGGCTTCCGATTGCGCAACGGATCAAATTCAAAATCCTAACGCTGACGTACAAAGCTGTCCACCATACTGCCCCGAACTACATCACTGACCTAATATCCAAGTACCACCCAACACGCACACTCCGCTCCTCACAAGACCTCCTTCTCTCTAGTTCCCTGGTCTCCTCCTCCCATGCCCGCCTCCAGGACTTCTCCATGGTGTCACCCATCCTCTGGAACTCCCTCCCCCAACCCATCAGATTATCACCTACTCTCCTCTCCTTTAGGCGCACCCTGAAAACCCATCTCTTCAGGGAAGCCTACCCCACCCCCTGCTAACTTGCCGACCACCTCCACTCTTCCTACCACTCCATCCCCCACAGCTATCTCCTCCTGTGCCACCATCCCCTCCCTCCTAGATTGTAAGCTCGAAAGAGCAGGGCCCTCAATCCCCTCATGTTTTGCATTGTATTGGTATTGTTCTGTCACATGTTCTGTCCCCCTTTGTAATGTACAGCGCTGAGCGAACTATTGGCGCTTTATAAATACTGTATAATAATAATAATAAAAAATTATATATATATATAAAAAATATATTTTAGCGCTGCACTTTCCTATTTATCATTGACTTTCCAGGGTGATATTGGTTACCCTTTCTGTGCATAGCAGCTTGTTTCCATATTGAGGCGCTCGCACTTCTGTTCACATATAGGTGTATATTACTGTCTGTGTCCCTACTGGGGAGCTTCATCCTCCTTATTTGTCCTGATTGCCCTTGGACTGAAAGTAAGATAAAACAAATTTTGTGCTGTCAGCAGACTAGGAATAAAGGGAAAATCTTTCTATGGGGACACTTGTTCCAATGACAAGTGTCTAAGTGAGGATTTCCCTTTCTTTGAGAGATCTCCTATCACTTCCTGATTTGTCTACAGACAGAAAGATAAGGAAAGTCCTTTGGCTTCAGCTTTACATATGCTTTAATGACCATAGGCTGTAGATCTACCCTCCCAGGTACAGAGCATAGCTATTGGCAATCAATCATGTGACAAAACAGTGCGATAAAAAAGTTCATAACATGATAGCTGTGTTATTTATCATTTTTTCAGTCCAAGTGCATACTGTAAGTATAAAGAAAAATCTGCAGGTCCTGCCAGAAGTAGTTGCCTTGTTACTTTCTGTGCACTGAACCAAAATGTCAGACAATGTTATAATTTGTTCCATTTCTGTTATCAGCTTTATCAGCCTTCTATGAATACCCAAATCTGCCCTATGTTATGGAGATGAGATGGGGAGGAAGTGTTTGTAGTCCAAATGAGGAGAGCAACCAACTGTTACAAGATTGCTTCTTTAGAAATACTTTAGAAATGGTGAGTAAACACTGTCCTCCTAGAACAGAAAACTCATTTGCAAGCAGAATCAAGAGATGGAAACAAGGAAACAAAAGTCTGAAAAAAGAAAAAATAAGACAGTCACCGTATCTAAAGACTGGTAATCTGCAATAACATACATTTTTTGTGGGGTTATATAAAATTTAAACTGGCCACTAGGGATTAACTGAAGGTTCGGACAAAAATCAAGTTCAGACTGTACCTTGGCTGTTTGGACATTTGGACGGACACCCAAACATTTATCCATGTGATGAATAACCTGTATAAGAGTCCTTAAAAACAGTGATGTCACCAGCCTCATTCACTTACATGGCTAGTTAAAAAAAAATCTGTGTGGGGTTCCCCCAGTAATTTAATCTAGGCCCTTTAGGTCTGGTAAGAATTGTAAGGGAAAGCCTAATGCAAAAAAAGCAAAGGGTCCCCCAGTAAAAATCTATATTAGACACGTACCTGAGCATGCAGCCTGACAGGCCAGAAAAGGGGGGGCCACGCTTGGGACCCCCTGACAAAGCACCTTGCGCTTCACAATCCTGGTCAGTTCATTGTAGAAACCTGTGGGCAGGGGCTTATTGGAATCTGGAAGCCCCCTTTAATGATAAGGGGAATCCCAGATACCACCTTACCCTATGCAAATGAATACGGGGTACATAGTATCCCTACTCATTTACAAAAATAAATGTAAATAGTGAAAAAACATAATTTTTGACAAATCATTTAATGATAAAAAAAAAAAGCCCAACAATATATATCTGTCATCAGTCACATCATCTAGTGATGTAGATCTATGTCAATCACAATGTTTAACACCCATTGAAAGAAAACAAACACTGCCCATCCAGGGACTGACAGATCATATATACAAAGGTGCAGGGTCTCCCATGTGACATCATTGATCAAATATGGAAATGACCATATTTAGTCTTTGATGTTAAATGCACCTAGGATAAGGGTCTGAAAGATCAATGGAACCCCCAAGTGCTTAGTTTACTGTCAGAACAAAGCAGCCCAGAGCTGTCATTTTGAAAAAAAAATGTAAACACATTTTTCCATATCAGTGTTGCTGTAGTGGGTTATATCTATGGTGCATAGACGTGCAACTTCACAGGCAGGGTCAGAGCACCCCCCCAGCATTTTATTTAATGGAGTTTGTATTTTTAATGTTTCATTTTTAGCACTCTAAGCATTACTAAAATAGCTGCTTTAAAGTTTATTTTTATTTTGGTACATGTGCCCCAGGGCAGTGACCAGTAGCCCCTGCCATTTGTTTGATAATGCCTGATCTAATAGCCTAGAAGATGGGCAGAGCTGGGTTTTTTTTAACAGAGACAAGCTCACCGGTACTGACCACATTTTCACATATGAATAGGCAAAAAGAAAATAGTTCCCATGTTTTTTGATGGCTTATTTGAAGTGAACACAGTTGATTGGTATGCACACAAAATAACGTCACACCTACTTAGCTGTTACAAGCTGTGTTGGAAGGGTGACCATACACTAGAGCTATAATTCAAATGCTAATACCACCCTGTAACTGGTGTTTACTCATGAGAACACACTATATTTATAAAAAAGAAAACATAGCTTTTGAGAAACATACAGAAAACATGTTTAGGGTATAAACCTTTAAATGTTGGCTACAGATAGAGTGGAGTGTCTAGTGCTGAAAAACTACACAGGAACATTTATTTTTTATTTTTTACATTTGTCAGTAGTAGATCAATAGGTTAGTGTTGTTTAAAGGCTAAGTTCACATTTTTTTTCCAAAATACTGCTGCCTTATGTACCAATATACCATTATAGTACCTCTGTTGTAGAAAAGAAAAATTTGTCCCTATATTTTAGGGCAGGCATCACTCTCAAGCTTCAGCTTTTTTTTGCTTCTTTAGAAAACTCCTCCATGTCTTCCGGTATCTATCCTGCAGGACGCAAGAGCAGTTATTAAAATAAGGATGTTATTCAGCATCTGAGCTCATTAAAACACCCCCTGCTCCTGCCCTACTCCTCCAGGAGATTGTTGCCACTCACCTCTTCATTACCTTAGTTCAGCCCAGTGTTGCAGTGCTTTTTAACCTCCCTGGCGGTCTAACTAATCAATATTTTTGAATGTCAAAGTGGTACATTGCTTTTCATGGAAATTTGTTATTTTATATTGTAGGCCTGTCATTCTTAGGAATAACTCACCTAAATCTGTCCAAACAAGAGTCTAGTAAACATCCCAGGCATGATAAAGTTTGAAACACAAAATCATAAATTATAATATAATAAATAATTATAAAAAAATAATATAATAATAATAAATGTAATTCAATAATGTAATCAAACCAAAAACATTGAAATTTGAAATAGAGCACCAAGTTCGCACATCACTGAGCTTAGTCGCAGAATTGTTTTCAGTGTCTGAGGGTGAATTTCCCCACGAATCATTATCACTCAATTCTGAAAGTGATTCTAATTCACTGTCTCTGTTTTCTAGCTGATCTAAAACCACTTTTGACCTAAAGGGACACTTTTTGGATGCCATGGACGTTTCTCAGTTTCCAGGCAGAAAGAACAGTAAAAGTGCAGGCAGAGCACTGGACAAAGGACTAGGGACAAAATGTATGTGAAATGGTTTAATACAGTAATGTAATACTAAGAGATTACAGTGTATTGTGTGTATGTAACATTTTTACTTTTTTGTATCTACCGCCGGTTCCGTCCCTAAGGGAATGGAACCTGGAAGACAGATGCCGGCATTGGCCAGTGGACATGGCCAGGGGACACAGCGGGAGGACCTCACAGGATCGTGGGACAAGGTAAGGCTCGAGGGATCGCTGCAGTGCAATCCCAAGTGCTTCTCGGGGTTACCGCTTCTGGTACTGAAATTAACCCCGAGCTACACTCGGGATTACCGTCAAGTAGGTTAAAACCAGTAATGAGGGAGGCTTGGTCCAGAGAGATAAAATACACCCTGTTCTGTGATGCAGTAAGGCAATTCATGATTAGATATGAGGTTTCCTGGATGGTCACACAATGTTACAGGAAGTAATTGGCTAAGGTACATCTTTTGAAATTTTTAGAAGAGAGGGTGCAGATTTGAGGCTGGTATGAACTATGTACATGAAATATAAGCACATTGGGAAGGCCTGAGCAGGAAATACATTTAAAAAAGCTTCTATTTATTATGGAAATTAAATTCTGCTTTAGAAGGTGAACTTAGCCTTTATGGATGGGGTGCAGACAATAAAATTTTGTTAAAACTCTATAATAAAGAGGAATATCAATGCATAAATACAGGGCTAATCCCCTATCTGATGAAAATGTTGCTTGTGCTTTGTATAACAACAATGTGATCATTGCTGAAATATATGAAATGCTTGCCAACATTTTCCAATGAAAAATGTTATGATGCTTCCACTTTAAAAAATGCTTAGTATGGTAGCAAATAGTAATGTTATTAAAGGTCATGTTTATGCAAAACCAGCATTTCAGCATTTTGTGAATACCAGTGGGCTTTATCTCCTTTCATCTATATCAAGTATTTTCTGCACTCTATTAATTTGCTTTTTATCTGCTTAAATCACTCCTGTGCACCACTGAATAATCTTTGACAAACAGATCATCCTAAATTCTAGGTATTAGACTTGCTGAGCCTCACTACTTCATTTGGTCAAAGGAAACTACAGATAGCAATCCCTTTGGTGAGACAGCAATTCTCTTCCTTCATAAAATTTCCACTAAAATATGAGCTTAAAATTTAAAGTTCTTTTGACAAGAACCAGAGTTACCTCACATAGCTAAACAAAGCACGTACTTTGAGTTAGACTCTTAAGTCATTATGGACTACAGTGCACCTTCATTGCCCCAGCGGGGATGGAGGGCCCTCACCAATGTGCAGCTCTGTTGTGCCAGATCTTCCCTACCAGCATACCTTTAGGAAGAATCAAACACAGAACTGTCAAACAGTCAGACAGGCTGAAGGGAAGAGCAGCTGGCAACTGGCAAGCTAACATGGTCAGGAAACAAGCTGATGGTCGAGGCACGTGGTAGGCAAACACACAATGCAAGAGAACTCTAAATCTAAAGTAAATAAAATGGCATGGGCATGGGCAACTGTTTCAATATGTGGGCAACAAATGGGTAGTCCTTTTGATACACCATTGTCACATACCTGATGATGCAGCCGGACGAGGACAGGTAGGCATCTCTTACACGTCCAGCTCAGTGCCCCTGGTAAGATAACAGGAGGCATGAGAGCCCGGAGTGGCATGAGGGCCTGACAGTTCTTGTGATGACAGATGTGGATGAGTCATCGGTGTACACCCAGATACAGAATGGACTTTGGATGCCAAGCCGCAGATTTAACAGGCTGGCAGAACACTGTTGGATGGAACAGCAGGCATTTGGCAGGCTGCAGAATGGCTGAGTACAGAATGGCTGAGGGCACAGATTAGTGTCAGGCAAGCTGGGTCAGTAACTATCTGGTACTAGCAGATGGGAGGGTAGGCCAGAATCAGCAATGGTAAGGCAGGTAGGCAGAGAGAGCTGGCAGAGACGTAGTGCAGAAGCAGGCCAGTAGTCGAGTTCAAGCACGGTCAAGAGGGATCAGGTCAGGAACAGATCAGATACAGGAACAGACAGCAGATATGCAGGAAATGCTGTAGACAATAAGGCAAGGTCCTAGTGCATCAGTGCTGTTTAAATAGCCCACTTGGTGCCTGTCTTAGTGGAGGGCATGCATGTTAATGTGTCAGCTGGTTTGCGCCTGTGAGCACTTGCTTGCACACAAGCATGGGACTGGCTAACAGGAATTCTATGTTTGCACATAACTTTGCACCTGAGCACATTCTGCCTTTCCTGACAGCCATGTTCTTTGCAAAAGTCACATTCCCAGATAATGAGGCAAAATTTTCCGGTACAAGAACAGGTTCCAGAGAGTTAGAAGGAGCTTCTGTAAACCTGAGGAGCAATTTAAACCACTAAAAACTGTTTTAGTTTCGCCTTTAGTGACCCCAAGGCATTTCTCCAAACTAGCCAAATTTCAATTATTCACTTAATTACTTCAATACTGGGCACTTTTCCCCCCTTCCTGCCCAAGCCAATTTTCAGGCTTCAGCGTTCTCACACTTTGAATGACAATGGTGCGGTCATGCAACACTGTACCCAAACTAAATTTTTAGCATTTTGTTCACACAACTAGAGCTTTATTTTATTTTGGTGATATTTAATAACCATTGGAGTTTTTTTTTTTTTTTTGCTAAATTAACAAAAAAAGACCTAAATTTTTGAAAAAAAAGTTTTTTTTGTTTCTGTTATAAAAGTTTGCAAATAAATAATTGTTCTTCATAAATTTAGGCCGAGATGTATTCTGCTACATTTCTTTGGTGAAAATAACCCAAATTAGTATTTATTATTTAGTCTGTAGGAAAGTTATAGAGTTCACAAACTATGGGATATATCTAAAAATTGATCAGTCCTGACAGTCAATCTAATTTCTTGAGGCACACAAAAATGTCAGAATAGTACAGATATCCCCCAAATGACCCCTTTTTTGCAAAGTAGACAGTCCGACGTATTTCATAAGAGGCATGGTGAGTTCTTTGAAGTTGTAATTTTTTTGTCATAATTTTTTGGAAACTGAAGAAATTAAAAAAATTATTTTCACAATTTTTTTTTTACATACTGTCACCAGTGCAGTACAGCATCATCATATAACTGGCGTGCGGTGATCAGGGACACTGACTGGTGACAGCACAAAAAAAAAATGTGATAATTTTTTTCTATTCTCTTTTTATTTTATATTACATTTTTCTCTTTTTTTAAGATTTTTTTTTTCATATTACACTATGCCCAAAGTAGTATAATGTTCCCATAGTAACATTGTACTACTTTGGGGAAGTGATCAGTTTTTTTTTTTTACACAATTTGATTGCTTATAGCAAAGAATTTCTTTGCTATAAGCAAGCATTTAACTGAATGAAATCGATTCATTCAGTTTTTTTGTGATTAGCTGTGATTGGCCATGGCTAATCACATGACACAGATGAGCTGTAATTGGCCCAGCCTGTGCATGTGATCGCTGTGACCATTCACAGCTAGACATACTTGTATACAATGGATGACATGAAAAGAAGCCATCCATTGTATACAACTGTCATGTGGCCTGCTGTGAATGGTCACAGCAGGTCACATGGTACTGGCAACAGGACTAGTACACATATTTGTCATCTGCTATGTCTAAGGTATACAGCCGGTGACAGATCTCGCCACAGCGCGGCACACCGGGCACACGCAATGCATGATCCGAGAAGGACGAGAGGCTCGCCCGGCCATCATTTTACTATAGGCTGGACGGGAAGTAGTTAAAAAGGAAATACATTTTTATTAATCCAGGATCAAGCATTTCATGTGCTTAATGTTAACAGGAATAACTGCTGTGGGCTGGGAACCACCACAGTTGAGATCCTCACTGAAGGATGTACGGCCATCTTTGAAATGTTTACACCATCCAAATGTCTTACTGCGACTAAGCGTCTCAACGTACTGTGCTTGAAGTCTTCTGTAGATATCCGCAGATCAATCCTTCTGTGGGAACGTGAGCATAATGACCATGAAGTGAAGTAGGCTGTCCTAGGGTGGTTCAGGTGTACTGAAAATATTTCTGTGCCAAAGCTTTCTAGGCATTAGCTAAATGCTGGGATAAGAGTCTAAATGTAGCAAGGGAGTATGTTGAAAAATAAATGCAGTTTCCATTCCTTCAAATTTTTTATTTTATTATATAAACGTTAAAGTCCCAGTTTGACATGAACACTCCTCATACATATAGGAAGCTACACTGCACTTAAATAAAATTGAATACTAACGTTTATAGGCAATAATGCCAGAGGTAATTTTTTATCTGCTGAAACAACCTGGATCATGCGTTTTTGTTTTTTTTTCCCTTGCTCTGGATCAGCTCTGAGTATAGGATAGTGTACAGTATATGGAGGTTTTCTAAGTTTCTTTTTTTTATTGATTGATCTAGACGCACTTGTGTTTTTCTTCAACCTGACTAACTGCAACTACAGTATATAACTATGGTGAGTCATTTTAAGATCTAATTTTTCTGCCACAAACTTTTGGAATATGCTTAAAGAGAATGACATTTTTTTACAAAATCTTATCAGTTCAAAAATATATTTTTTACATATGACATGAGCATACTTAGCATTTCATCCCAACACACATTCTGCTACTCTTCCCAAATACAGTGATTACGACATAAGTTAGAGTTTTTTAATGTTTGGAATGATTCTATACCAGACATTGTACTTTGTGTATCAAAAAAAATGAACAAACATTGTATTAAAAACAGTGTACTGCAATGTCTGCCTCTGTGCACATGGTCAGGAAATATAACTTAGTGTAGTGCCATCCAGGGGCGGACTGACCATTTGGAAACTCAGGCACTGCCCGAGGGCCTGGGGTCAGTAGGGGGCCCCATGAGATGCCCCTGGTACCATTTTCATAGGCTTTTTTGAGTTTGGGCAAGGACACAGGGGCCATATGAGCTGTCAGTCCGCCCCTGGTGCCATCTACAGCAATCCCTGTTCCTATAAGCTAAGCAAGCCTAGCCAATTGGTACGTGGCTGCCCCCAGGAATGCCATTTTCACTGGCCAGGAAGTACAGGAGGCAGAAGAACTAAAGGGTTCCTGTGGTTCCAGTAGTGCTAATAGGTCAGTTCAGGTGACCGGCAAAGATATGGTCAGCAAACAGGAAAAGGATCAGTCTAGGAAACCAGCAGAAATATGGTCAATAAACAAGGAAGGGTTAGTACAGGTAGCAGGCAAAGGCAACACTGCACTGGTGTGGCAGTGATCAGGAACACTGTTGCTGGCTGCACTGATCTGGTGACACTCAGACTGGTGTGGCGGTGGTCAGGAAAACGTGTTGCTTGCTGCACTAGTCTGGTGGCAATCAGGAGCCCTGATTCCTTAATTATCCATATGTATACATTTTTAAAATTAGAAAATAATAATAATATCCTTTAAGTGTCATTGTCTTTCTGAAAAATATGTAACATTATTTATGTTTTTCTAATGTCTAGTGTTATGGTCATAAAAAATTAAAGGAACACTTTTCAGCTGTTTTGGTGTTAATGAATATAACAACAAGTGCACTAGATGGGCAACAATGAGAGGACCCCCAAAGCAGGAATGGTTTTACAGGTGGAGGCCACTGACATTTTTTCCCTACTCATCTTTTCTGACTGTTTTTCATTAGTTTTGCATTTAGCTAGGGTCAGTGTCACTACTGGTAGCATGAGGTGATACTAGGATCCTACAGAGGCTGCACAGGCAGTCCAACTCCTCCAGGATGGCACATCAACACATGTCATTGCCAGAAGGTTTGCTGTGTCTCCCAGAACAGTCTCAAGAACATGGAGGAGATTCCAGGAGACAGGCATTTACTTTAGGAGAGTTGGACAGGGCCATAAAAGGTCCTTAACCCATCAGCAGGATTAGTATCTGCTCCTTTGTGCAAGGAGGAACAGTGTGAGCACTGCCAGAGCCCTACAAAATGACCTCCAGCAGGCCACTGGTGTAAATGTCTCTGACCAATCAGAAACAGACTTCATGAGGGTGACCTGAGGGCCCAACATCCTCTAGTGGCCCTGTGTTCACTGCCTGGCACCATAGAGCTCGATTGACATTTGCCATTGAACACTGGAATTGGCAAGTCCGCCACTGGTGCCCTGTGCTTTTCACAGATGAGAGCAGGTTCACCCTGAGCACATGTGACAGACGTGAAAGGGTCTGGAGAAGCTGTAGAGAATGTTATGGTGCCTGTAACATCGTTCACATGACCTTTTTGGTGGTGGGTCAGTGATGGTCTGGGGAGGCATATCCATGGAGGGACGCACAGACCTCTACAGGCTAGACAATGGCACCCTGACTGCCATTAGGTATTGGAATTAAATCCTTGGACTCTTTGCCAGACCCTTCACAGTGAGTCCTGGGTTCCTTCTGGTGCCCCTCATGTGGCAAGAGTATGCAGGCAGTTCCTGGAAGATGAAGGAATTGATACCATTGAATAGCCCCCACGCTCGCCTGACCCAAATCCAATAGAACACCTCTGGGATATCATGTTTTGGTCCATCCGATGCTCCCAGGTTGCACCTCTGACTGTCCAGGAGCTCAGTAATGCCCTGGTCCAGATCTGGGAGGAAATACCCCAGGACACCATCCATCGTTTCATTAGGAGCATGCCCCAATGTTGTAGAGGAAGATGAAAGAAAGAGCGCACAAACCTTGCACATTACCTCAATACATAGTGACTAATTTTATTAATAAGAAATATACTCACAAAGTGATGGTATAACAGGCATAAGTAACCATAATCCAAACAGGATTACAGGTAAATCGAAAGGAGGGGGGATGAAGGCTAACGTGTTTCCAAGGGTGCTTCCTTCTTCATCAGAGCTGGGTTGAGCAGATAGAGACTTCAGTATGGCAGAGTTCCCATGGCAAGGAGATATTCAGCCACTGAGTGTCAGTATTACAGCAGTTAGCCTTCATCCCCCCCCTTTTCGATTTACCTGTAACCCTGTTTGGATTATGGTTACTTATGCCTGTTACACCATCACTTTGTGAGGATATTTTCTATTAATAAAATTAGTCACTATTTATTGAGGTAATGCGCAAGGTTTGTGTGCTCTTTCTTTCATCTTCCTCTACAGTTTTATTAAGCTTCCCCAGCTTCATGATAGAGCTGCACAACCTCTGATCACCAGCGGATGAATACACAACATGCTGCTTGTCACTAACGCCCGTTTGATCTGAGTCTTTGAGCGCAGGAGATAATGGATCTTTGGTGCATGCCCCAATGTTGTCAGGCATGCATACAAACATGTGGGGGCCATACAAACTACTGAGTACCATTTTGAGTTGCTGCAATGAAATTTCAGCAAAATGGACTAGCCTTCTGCATCATTTTTTCACTTTTATTTTGGGGTGTCTTTGAATCAAGTCCTCTGTAGGTTGATCATTTTAATTTCCATCAAAAGATGGGGCATCCTTACGTTCCTAGCACATTACCCAGTCCATATCAGTATAGATATCCAGCATGATATTTTTCCCCATTGAGATCTGATGTGTTTTCAAAGTGTTCCTTTAATTTTTTTGAGCAGTGTAATTACATTAAGCTAAGGTCAAATTGAAAACATTGATAGCTTAATGGAAATATATAAGACCAGCAAGAAAGGTTGCATTGGGATTTGTTCTTACCAATTTTTAAGGGACAGCTGTCAGCAATGTTGTTTTATAACTATGGACAAAAGCAATGCAATTCCTATCATTTTTTAACAGCAGATAGTTCTTTAACAGCTGATACATCTGGAGAGCATTGTTATATGAAATGTCGAACTATGATTGACAGCAAAGCTGTAGAAAAAGCTCCAGAGAATACTGATTTAGAAGTAAATAGCAGTGAAACCTATGAATAAGGTAGCATTTTACATTACGAATTAACCTTTTACACTTATCCTCTGTAATTATTGGAAGACATGTTTTAGTGTTCTTCCTATGAGTATTTAAATGTAAAAACATCTGAAAAGACTGAAATTCCTTTACAGAAAAAAAACATACTGTTGGTGTGTGTATTGTGTATGTTTAAGCACATATACGTACAGTAGATACACATAATGTGATCCTTGGGGTAAAATATGTGAACCACAACAGTTGCAAAAAGTTTCCAATGTGAATCCATTGATATTCTGTAATTTTGCTAAACTGTTTGAGCTGTTAGACAAGGACAATGTCATACAAGACGCAAAATGCAAAACCAACCATGTACACTTAGCGTGGGCTACAAAGGCACTGAATTCTTTTTCATGGAAATAACTTCTGATCAGAGTGATGCTATAGATAAAGAATAGTAACAATAGTGGCTGAATCACATATAGATGGAGTGGGCTTTCCATCATGATCTTTTTTTCCATCCACTCTGTTGCTGATGAAGACCCTCAAACTATGGGAATACTTGACTTAGAACAAATAGATCCTAAAGAACTTCATACATCTTCATATTTGTTCCTCTTGGATCTTTTGATGTCATGGTTATACTGTTACATTAAAGAAATACTAAATTGGTACTGTAACCGAAAGCAGTCTCTCAGCCATTAATAGGAAGAATGCCTTTTAGTAGCTTTGCTCTGAAACTTTTAGCCACCAGTAAGAACTGTAAGAAGAAGAAGGACAAAGTAAGGTGTAGGTGTAGTGGAAGTCAGGAGAAGGATGGGTGACAGAAACAGTTATGCATACAACATAATTATCTGAATAGGGTGACCACCTTGTGTACCTAAGCTATAATATACAGCAGGGCTTAAAATGTCAAGTCCTAAGCTACTAGCCAGGCCTTAGGAGTTACTCACCATCAGTTGCTTCACCCAACCTCTACCCTGCCACTCCCCTAAATTCGCCCTCGTAAATTCTCTCATTAAATGACACTGTTAAAAGTTTTATGCAGAATACAGTTACAGAAATAAATATATACCCTCCTTCACCCCCCCATAGCCATGTCCTCTACCCCCTTTAAAAAAAAAAGTAAGGGGGGTGAGAGAGAGAAGGGGGTGAGAGAAAAAGAGGGGGGAAGGGGGGCAAAAAAGGGGGGTGATAGGTATTTCTGCTACTCACAATTCTTGCACCATCCCCCCATAACTTGAGGTTATAATGAGCACACAACCCCCCTCTTAGAACACATGGCCTCCATTATGGTACAATGCACCCCCCAGAACATACACAGGGCCCCACACTACGTAAAGTGAATACAGAGCACCACCACATACACACACACACACACTCATACATACACACACACACACACACACACACACATACATACAGACACACACTCACACATACACAGACACATACATACAGACAGACACACACACATACTTATATACACACACACATACATACTTACAGACACACGCACATACATACAGACACACACACACATACAGACACACACATACAGACACACACACACACACATACAGACACACACACACACACATATACACAGACACACACGTCTCCCCTCTGGCTCTCTCAGCCTGTCACACTCCGTTTCTAAGCACTCCGGTCACAAACATTTCTCCCCCTTCCTCCCACTATTACATGCTGAGTTCTCACCAGTCTGTGGATTCTCCTCCTCCTTGGGCTCTGTCAGTCACTTTCTCCTCTCACTGAACCGGACTCATAGCATTCTTGCACAATCCACCCTGCAGTCCCACCCCATTCTTTCAGGAGCCTGTCATAGGACCTCCTGAGGACTCTGGACCCTTGGGCAGTGTGTGAGTGCTTAATGCCTGAAGGCTTATTCCACCTCTGGTACCTGCAGCCCGCTCCATATCCATCGGCTGTTTGATCGATCTGGTTCTCGCCCCCATGTTAATTTCACTTGCAAAATGCGAGCAGGCGAGTGGAAATTTCAAGGCCTGATATACAGTATGTACTTCTCAAGCAAAAGAGAAAGAAATGTAAAAGAAATACAAATCCTGAGCACATAACATTTATCCATTTTAATATTTTAATTTTCCAGGATAGTGACACATAGTTGCCAACTGTCCCAAAGTAGGACAATGGTATCTATTACAGTAAATCTATTACTTCAGTTCCGGCACTGAACACCTAAGCCTCCATATCCACCAAATGCCATCGTGTTATATATAGTTACCAGCTCTTGCATTGCAGTTGTGGCATTGAGTTAAGTCTCAGACCAGATATGTATCTAATTTATGTAGCAGAAAATAGGCTTCAAATATTTCCAGTGTGTTCAAAGGCTACGTTCAACTTTTACAGAAAATTGTCTATGCAGTCAAGTGATCCCAGTAGATCTTAAACATCTGTGCTACTTTGTAAAATGATTGTTAACCTGCATATATGTGGCCTCTTGGTGTGTGGGCCTTAACACCAAGTGGATGCAAATATGCAGCCCTGTTAGAACTAATTACCTCACTGAGAGCATGCTCCCTGCACGCTGCCAGCACAGTAGCCTGCAGTGATTGGTAAACTCACGATGCATACTTGTGATCAGGAGCTTTCCGATCATGTAACCACTGTGACAGCCAACCACAACAGTCACATGACCCAAAGGCTTACCTCCTGGCTTTAAGAACCCTTAAAAGGAGTGAGGCGGTTGGCGTCAAAGGGTTAATTTTATTGTTTCACCTGTAGACTATTTGAGTCCACTCAGAAGCTTGGCTAAAAAACTCCTAGTAAGCAACTCCCATGTGTTGACTTATTGTGAGGATGTGAAAACCATTCAATGCTCACTCCCAGCATTGCAGGAGTGACAACTAATGTTTTTTGAGTCCTAGCAACATAGAGATGGATAGTTGGCAAATCTGAAAGATTGTGCCCTGTTCCTATGTATTGTGCCTTACTCCCATGTAACGTTCCCTGCTGCCATCATATGAGATTGACAAGAGAGGAGGGTCATCGGAAAAGAGTGTGCCCAAACCAGGACTATCACAGCTGCGTCCTCTACGTCACTCTGTATGGGAAAGAAACTGTTACTGCAATGTGCCCTGCTTCCATGCAATGTTCTCTGCTCCCCCTATGTAATGTTCCCTGCTCCCCCTATGTAATGTGCCCTTATCCCTCTATGTAATGTGCCATGCTGCCCCCATATAATGTCTCTGCACCCCAGTGTAATGGGCCCTGGTGCTCCCATGTAATGTACCTACTACCTCCATGTAATGTGCCCTCCTGCCCCATATACTGTGCCCTGCTGGACACTTATATCTCCATCTTCACTGCATGACACAGGCCAGTAATTTAAAAAGGCAGGGATGCCTAAAGTTGCTGTATTATATTTTGATGAAGCTATACTGTAACCCATTGCATTACCTACAGTATATACAGGGTTTAGACAAAAAAAATGGAAACACTACATGATTAGCAGGTGTGAAAGTGATGACATGTTTCATGCTGAAAGGTGAAGTGATGTAACATTCATTTACTTCTGCTGTGTGATGAGACACCTAACAGATGGAAAGCCTCACTTTCGCCATTCACTGCATGCGTTGTTAGTAATATGGAGTCATGTCAGAGCTTACTGAGTTTGAAAAAGGGAAATCTGTTGGTGCCTGCTTAGCTGGTGCCTCTGTGACCTGTGTTGTCAATTTATTTGTGATGCCGCAAGATACAGAATCAAAGGTTATGACGGCATATATAGTTTCTGGGAAAACGCCATCTGATAAGCATGAGCGCAATTGAGAAAATTGAGAGTAAGGAAGCAACTTCTGCAAAACTGACTGCAGAGCTCAATCTCAGTCTTTCGAAGCCCGTGTGCACAAAAACTGTGCTGAGGGAATTCCATAAGCAAAACATTCACGAGCAGGATGCAACTGGCTAAATGGCTGACAGCACAGTGGCAACTGGCTAAATGGCTGGCAGCATTAGGGTAATTGGTTCAAATCCCAACCTAGGCACCACCTGTGGTTAATTGGATTGTCTGGAGTTTTGGCCCTAGTATGTGTATGAATGAATGTTAGTTAGAGACCTTAGATTGTATGCCCTTGAGGGTTAGGGACAGATGTGAAGGTACATTATATATACTGTATATATGTAAAGCACTGTGTAAATTGAAAGTGCTATATAAGTACCATAAATAAACTGCCAAATAATAGTGGCCCATAGTAATGTTCAGAAAAGGAGAGAGTGCTGCAACACCTATAAATTGTGTACTATCAATCGATGGAAGGCTGTAGTCTGGTTTGATGAATCAAGCTTCACACTGTTCCCAACCACTGTGTATACAATCCTCAAGGTTGCCCGTTTCTTTGTGATTCTTCAAAAGAGCTTGAACAGCAAATCTTGAAACCCCAGACTGCTTTGAAATCCTTGCCTGGGAGAGACCTTGCTGATGCAGAATAACTACCTTTTGTCTTGTTGCTGTGTCCAGTCTTGCCATGGTGTATGACCTGTAACATGAAACTTTCTTCCACAACCTCACCTAAGCAGCAGTTTTGTTATTCCTTATCCAGTTTTAAACCTCTTACACAGCTATTTCTGTTTCAGTTAATGACTGTGTTACAATCTACATATGATATTGATGATCTTTAGCATCTGCTTGGTATAATTGGTTAATCATAACCCTGACTAATCCTATAAAATCCCTATTTTTGTGCAAGTGTACAAAGTGTACAAGTCTAAGAATTGATGCTGGTTTGAAGCCAAAGTGTAGTCACACCAAATATTATTTGATTTGGATTTTTCTTATGTTTCCTCACTTTGCATTCTGTAAATTGATAAAAAGAAACAATTAATATATATATTTTTTTTCAAAGAATTCTTATTTCACAGCATTTCTTTACACCTGCCTAAACCTTTTGAACAGTCATTTTCAGATGTTACTTTGACATATTTCCTGATTGGTCCATTAGATTGCAATGATCTAATAATCAATAAACCACAGAATTTATCTGGTACTTAATGCAATAAATGTCATAAGAGTTGTGCTTAATTCTTGTGGAATTATTATCAGTAGTAGAAATTTGGGGTTATAAAAAATCTAGAAAAGATTTCTACATATCAAAATAAATGGTTACCATCCAGGAACAGCATTAAAAATGTAGGCATAAAAATTGTTACACTGTTGGGCATAAAAGGCAGCTTTCCAAGTTGGGATTATGTAATACCTATTGAATATTCCATACAGCACACAAAGGAATCAGCATATACTGTATGTATATACTGTAGCAATATTCCTAAAGAAAACATTTTATTTTCTGTCTCAAGGCAGATTTACAGACATAATACTGGTGTTTTTATGGACAATTTCATGCTATAGGATGGTATCCTTCTATAATTTCTGTTTTAACTCTTTTAACATTACATTGAACAACACTTACAACATATACCACTGTTGCCTCAGTATTGTTGCCTTCAAGGATAAGTTCACCTTTTAACAAAAAATAATAAATGCACATTTTTTGCAGGTATCCTGGTTTGGGATCCTGGAAAGCAGATCACTGGTACTATGCAGAACTCCTGCAGACATGTCAGTGTGTATCTACTTGCCCGTATGAGGTACGAGCATACAGATACACTGACAGGAAGAATCAATGAACTACCACAGCACTTACCAGTTCATTGAGAACTACAAGTTCATTGAGAGCTACAGTTAGTGGAGGGAGAAGATCCCCCTCCAGCTGTCAAAATGGGCGAGCGAGGGCCAGTTCATTCATAAAATGTTACGTCACACCCTGAATATGGGTATAACATGCAACATGTTACGAAAGGTGAACTTCTCCTTTCAATATAATAACAACACCAACTTTCATAATAACTTTCTGTCTCATATTCCAAAGGCTCTACTGTAGATTCTCTTGTGTTAAAATAAAGTTTAGGATGCCAGACTTCCGTCCAGTCTAAAGATTAGACCTCTGTAAGCAATGAGAAGAAAGAGAGTAAAAAATCACTGTTGTTGCACCCTTAGAATTCTTTAAATGACCTATCAGCAGCCTTGGTTTCTGAAAATATTAATTTGCAGCATAAAATATAAACAAATTCTTGTTTGTTTATTTGAAACAAATTAGGACCTTATGTCTAACAAAGGGGGGAAGTTATACATTTTTTTCAAATTAAATTGGTAAGGCACACACGTTCTATAAGTGTTTAATTGCTTTAGGCTTAGGTACAATTTATACTTCTGTTGATAAATTAAGGTTTTCTCTATTCCTGTTGCTATTTAATATCAAATTTAATCACTGAAAATTATACAAATATTTATATCATAGTGTACATTCTGGGCAGCTAAGATCCCCTCCTCCGAGGGGTAGATTGGGCCAATGTATCTAAGACTGCAATCTACAAAGTAATCTAGCTCACTCAGAAAGTGGGTTGTGAGGGCTGAGGGTTTAACAGCAAATGTTTACTATTTAAATTGATATTCCTTGTCCCCAAGTTGATGAGAATATGAGCCTTTTGCCCACAAAACTGGGCCGAAGGTTGAGGAGGGTTTGCAGGCAGAGGGCTTATCTGAATATGGAATCTCTTTTTAACAATAAGGGGGCCCCCAGGCACTGTCTCCACATAAATAAGTAAGGGGTACACAATAAGTAAAATAAATAAACACACTTACACAATTTTTGACAAGTCTTTAAAAAAAAAGAAAAAAACATACCACAGTCCAGTGATGCAGATGCATGTCAATCACAATGAACACATGCCACAATCCCCTCCTGTCCCTGACTTACTGTTGAATGACATCCCCTGATTTTCAACAAAGGAGCAGGGTCTCCGGGTTGATGTAATTTACTAAATATGGATATGTCCCCCTGTGGCAAGGTACCCCCTATATTGAGGGTGTGTGGTCTGGTATGGTCCAGGAGAGGATCTCATTAGCACTAGATCTATGACTGTGCGCCCTTTGGTTGGTACTGACTGTCCTGCCTGGAGGAAATGGATATTGTACCTGCTTTGATGGAAGCTTTTATCTATTTGTAAAAAATTAGTGAGGATGAGATGATATCTGGCTGACAGGACAATCAGTGCTGACCAAAGGGCACACAGGCGTAGATTTATCTTGCGCTAATGAGATTAATTTTTCTGGTAAGAGGCTAAGCATTTGTTTGGTGGTGTAAGATGGGAAAACAGCTCTCATTGTTTAAACACTGTTTGGAGTAAATCAAAAATTTTGACTGACATTCTGTGGTTTAGCCACAAGATGTCACTGTTTTTCTAACACAGCCTCAGACTGCATAGATACTTCTATATTCATGAAGAGGTGGGGTTTCACACAGGAGTTGAGTGAACAGGAAGAGGAGACAGCAGCCATGCTTTGGAGAATGGGGCTGTGTGTGAGCTGAGAATCCGATGCCATCCAGGTGTGAGAACATCCCTCCGTAATCAGAAATGCAGCTAAGTGAAGCTGATGGTGTTCAAGACGCTGATCCTGTTCAGAGAAAGGAAGATTGCTGCCAGGAATGCTGATGAGATTGCTGCTTGTTGGAGAGACATTTGTTCTGTTCAGAGTCACCAGCGGATGCAAAGCAGATCCGGGTCAGTAAGATCGTTCACCCACCTCATTTCAGTGTTGGCGCCTTGAGACTGAGTCCAGGCCTATAGTTAGTTAGTTAGGGTCTCTGTTTATGCCAGGCCACAAGTGTTGTTACTGATTATTGGAAGGACTCCACAACTTAAAGTGACATTTCACATTGGAGAGCTAATTAAATCCCACAAACTCAAGCCAGACTGGCGTTTTGCTCAGAAGGAATACTCAGGCACATACTACAGGACCAGTTATGGGAGGGGGAATACTGTAGATTTGTGTAAGATTGTAAGCTGTTGTGCTGCACCGCAGGCTAGCCCATACCATACACCCATACACTGATTCTTCCTCTTGTAGGGTAATAACAGGTAAAGTGTGGCAGTTTAGTTGTGCCCGCCAGTAGGTAAATTACTACACTTTCTACCTTCATACATTTTTGCAGATGTCTCTACCAGCTTTGCACATATAGAGAGGGACATTTCTGCCCATTCTTCTTTGCAAAATAGATCAAGCTCTGTCAGATTGGGTGGAGAGTGTCTGTGAACAGCAATGTTCAAGTCTTACCACAGATTCTCCATTGGATTTAGGTCTGGACTGTGACTGGGCCCTTCTAACACATGAATATGCTTTGATCTAAACCATTCCATTGTAGCTCTGGCTGCATGTTTTGGGTCATTTTCCTACTGGAAGGTGAACCTCCGCCACAGTCTCAAGTCTTTTGCAGACTCTAACAGGTTTTCTTCTAAGATTTCCCTGTATTTGGCTCCATCCATCTTCCCATCAACTCTGACCAGCTTCCTTGTCCCTGCTGAAGAAAAGCATCCCCACAACATGATGCTGCTACCACCATGTTTCACAGTGGGGATGGTGTGTTCAGGGTGATGTGCAGTGTTAGTTTTCCGCCACACATAGTGTTTTGCTTTTAGGTCAAAAAGTTCCATTTTGGTCTCATATGACCAGAACACCTTCTTCCACATGTTTGCTGTGTCCCCCACATGGCTTCTTGCAAACTGCAAATGGGACTTCTTATGGCTTTCTTCCAAAAATGGCTTTCTTTTTGCCACTCTTCCATAAAGGCCAGATTTGTGGAGTGCACGACTAATAGTTGTCCTGTGGACTGATTCTCCCATCTGAGCTGTGGATCTCTGCAGCTCCTCCAGAGATCCCATGGGCCTCTTGGCTGCTTCTCTGATTAATGCTCTCCTTGCCTGGCCTGTCACTTTAGGTGGATGGCCATGTCTTGGTAGGTTTTCAGTTGTGCTATATTCTGTTTAATCCATCATCCAAAAATGGAAAGTGCTCTGTGAGATGTTCAAAGCTTAGGATATTTTTTATAACTTAACCCTGCTTTAAACTTATCCACAACTTTATCCCTGACCTGTCTGGTGTGTTCCTTGGCCTTCATGATGCTGTTTGTTCACTAATGTTCATTTAAACCTTCATTGTTGAGCTCTCTTTAATGTAAATTTTTTTCTTTAATTTCTATAATAAACATTTATTTTGAACAGAGTGTAGAGAAATTCTGTGACAAACGCATGTAATGCCATCGGTGCAATATGTAAGTAGGGCTTTGTGTGGGTGTGGCTTGAGTGTGGGCGGGAACACAGAGGGCCCCGTGATCTCCTATTGCCCGGGGGTCCCTTGAGTTATCAGTCCGCCCCTGGTTCTAACTCTTCCCCACTTCTCACTAAAATTCAAAATGTTTTGCCTTTAGATATACTATAAGCCCTGAAGGGGCAAGTAAATTCCTTCACCTTTCCTTCCATATGCCTATGTATACTCCGTGTCATGAAAGCATTCAGTCTTACTCCAATCATAGCGAGAGCAAAACAGTACTGTACAACCTCAATTTGTAAATTGTTTGTTTTACTGTGGTCCAGTGAACCTTCAAGACTTTTAAACCTCATGAACATTGATAATAAAAAACACTGCTTACACAGGCATTGAATGTTTTTTTTTAGCCTGTAAAAACACCTCTATGTAAGCCTATGTGTCCATGCACACATAAGCATTTACAGGCAGAAAAAAACCACTGAAGGCACATTCTTGAGAAGAGATAAAGAAAGAGCAGAAAAAAATGCAGAATGTGCCTAAAAGCATCTAATAGTGTCTAAACATACAAAACCCTATATACGTAAAGTGTATGCATTGTTAATGCATTCAGAATAAATTAATTGCTAGTAGAATGCATTTATGCTCAAGTACTATACGCACCCAAACACACCTAAATGTGCCTAAATGCGCATGCAATATGTGGCTATAAGTGCATATTTTTAAGGAGCATTTTCCTGCCATGAGATCTGGCTTTGAGAAGGGTTTTTACAGACCCCAATGTTCATGAGGCCTTAAAAGCCAACTATATCAGTAAACAAACTTTGTGTGACTTTTTCATAGGGCATTTTCAATCCACATCTCTAATCTCATGTTCCTATTTGCATATGTGGGCAAAATGAACCCTCTTTGCAAGATAAGTATCCTAGAGAGTCACATACTTTATCCATTATGGACCCTAATTGTTTAAATAATTAGTCAATAAAGATATGACACTGTAATGTGTTGTGTGTGTTTTATATTAAATAAGACTCTATATTTTTTACTGTGACTGAGCTGAAAGTCACATTTTAACAGCCATTCATACATAGAGTCACACAATTCTAACGGACTCCAACCCTTTTTTTCAGCAACTATTGATGTAGTAGCTAAAAAATTAGTTGTTTGTCCTTTGGAATAGCCTATTTAGCCAGAACAACAAAGCTTTATGACGTATGATAATAAATATTTTGTTAGTGCATTCTCTTCTTGACATGTTTGCAATAGTTAATACCCATAACTGATGAGCTTGTGCTAATGCAACATGCAGTTATGTTGGATTTATGAAGGCTATATAAGGCAAGAAAAAGTACACATAAATGATAAATTTGGCCATTATATTTCCCTAATTAAAATGTATTATTCTCTTACTTCAGCTATTAACCATATTTTAGGTTGGGCAACTGTAATTTTCACTTAATTACTTAACTACAACCTGGAGCGCAAACAGCAATACATTTACTTTAATATGTAATATTGAATGACCCTCTCAAAGACAAAAAGCAAGACACTTTACATTTATTTACAGCAGTTTAACAAACATTTATTACTATTAATAAACTAGAAATAGGAGTACTAAAATGACAGATGGAGACTTTAATGAGCAAGCTTGATAAATTGTAACTTGTGAAGCTTTTACTATTTAATTGCTTTCATGTTGTAAGAATATCCTTTTAATTGTGAATTATTTACCGTAGTTCATTTTTAAGCCAATAATATGACCACTTGTAAGTATATTCCTTATGAAAAAAAAGTTTCTTCCTTCATTGGGCATTTAATTTAGAGGACTGTTGAAGTGTAAAATGCTGTACACATAGAGGTCTTGGCTGGGCTACATTTCATATGTCATCAGATACATTTCCAGTGTATATGATTTGGTTCCAAGACACCTTCTGGACTCTGAAATCCCATTAACAGCCTTAACAAATAATTCTGTAACACTGGGTTGCCCCAGTGCTTGTTTCCTCGGAAACCATGAGCCCCTTGGCACTGCCTCTAGTATACAGGGAATAAATTCATTAAAATGTTCAGCTTTGTTTTGAGCCATATGTCTGTACATGAAAAAAAAGTTTTCCTGTAAACCCAAAGAAGTGGAACTTGTGTGTTCTGTTTTAAATGCTTACTTTTTCTGAGTTATAAAGGAGCATCGGAGGCGGTTTGTTGAATGAAAGGACTAGATTAGGAATTGATTTTTTTTTCCCCACATAGTATTATCAAATAATAATTTCCCTGATGTTTTGAAGCTTGTTTCGTGAGCAGATATGCTTCACCTTGTGCCATTTCCCATAATTACAAACACGCTTTTAAAGTTACTTTTAACAAGTATGTGTTTACAAGAACAGTTAATGCCAAAAGAAGCCCAGATAAAATAATGTAGTCGGGTTTTAAGGCTTCCTATTCTGAACAGACAATAAACAAAATAAAGAAAGTGGATTAAATATGTTTCTGTTTAGCTGTGCAGCTCACCATAGATTTTTAATAGAATACACTATCTTTAGAAAACAAAAATGGTTTGTATACTGAGTTAAAGTTAAACTCCAAACACAAAAACTTTAATTCAAATATCATAAACCTTTTCTGCAAAACTTCCCCAAAACTCAAATCCTACCCCACATTTCCAAAATAAATCCAAAAATGTCCACAATGCAAAGTCCAAAATGTCCACACTATCCAATCTTCCAACTGTGATAAATATCCAATTCGTCACTCCAATCCAAGATACCTCAAAAACAATTTAAACTGAATATAGTGCATTATCTTTCAAATGATATAATATTATGTGATATCATGCAAAAACACTAGTGACACAAAAAAAAATATTCAAATATATTTCTTAATAGCCACTAAAGAAATAAAAATACACTTTTTGGAACACCAGCAGACTTTTCATACCCAGGTATTACCTTGTAGAAGTAACAGCCACATCATCACTGAGCTGCACTGCTTGTACAGACAGCAGACCTGTGGGATGGACCCAGCAGACCCACCTATCGCAGGCTGCCTGCAATAAACTACAAGAGGGGGGTGGATACAAGACCAGTCACCATGCACAAAAAGAAAGAGCAGCAGTGATCAGATCTTATTATTGGAGGCATGCAAAGGCCAGGATTATACAAAGGCCAAGATGCACACTGCATAGATCTGAAAGAAATTCACAAAGCGAACCAAAATTCAACCGAATTTCAACTAAGTGTACACATGGATCTTGTATTTTTGCATTATTTGTGGTCAAAGTTCAGCTTTAAAAAAATTAAATATGAACTGATAGAGATATGAACTACATATATGTGAATCATGTAAAGTTACACGCCTCTTAAAATTGAAAAAGAAGTCTTGAGACGTGAGTGCAACTGAACTCTTCAGAACTTAAGACTTTATTCAGGCTGTGCTTTTGACTCTGATCTGAGAAATCCAGCATATGATACAGAAAGGCTGATATAAAAATGCCAGTGCTAAGACATTTCTAACAGAATCAAATATGCTTTGATAGTTTATGGTTAGAGATACAGGTAGCAAAGAGAGAGTAACTTATACAGTACAGACTTCAAGAAGTATACTACCACTGACTCTGTAAGCAGAAGGAACAGAAGAATTGGTTTTCCTCCTTTGGCTTTTTCCAATATGAAAAATAAACAACTATAGGAGCAAATTCAACAAAAACAGGTTACAGTTGCACATGTTGCATGTGTTCATGCTCTGCAGTGACGTTCATTGTGAATGGCAGCCCAAATCATCTCCAAAACACACACGTGCTGCAATTCACCACTGCATGATGTTCTCTGTTTTGAAAAATGCAGAATGTACCTTTTTTTTTTCTAAATGAAGGTGCATTGCAGTCTATTCATTTTATTTTGGCTGCCCAGTGCAGCTTGTTACAATAGGAGTAGATATACAAATGCAGTGAGCACTCTCAATAGTTAGCAGCTAAGCATTCAAGGAAAAACATATAAAAAGTTCCAAAGAATATATATATAAAAAATGCAGCGCTATCTGGTATTATTATGCTATATGCAATTATGATGAAGAAAAAATTAAATGCAAACGGATATATGAAATAAAATAAAATAAATTAAATCAAAACACAGTCCAAAAGAAAAAGTGCTCGTTGATTCCCAGTGCAGATGGTAGAAATGCACACTAACCAGAAGCGTATTGGTAATACGCATATGTGTAAAATATCCTGAAGATTCCCCTCTCTTTTCTGGTCTGGTCATGGGCAGAAGCTGAAAAATATGAAGATGAAGCACCCTCATGTGGAGAAGATGAGGTCCAGCAGGTCAGAGAAATCTTTACCAAGATGTAGTCCCCCCTCTCCCAGGAGCTGGTACAGAGATCACTCTGGGGCTGCAAAAATTGAAAAGGCTCCTTGCTGCAGTGCTGTTCCTGATCCCTTTCACATGTGTTTGTCTGTGCTCACCACAGACAAATGAAGGTGCTTTGCAGTCCATTCATTTTATTTTGGCTGCCCAGAGCAGCTTGTTACAATGACCATCAATGCAAGGAAATAGTACATTACAGAACAGTGTGTTCTTTTGTGAATGGGCCCTGCTTCATCATAATAGTCACATGCGATGGTGATAACCAGTGCAAAGACATCACTAGATATACAGAAAACCCCAGCACAAAAGTGTACCATCACACAATTAATTAAACCCAGGTTATGGATTGCTGCTGCACACAGGTAAATATACCAAAAAATAAAAATATATAAAAAGCTGCGCAAAACACCCCCTGACTAAAACAGTGCCATAAATATTATACAGCATAAATGACAAAAATGTAAATTATTTATATAGTGACATCAACCGAACATGTGATAAAATACTCAAAAGTGTCCAAATTATATTAAAGAAAAGTCCTTTCTCCCAACGGATTGTGAAAAAACAGATATCCAAACGAAATATTGCTTCCACCAATCACCAGTGAACAAAACCAAGATCAACCACACTCACCAGATGATGGTGAGTAATGCGCCTTTTAGGATATTTTGGGATCCTAAGCCCCCTTCCTTGGAAGCCTTCAGTACTCCTTCCCACCATATAGGGTTTAAATATTCCTTCCACTCGCTCCTGCCTTCTCCTCTCGCCAAACTCCACAGCAGTGCAAAGGAAAAAACTGATAATATATTTTCAAAGATATCACTACCTAAATCTCAAATATTTAGAAAAAATTCAAAGTATTTTGGACAGGCTGATCTTTATTACAATGGTTCTCCATTTTTGTTCCTCTGTTTAACTCGTTATTAACCCCTAGGGCTGGTTCACACTACATGTGTTTCAGTGCGTTTTTTAATTCTGCATTCAAAATTCAAAGAATGCAGGTTGCATGGTTGTCAATGACACACCAATGCTTGCAGTTCCAGTGCGTTCTGGTTCCAGAAAAAAAAGTAGAACACGGTGCATTTTTCTTGTACAGAACTGTACTGGAATGCGGTAAAATGCATACAAATGCACTGGAATGCACCTTAATCCATAAAAAATGCATACAAATAGCACTGGACTCCAAATTACCCAAAAAAGGAGGAAAAAAAGCATCTAGAATGCATCAAAAATGCATAAAAAATCTGCATGCAGAAACGCATCCAGACTGTGTTTCTATGGTGTGAAACAGCCCTTAGCTTACTGTAATCAGCCCTAAATAACTCATTCTCCTTCATTCAATTATAATTTGAATTTATAATCTGCTGATTATGTTTCTATTTTATTAATTAATATTATTTCATTTTTTTTGTTTGCTTTGTTCATTAATATTTTTACACCTTTAACATATATTTACATGTATCACATTGGAAAAAAACCCTGCAAAATTGAAAAAAGAAAACACTTTACTTTATTTGTAAATAACTTTGTAATGCTTTGTACCAGAATAATAATTTTAGTGTAAGTTTTTGTAACAGGACACATTACAGAATAAAACGTGCACTTTGTATATGTAGTAATTAGAGATGAGCGAATCGAACCAGGCGAACCGGAATTCGAGTCGAATTTCAGGAAATATTCGATTCGCGTTGAATCCGAAATTTTGCCTACTTCGGGTGCGCGAATCGAACATTTCCCGATCAGCCGGCAAAAGTGTCCCTGCAGTGAGCTCCGCTATTTCTGACAGTTCTCTGACAGAAGGAACACATGTTTAGCGGTTGAAACATTGTATCTATTAGTTTCCATTTAGGATACAGATGTTTCAACCGCTGTACATGTGAAGAAGCTGTCAGAGAACTGTCAGAAATAGAGGAACTCTGCACATACACTTTTTGCCGGCTTGGAATTATTCTTCTTTTCATCCTACTTCTTCTTCTTCTTCTTCTTCATCCTCATCCTCATCCTCTTCTTCTGAGGATGAGGATGAAGAAGAAGAAGAAGAAGAAGTAGGATGAAAAGAAGAATAATTCCAAGCCGGCAAAAAGTGTATGTGCAGAGTTCCTCTATTCTGCAGATACACTTAGAGGAGCTCTGCAGATACACTTAGAGGAGCTCTGCACATACACTTTTTGCCGGCTTGGAATTAATCTTATTTTCATCCTACTTCTTCTTCTTCATCCTCATCCTCAGAAGAAGAAGAGGATGAGGATGAAGAAGAAGAAGAAGAAGTAGGATGAAAATAAGAATAATTCCAAGCCGGCAAAAAGTGTATGTGCAGAGTTCCTCTATTCTGCAGATACACTTAGAGGAGCTCTGCACATACACTTAGAGGAGCTCTGCACATACACTTTTTGCCGGCTTGGAATTAATCTTATTTTCATCCTACTTCTTCTTCTTCATCCTCATCCTCATCCTCAGAAGAAGAAGAGGATGAGGATGAAGAAGAAGAAGAAGAAGAAGTAGGATGAAAATAAGAATAATTCCAAGCCGGCAAAAAGTGTATGTGCAGAGCTTCTCTAAGTGTATCTGCAGAGCTCCTCTAAGTGTATCTGCAGAATAGAGGAACTCTGCACATACACTTTTTGCCGGAAACCGCTGTATGGAGGGAATGTCCCATAACTGTCAGAAATAGACTATTTCTGACAGTTCTGGGACATTCACTCCATACAGCGGTTTCAACCGCAGTATGGAGGGAATGTCATAGAACTGTCAGAAATAGACTATTTCTAACAGTTCTGTGACATTCCTTCCATACAGCGGTTGAAACATTGTATCTATTTGTTTCCATAAATGGATCCATTTATGGAAACAAATAGATACAATGTTTCAACCGCTGTATGGAAGGAATGTCCCAGAACTGTTAGAAATAGTCTATTTCTGACAGTTCTATGACATTCCCTCCATACAGCGGTTGAAACCGCTGTATGGAGTGAATGTCCCAGAACTGTCAGAAATAGTCTATTTCTGACAGTTATGGGACATTCACTCCATACAGCGGTTGAAACCGCTGTATGGAGGGAATGTCATAGAACTGTCAGAAATAGACTATTTATGACAGTTCTGGGACATTCCTTCCATACAGCGGTTGAAACATTGTATCTATTTGTTTCCATAAATGAATCCATTTATGGAAACAAATAGATACAATGTTTCAACCGCTGTATGGAAGGAATGTCCCAGAACTGTTAGAAATAGTCTATTTCTGACAGTTCTATGACATTCCCTCCATACAGCGGTTGAAACCGCTGTATGGAGTGAATGTCCCAGAACTGTCAGAAATAGACAGAAACTGTCACAGAACTGTCCTTCTTCTCATCCTTCTCCTTCTTCTCATCCTTCTCCTTCTTCTCATCCTTCTTCTCATCCTTCTTCTCATCCTTCTCCTTCTTCTCATCCTTCTCCTTCTCCTTCTTCTCATCCTTCTCCTTCTCCTTCTTCTCATCCTTCTCCTTCTCCATCTTCTCATCCTTCTCCTTTTCCTTCTTCTCATCCTTCTCCTTCTGCTTCTCCTTCTCCTTCTTCTCATCCTTCTCCTTCTTCTCATCCTTCTCCTTCTTCTCATCCTTCTCTTTCTTCTCATCCTTCTCCTTCTTCTCATCCTTCTCCTTCTTCTCATCCTTCTCCTTCTCCTTCTTCTCATCCTTCTCCTTCTTCTCATCCTTCTCCTTCTCCTCATCCTTCTCCTTCTTCTCATCCTTCTCCTTCTTCTCATCCTTCTCCTTCTCCTTCTTCTCATCCTTCTCCTTCTCCTTCTTCTCATCCTTCTCCTTCTGCTTCTCCTTCTCCTTCTCCTTCTTCTCATCCTTCTCCTTCTTCTCATCCTTCTCCTTCTTCTCATCCTTCTCCTTCTTCTCATCCTTCTCCTTCTTCTCATCCTTCTCCTTCTTCTCATCCTTCTCCTTCTTCTCATCCTTCTCCTTCTCCTTCTTCTCATCCTTCTCCTTCTTCTCATCCTTCTCCTTCTCCTTCTTCTCATCCTTCTCCTTCTTCTCATCCTTCTCCTTCTGCTTCTCCTTCTCCTTCTTCTCATCCTTCTCCTTCTTCTCATCCTTCTCCTTCTTCTCATCCTTCTCCTTCTCCTCATCCTTCTCCTTCTTCTCATCCTTCTCCTTCTCCTTCTTCTCATCCTTCTCCTTCTTCTCATCCTTCTCCTTCTCCATCTTCTCATCCTTCTCCTTCTCCTTCTTCTCATCCTTCTCCTTCTTCTCATCCTTCTCCTCATCCTTCTCCTTCTTCTCATCCTTCTCCTTCTCCTTCTTCTCATCCTTCTCCTTCTCATCCTTCTCCTTCTTCTCATCCTTCTCCTTCTCCATCTTCTCATCCTTCTCCTTCTCCTTCTTCTCATCCTTCTCCTTCTCCTTCTTCTCATCCTTCTCCTTCTCCTTCTTCTCATCCTTCTCCTTCTCCTTCTCCTTCCTGATCTCCAAGGGCATTTAAATTAAAGGTACAGTGTTCTGCACTAATTTAAAGGCTCTCTGAAGCCTAGAAACCCTTTTTATAAGCCATCTTCGTAGCGAAGAAATTCGCATCGAATCGAATTTCATACTGGAATTCGCCGAATCAGCCGAATCGAATTTTTCAATGCTTCGCTCATCTCTAGTAGTAATACTATGTACTTTTAACCACCTCTTGCCCGCCATATAAGGTAATGACGGGTGGGTGGTGGTTCTCTCGTTCTGGGAGGACATCAAAAAATGTCCTCTCACTCTAACTGCACATGCGTGCCCTCGGCGCCCTGTCCCTGGGACACAGCAGATCACTGATTACTGTAAAGAGCCTATGGTGTCGGCTCTGTCATGTGATCAGCTGTGTCCAATCACAGCTGATCACATGTAAATGGGAAATGTCAGTTATCGGCAGTCCTCTCCTCCCACTGACAGCTCGTGAGGAGAGCCAGTAATTGGCATTGCTCAGAGGGACATCTACACTGATCATCAGGGCACTGATGATCAGTGCCCTAATGATCAGTGTAGCCCCATCAGTGCCACCTGCCAGTGCCCATCAATGCCACCTATAAGTGCACATCAATGCCACGTACCAGTGCCCATCAGTGCACATCAATGCCATATATCAATGCCTACCAGTGCACATCAATGCCACATACCAGTGCCCATCAGTGCAGATCAATGCCACATAGCGGTGCCCATCAGAGATGCCTTTCAGTGCCACCTATCTGTGCTATTCAGTGCCACCTGTCAGTGATTATATCCCCTAGCATCAAAATAAAGATGAATTAACTCAAGGCTTTTTAGCTATATTTCCTGTATAGTAGTGTAACCTGGGCAACTTCCCCTTTTGTCCATACCTAACTCTGCCTATGGATGGTCTTAAATAACCCACAGACATATAATGGCTATAATATTTGTATTTGTTTACAATGTACACTAATTTTATAATATGAATATTATTACTATACCATTATAACCTACCCTTCCCACAAGTTGACAATGCTTCTGTCCAGGATTGACTATGTTCCTCCTCCATAGATACAATGGATGAGTGAGTGTAGCCATGATAAGACAGAAAGTATGTTTCTGTCTGTATCACCAGGTGGAAATAAAGGGAAAAGGGCCCTAACAAAATAATGCAGCCACCTAATCTAAAGATTGATAAGCTGCAATAAGACAGATAAGGTAAGAGGAGCCTCCAACCTTTAATATGCATGGGAATGATCAAAGATATTGCGGTATATGGTGTCTTATTTCAACTTTATTGACTTTCAATTACCTCTGTATATTTGTACACTTTGGTGAATTTTGTATTTTTTTTTAGTAAAATACTTGAACAAGAATAATTCATGGGTATTCATGGGTATGACAATTACATAATGTGCAGGTAAATGTGTGCTGTCGCTGGTAGCCATGATGCCCTAGGCCGAGCTGGCTATGCAAATATTTTCTCTGAATATGAGATCCATATTACTCTCAAGGATGAAATAATGAAAGGTTACACATGGATCAGTGATATCTGACATTTTCAACAAATGTTTCAAGGTGCAAACTATAATTATGAAGCATCTGATTGTGAATGTCCACATTTCAGATGTACTGTTAGTAACAACATGGGTCTCTGAAATATTTTGGTGGATATCAGTTGCTATCTTTAAATTCTACAAATGAGTGAGCAGTCATAGAAGGCACAAAGTGATTGGTTGGCCTCTTTCACTCTAGTGCGATTTCTCCTGCCTCTGCTATCTTGCTACAATGCATGACAATGGAAATCACATTATTCTCTATGGTATCCATTCACATCAATACAATATGGTGCACTGTGGTCTCTGAAAAGGTACATGTGCTTCTTTTGGTTCAACATAGTGAATTTGTGGCTCCATAGATGTCAATAGGAGCATCTTTTTGGTGCATTGTTGACAAGGTTTTGTGCTTCACATCTAGTCTCCCTCCCTACAAAAAAAATGCATGAAGCCTTAAAATGCATCAAACATGCTACAAAAACACACTGCAAAACACATGATGATGCAGTATCATTAGTGTGAACATAAGCTAATTATCAGTTATCAACTAGCCAGGGAAAAGCTGTGAAAAAGAAAGAAAGAAAGAAAGAAAGAAAGAGAAAGAGAAAGAAAGAGAAAAAGAAAGAAAGAGAAAGAAAGAGAAAAAGAAAGAAAGAGAAAGAGAAAGAAAGAAAGAAAGAGAAAGAAAGAAAGAAAGAAAGAAAGAAAGAGAAAAAGAAAGAAAGAAAGAAAGAAAGAAAGAAAGAAAATCAATGCAGCCATTGCATCTATGAATTGATAAGTTGCAAAATAAATAAATAAATTGCTTTTGAGTTTAATACTGCTTTAAGGTACAGTGGTTTCAACACTTACCCCGACATGTTTAGAATGTAGCATGGTCACAAAACAAGTTACAATGCTCTGAAAATGCGATCATTTGTTAATGTATGCTCCTTGATATTTGTTTCAAAGCCTACGAGTTGTGGCCATTGCACCATGGGTGGACTTATATTTTAAAGTTTACCTTAAAGGGGAAAGTAGATGGAAAAGGTATGTTAGGTGAATAAACATAAAACTGTCCCAGACTTTTTTGCATGCATGCAGTTGAAGATATCTGTAGTAATTGATTCATCCAATTAGCACTCATGTATGATATTCTCAGGACAAAAATCTGAGACAAAATCTAAGCCATTGGCCACAACAATCATTCAGGTTTCATGTTTTAGATGGAGCAAGACAAAAAATTGGTCGGTATTGTCAACAGTGCCATGCTTGCTACAGTTTTCCTTCTAAATTCCATAAATCATTACTATGCTGAGAAGCAGAGGTTCTGTCCAACTCTGGGACTTTACTGTACATCTGTAAACTAATGCACTAATGGCTTCAGAAAAAAATAGATATACATGTATTTTTAGTTATTTATCTGTCTAAGTTCTACTTACTGTACATACATCAGCAGGACTTGCACATAGACTATTTTAGGTATTAATTTATGAAACTACAGCCTGATAACCAGGGCTGCTATGTATAGTAATATTTCAACTTATTCACTAATTCACTACCATGCATGGGGATAATTGAACTAAGAAACCCAGCAGAATGTTCTTTGTAACAGCACTACTTCTTGTTTGCTACAGTATTCATAACTCAGCCCAGTGCGATTTCCCTGATAAAATATTTACATTGACTTTGGTTTAAAGGTACTTTTAGCATTATTAATTTACTTAGAACACATGTAAGTGGACTTGATGATAATGGGTTGAATGTGTTAGGCTAAAGTCACTAAATCCAAAAAAAAGTCTTCAAATGGGCACTTTGTTAAATACCTCTAACCTGTTTAAATAAAGGCTGTGTCTATTAAAACTTTTTTAAGCTTAAATACATCCAATACACTAATCAAGTACTTACTTTGTACTGAGTAGTTTAATGAAATACTGGTGTGGAAGCAATCCTTGCATTTAATTAAATACTTTAAATTATTAAACATTTCACAGTGTTTTTTCTTATCTTTTTTTTTATTAGCACAAATCAGCCTCTCGACAAAGGAGAAAGGGTTTTCAAATAAATGCTATGTTTGCCTTAAGTCTTGATATGTGCCATTTTTTAGGAAAGTAAAACTAATTTTTAGCAAAAATGTAGAGAATGTTAATACATATCTGTAAAAGTTAACATTAAATGCATTACTTTGGCTGGTATGCACTTGGTCTGTGTGCAAAATTTCTTTTGCAGGTTTTACTTGAAGCCCATCTATGGGCAAGTAGTAGGCCTCCTTCTAGCCCTCTCCACACGTTAACTGATCACTGACATTAGGAAATAAAAACATAAATGTGTTTATTACTTAGTGCAAAGGGATCATTGTGGACTGGTCGGTATGGGCACAACTTCAAAGTTGGACTAGCAGTCCTCCAACCATAAAGAGCACCGGTGAGGGACCTTGATGGCAGACGTACATTAGTATACCATTCTACTTAATAAAACACCTATTGTAAGTGCGCTGTTTCCCCAACCAATGTTAACTGATTCCCCCACACTAAAGTGCAAATATTTATCACAATGTTACAAAAAAAACGTAAATAACATACAAATCTGTGAAAAAATAAACATAAAAGGGTCTGTCAGCAGAGCAAGAAAAATGTGAAAACCATTAAAGTACCAGATACAAATATCTATGTGAATGAAGACAAATGCCCATATGAATAAAGAGGAGGCCAGGGGTCAACCAGGAAGGAAGCCATGTTTAGGAGCTGCACCACCACAAAAGAAAAAGAAGCTCCTTACCAGATAGTTGGATCATACATAGAGATCATGGAGCACATTGCTGCTCACCAGCCATATCCAGCAACAGTCTGCTTGTCAGGGAAATCCTCATACCTCCTTTCCTCAGTTTGGATGGATAGCTCAAAGGGATTTGTGAGTGCACAACTGCTGCACAGCCCTATGCAGCACCATTGCTACCAGTCTTCACACTGCTGCTTCCTTCTTCCTCTTTGCTAATACTTTGTGCAAGATAAAAATATGAAGGAAACTCCAATAGTGCAATAGCGTACACATCACACATATAAGAAACAATAAGAAAATATTTAACTGAGGCCTGAAAAATGACTTTAATGATACCATCATAGACATTACAAACATTTCTTAAAATTCAAAGTGCTTTATTACAATATTAAAATACAAAAATGTGCAGCAACATGCACCAATAATATATCACACATAATGGTCACAATTCTCTTATAAATGGACTAATTACTGAAAACTAATATCAAAATGTGCAAAAAAAGTAGTTAACAGTATAACATTTTTTAGCCAGTTCTTCATAACATGTTTTGTGGTTTTCTGCGTCTTCAAAATTATTTTGAGAGAGAATATAGAACTTCTAAAACAACAGTTAAGTACAAAATATTACATACTATATATACAAAGGGTGTGCAAACAACCATTTCACCACTGGGGCAACCAGGCTTACGCGGAGGATCCAGGCACAACACCAACTACTATGGCACAGCGGGACCAGGTCTCCACGGTGAGTATAAGAGCAACATATAGGGGGGAAATGTAGATACCTATGTATTCAAATGCACCTCATCATAAACCACTCATATTCATAAAGTCATGTATCTTAGAAACCGGTAGGATAACACTATATAGAGAGTGCACACACATCATAAATGTAATAACTGGGTATCCCCGGGGCAGTGGACAAAAGAAACCCCCCAAAATATATTAATCTTATAAATCTATGCCAAAGCCAGCTGTATTTATACATTATAATGAACCATAAATATATAAATCTACCAAAAGGAAGAAAAGGAAACATAAGGTATAGGAGGTATAATGGTTGGCCTTGTATTTAGTATATTATACCTACACAGTCCATAAAAGGCAGCTTCTTCACTTTATATATGTAAATGGTTTAGTGGCATTATAATATGTTTAGTTCCACAAGAAGTCAGTGACACAAAGCCCAAAATTAAAGGTGTTCCATAGTCAAAATGCCACAAGTTTGAAAAGAAATCCTGCATATTTTGTAAGTTTGCAAATTTGAAATAGAGGATCTATAATTTGTATCACGGGTGTATTTAAATGATAGAGACAGAATATCAACCCCAAATCCTGAAAAAAACACATGATACAAATGTTATAAATTGAGGTTCAGTTCAGTGAATAAAATAAGTATTTCATCTCCTACTAACCAACAATAATAATGGCTCCCACAGACTGTCTATGTGCACATGTGGTACACAGATTAGTCCTATCAATATAAGAAGGTGCTCCTAATGACAACTCAGTATGTGTACCATAGACACCTGTCCACAGAATCTTTCTTCCATGCAAACCTCACTACCACGGATCAAGACCAAAGAGCTGTCAAAAGATGTCAGGGACAAGATTGTAGACCTGCACAAGGCTGGAATGGGCTACAAAACCATCAGCAAGAAGCTTGCAAGATTATTTTCAAATGGAAGAAATTCAAAATAACCATCAATCACCCTCGGTCTGGAGCTCCTTGCAAGATTTTGCCTTATGGGGTAAGGATGATCATGAGAAAAGTGAGGGATCAGCCCAGAACTACACGGGAGGAGCTTGTGAATGATCTTAAAGCAGTTGGGACCACAGTCACCAAACAAATCATTGGTAATACAATACGCCACCATGGATTGAAATCCTTCAGCACCCTCAAGGTCCCCCTCCTCAAGAAGACACATGTACAGGCCTGTCTGAAGTTGAACAATGAACATCTAAATGATTCAGAGAGGAATTTGGAGAAATTGCTGTGGTCAGATGAGACTAAAATTGAGCTTTTTGGCGTTAACTCGACTCGTTGTGTTTGGAATAAGAAAAATGCTGACTAAGACCTTAAGACCACCATCCTTACAATCAAGCATGGAGGTGGAAACATTATGATTTGGGGCTGTTTCTCTGCTAAAGGTACAGGCCGAGTTTGCTGCATTGAGGGGCCAATGGACTAGACCATGTATTGTAAACTTTTGGATGAGAAGCTTCTTCTCTCAGCCAGAACACTGAAGATGGGTCGTGGGTGGGTCTTCCAGCATGACAATGACCCAAAACATACTGCCAAGGCAACAAAGGAGTGGTTTAAAAAGAGGCTCATTAAGGTCATGAAGTGCTCTAGCCAGTCTCCAAACCTTAATACGATAGAAAATTTATGAAGGGAGCTAAAACTTCAAGTTGCCAAGTGACAGCCAAGAAACCTTAAGGATTTAGAGAAGATCTGTAAATAAGAGTGGACCAAAATCCCTCCTGAGATGTCTGCAAACCTGTAACCAACTATAAGAAACGTCTTACCAAGAAAGGTTTCTCCACCAGGTACTAAGTCATATTTTGCATGGGAATCAAATATTTATTTTACTCACTGAACTGAAACTCAATTTATAATTTATATATTTCATCTCTATCATGTGCCCTGATAGAGATGAAATATCAACCAAAAATCCAGACAAAACACAAGAGAGCACTCTACAGCTCTATTGAAGCACTGCAAGTGTTCCCATGTTATGGGACCGCATACCCGCTGCATAGAGACCATCCAAACTGTTCCAGAGCAACCAAATGCTAATGACTAGGACTCACAGGGACCAAGTAGGCCCATACTGTAGCTTCCCCTGCGAAACGGGAGTCCCGCACATACCCTGGAAAAAACATACCCTGGAAAAAACAATTACACATTTTTATATACCAAAAATACAATATATAGCACAAATTATAGATTCTGTATATACAGGCAAGCCTGGTTGCCCCAGTGGTGAAATGATTGTTCGCACATCCTTTGTATATATGTATTATTTTGTACTTATCAGATGTTTCATATTCTCTTTCAAAATACTTCTGAAGAAGCGGAAGAACCACAAAAAGTGTTGAGAAGAACGGGCTTAAAATTATTATACTGCAAACTACATTATTTGATACATTTTGATTAGTTTTCAGTAATTAATCCAGGTATAAGAGAATTGTGACCATTATGAGTGATATATTATTGGTGCATGTGCCTGCACATTTGTGTACTTCAATATTGTAATAAAGCACTTTGAATTTAAACAAGTATTTGCAATATCCATGAAGTCCTTTTTCAGACCTCAATTAACTAGTTGCCGACTGCAGGTAGCCGAATGATGGCTGCACTGCGGCCGTTTAGTTCTGGGAGGCCGTCATATGACGTCCTCCCAGAACGCGCTCTACTGCTGTGTCCTTCGGATCAGCTGATCACGTGATGTGGTAAAAGGCCAATCACAGCTGCATTTTACCACGTCATGTCATGTCCAATGACACTCTGATCACCGGTAAATGCAATTGCCGGTTCTCGGCTGCACTTTCCTTACACTGTCAGCGCGTGATCAGTGCCCTGATGATCGGTGCCCAACAGTGTCACCCACCAGTTCCACCCACAAGTGCCCAGCAGTGTTGCCCACCTGTGCCCAGCAGTGCCACCCACCAGTGGCCACCAGCGCCACCCACCATACCACACACCTATGCCCATCAGTGCCCACCAATGCCACTCACCAGTACCCATCAGTGAAGCCCAGCAGTGCCGCCAGTCAGTGCCACCCAGCAGTGCTGCCAGTCAGTGCCACCCAGCAGTGCTGTCAGTCAGTGCCACCCACCAGTGCCACTCACCAGTGCCCATCAGTGCCACCCACCTGTGCCCACCAGTGTCCATCAGTGCAGCCCAGCAGTGCCACCAGTCAGTGCCACCCAGCAGTGCCGGAAGTCAGTGCCACCTATCAGTGCCGCCTATCAGTGCCCATCAATGCTGCCTATCAGTGCAGCCTCATCAATGCACATTAGTGAAGGAGAAAAATTACAAAATTGCAAAATTTTATAATAGAGACAAAAGAAACTTTTTATTTTTTTAATAATTTTTTGCTCTTTTTTTGTTTATAGCGCAAAAAATAAAACACCCAGTGGCAAGTAAGTACCACCAAAAGAAGGCTCTATTTATGAGAAAGAAATTATAAAAAGTTTACATGAGTACAATGTTGCATGACCACGTAATTGTCATTCTAAGTGCGACAACACTGAAAGCTGAAAATTGGCCTGGTAAGGAAGGGGGTATAAGTGCCCGGGAGACAAATGGTTAAAGACTTTTTTGTGTAATAGCTACGGACGCAGGTACTTTTAAAATTTGGATATTCTTAGCACATATATCCTCACACAGAACAATAACCTATTTAAATTGTCCTTTCAAGTAGGGTTTGCAGTTTTATTGAGGTAGAGGTTTCAGAAGGATTCTATCAACTAGATATCCTAACAATGTCACACGCAATTTAATTGTACAAACTCATGGCTCTAATTGCACAAAAGCTCTCACAGATTAGAGCTGGGGATCACACTTCACAGAAGGACCTTGAAGAGGCAGTGTGGCTTCAACAAATGTATACAACTAAAACCTCTATTTCAATGCAATTTGATGAACAGTGTAATTTTTTTCTTTTTTTGTGTTTTGCTGGCTAATTGGGAATTTTTTGTATTGTGTTTGTTCTATGAAAAGCCATTTCCCATCTCATGAACACCTTGCACTTTACTTTAAAAAGTTAGTTTTAATTTGATTAGAGTGTTTGCCATTTTGACTCTTTTACATGGAAGCAAGTTAAGGCACCAGTAAATATAACTAAGCACATACAAGACTGATCTTCACAGTTCATTCTGCCAATTAGAAAATCTCATTAAACAGAATAGAAAAATACAGAGTGCATGTGTATGATACAATTTAGTAGACCTTAGAACTCCAGGACAAAAATTAAACCTGTGTCTTTCCCATTCAGGGCAAATCAACAGCATGTTGTTTTTGTGGGGCCTTTGGCTGTTTTTCTTTTTCTTTTTTTGTTTTGATAAGTAGCAATTTGCTGACAATTTAAACTGTATAATGTTTTTCTTTTTAAATGTCACTTTTGCTGTAACACACCCTACAACATGAATGAAAAAAAACATTTTAATTGAGTCCCCTTAAAAATTCATACCAGACTCTTAACCAGTTCAATATCAGGCACTTTTACCACCTTCCTGCCCAGGTAAATTTTCAGCTTTCAGCGCTTTTGCACTTTGAATGACAATCTAAACTAACTTTTTGTCATTTTGTTCACAACAACAAAGAGTGGTATCTAATCACCACTGGGTGGTTTTTAACAAAAAAAATTAATTAACAAAAAAAGACTGAAAAGTTTTGAAAAAACCCCCCCACGTTTTTCTACTACATTTCTTTGGTGAAAGTAACCCAAATCAGTATTTATTATTTAGTCTGTAGGAAAGTTATAGAGTTCACAAACTATGGTATATACCTGAAAATCGATCAGTCATGAAGTACTGATGGCTGATCTATTTTTTGAGGCCCAGAACTGTCAGGACAGTACAGATATCCCCCAAATGACCCCTTTTTGGAAAGTAGACAGTCTGATGTATTTAGTAAGAGGCATGCAAGTTTTTAAAGTTGTCATTTTTTGTCATAATTGTTTGTAAAATTAAGAAATTAGAAAAAAAAAAATTCACAACTGTGACCAGAGTAGTATAATGTTACCATTGTAACACTGTACTACTCTGGGGAAGTGATCAGTATTTTTTTTTACACATTATGCTTGCTTATAGTAAACAATTTCATTGCTCTAAGCAAGCATTTAACTGAATGAAATCAATTCATTCAGTTTTTTTTGTTTTTATTAGCTGTGATTGGCCACAGATAATCACACAACACAGATGGGATGTGATTGGCCCAGTCTGTACCATATCATTGTTGTGACCAATCACAGCTAGTGACACAATTGTATACAATGGATGGCATAAAAGTAAGTCATCCATTGTTTAGAATTGTCATGTGACCTGCTGTGATTAGTCACTGCGGTCACATGGTACTGGCAATGGGCCGGTACACAGATCTGTCATCGGCTGTGTCCGAAGAACACAGCCGGTGACAGATTTCACCACAGTGGAGTCCCGCAGGCAGTCACAAGGAGTGATCCGGGAGGACATCATACGTTGCCCACCCAGATTGATGAAAGGTCCACTTGGCCATCATTTTGCTATTGGCTGGGAGGGAACTGGTTAATCTGAGCATGCAGCCATGCTGGCCAGGAATAGGAGGGAAGCCATTCATGCCCCCCCTTCCTGGATCATACTTGGCTACATGTCCTCAACATGGAGGGCTGTCTTGCCAGGAGGACATCCTGGCAAAGTACCTTGTCCCCATGTTGATTAGGACAAGGGTCTCATCCCTGCAACCCTTGTTCAGTGGTTGTGGCCATCTGCAAGTGAGGGGGATTATAAGAATTTGGAAGCCCCCTTTAGAAATCAGAGGGCCCCATACACATAGTACCCCTACTCATTCACAGAAAAAAAGAAAATGTAACTAAAAATAAATACACCTAAACATTTGAAATGTCCTGTAATGTCCTTATATATTGAAGTGGTAGACTTACTGCTTCTATATATTAACCTCTTGGCGCCAGCCGCACGCAAATGTGCGGCCTCCCGGCGTCTGGGCCTTGACGCCGAGCGGCCACACATTTGTGTGCAATTAAGAGGAAACATATGTGGTGAGAGCGTGCGCCCTGTGCGCTTCCAGCACACATGTCAGGTACTCACGGAAAGGTCCCGATCTCCTCTTTCCCGATCATGTGACCGCCATGGCGGCGTGTCACGGCGGTCACATGGCCCTAAACTCTGCCTCCCGGCTTCTGAAACCCTTAAAGGGCTGGGAGGCGCCAAGGGGTTAAGCTTTTCTTCTGCTGAACTGGGACCAAATGGGCAAAGGTTCGAGCATTTGTATGAACACTCAGACAGTCAAAGTTTGGTCGGAGCCTAGGTTCGTACTGAACTATCAGGTACTCTCTACTGCTGTCCAAAGGTCTATCAATTGCTCTCGCAGTTGAGACAGGAAGTGTTATTGGTTGCATCACCAGGTGAAAATCAAATAAAAAATCCTAAAAAAAAGCAAATGCAGCCATCACATTTAATGACTCATCAGTGGGGGGGTGGGGATTATTCCTGGTTTAATTTACCTTCTCAAAAGGAATTTTGATATGTATTTGGATTGGCTACAATTTATTTTCATGTGGTACATTTTTTATCTGTAGACAAGCTGCTTATGTTATTTATGGTATATCTAATCCCAAGAGCAAAAATTAATAGCAGTATAGCTTACTGATCCCTGACTCCCTAGACATGGTTGTTGTATTATTTTTTCCACACTTTTCCCCTTTATTTTAACCTGGTAACCCTGCCATTATTTTTTTTTCTATCTTAGGATGATAAGTGTGCTGGGCAGTGTTGTCATACTGGAAGTGTTATTTGTAGTCCATGGAGATAGCGGAAAACAATGCTAGCTGTGCTAACTGATAAGAGTTAGCAGTGGCAGAGTGTACAGGAGTTATCAGCTCACCAGATTTCTCGTTGGATGAACAGCATTTTTTTTTTAATTTGCACTTGTGAACAGATAAAATAAAATTCTTTGAATTGTATATTCAGCATACCAAATGGGAGCAAAAAATAAGACATTTTTATGTTAGTGTTTTCATACACTTTAATGCTAGAACTACTGCTGATTTATTTACATTACTGGAAGCATTGCATTAAATGGTTCCATCCAGATTGAAACCTGCTTTCGTAAACTTTGCCCCCACTGCCAATGTCATCCTTTATCTAGCATGTATGGATGTCTCTACAACAGCTAAAACGCTGCCTAAATCAAACACAACATGTTCTGATTATCATTAAGGAACAGTGAGGTTTACACTGTAGTTTACAAAATGTCTCCAGTACAGTATATGTTCAAACTGTTTATTTTTCAATATCAGGTGAGAAATTATATACAATATAATGGGATGACAGATTTTACCTTCATTGGTATAGACTATTACCGTAGATAGTTCATTTTCCATATAATATTGATTTTCAAGGAGATACTAAATGGACTGTTGTAGAAAATCATGCTGGGACAATAGTCAATTGCCCCAGTGAATTTCGCTTGTTTTAAAATTACCAAAAATACAGTAAGCAAGCATATGATAAAACAAGCACTGGAATTAGATTCATTTTACACTGAGTGGAGTATTTCTGTATCAGAAATACTCTGGATTGTTATGTATAGTTTTGTTTGATGATGGATCTACATTGCTGGTTATGATGTGATTGACATTATATGTATTTACAGTACATGGGAGGAAATTATTCATTTCTTGCAAGAATGGACTTTTTGTTTGTGTGAATGTCATTTTTTTCTTTGAACTCTTTCAGGGAATGAGTAAATGGAATGGGCCTCCCCTCCCTATCATTAAGAGGGCTTCCAGATTACCATAGCCCCCCCCTCTTAAATCATCACATTCTTTTTTGGGGAGACTGGATGTAGCGATGAGGCCCTTGTCCATCAATTTTGGCACAAGGGTCCTTGCACTGGGGGAGGCTTGACTGCTCCCTCTTGAAAGGTATCCCACAATGAGGAAAGGCTTGCTACTTGGTATGGGTCAGGAAGGGGATCCAAACACTCTCTGCTCATTGACCACTTTCTAGGCCTCCTATGCTACAATGTCTAGAAAAGGTCTTAGTCTTAGTCTGAAGTAGACTGTTTCACCCCTACCTGACTATATGCTGCCCTGGTTTGCATTGTGCCTCTTTAACTTTTTGATTTGTGTGTTATACTGCAGTTGTGTTATTATCATGTATGTAGCACTTCACCTGGTTAGAGAGCACTATGTCTCACTTTGAAACCATGTTTTGTACATTTGTGAGGAAATGTAAAAAATACCACATACACTCCTCCAAAGGTCTCTGCATTTTTTGAGGGGGTTTGTATGCCTTTTTTACTAGAAGCCAGAAGGGAAATACAATTTGCTGGCAATTTAAAACAACTTTTCTTTTGTAAATGTCAGGGGTTTAAAAAAAAATCACTGCTCCCAGCCAAATTGAATTGGTTTTGCACTGGTAGCTTTTCCCACAGGGCAGTGCCCTCCCTCCATGCTATTGTGTTGAAAACCTTTGTCTTTAACTCAGAAAATGGGCATTTTTGATTTGGCAGATTTTGCTTTTAAGGATTTCATTTGGGTTCATATTGGGCATCCAAATTCCTTTAAAGCCCACCAAACTCTGCTTGAAACGAATTTAGAGCAGTTTGGCTTATCCCTACTTACATGTGCTATTGAGATATTTCAAAAAGGGTCCACTTGGGGTTCAGCTGAATTAATGCAGTAAAGAAAATGGGTCTATCCTATTGCAAAACTACTTGGCAGACACCATACCTGCTGAACAGTAGTGAATTGAATGCATGTATTTTTATTTTTTGTGATCACATCAAGAATTGTAGAAAACTTGATGATGATGTTATGCACAGTCATTTACTAAAGCAATAGGCTGCACTGTTCAAAATAAAAAAAAATAGAATAAAAATACAAACAAAAACTGCACTTTACAACCATCCTTAAAGTGTATTTCCACTTTTGCAGCCAAATTGGGATAGCACCTACTTTATATTTGGTACATGCTTCCATTAATGACCATAACTTAAAAAAAAGTTTACAAATTGGTAGTTATCTTTCAGTGCTTTTTTATTGCTTAAAACACTTTCAAGCTCTCCTTGATTTGTAATCTTTAAGAGGGGGCTTCAAAGTAAAGTTTAACATAATTAACCTGGTTTGTATTGTGTTTCCAAATATTCATCATTGTCTGCTAATGAACATACTGTGTCCTAACAAAGGGTTAAAATGTATAAACCTCCCCTCTTAGTATATTAATGAGATATAGATCATTCTGTGTGTGGACAAGACACTAATGCCGGCCATAGACGGTTCGAAAATCGGCCGATTTTTTGTCCGAAACATTAATCGCCCGATTTTCGCACTGTTAATGGGTTAATTCGTCGGACGGTTTTCGCGGTTTTTCCATTTTTGGATTAACGGTCATGTTGGAAAATTTATGGAAAACTACAGATTTTTGCATCAATGATGGTCAAATCGTACGATCGTTTTTACGAAAAAAATATGCGCATGAGCTGTGACCTGGAAGGAACAGAAGTTTTGCCTGTTATATGGGGTGAACTTTATGACTTGGTCGGCCAATTTTCGTAATATTTGGTGGTTACGTTGGTTTAACGAATGACCAATGTTTCATTTATCGGATGGAAAAACGGCCGGTTTTCAAGCCGTCTATGGCCTGCATTAGACTGTCCAGAAATTTTTACAAGCAGTCATGACACATTCTCCTTTGAAACATCTAAAAGATAAGAAATATTTAAGAAAAAAAATTAGGTTTGTCATGTGAAGAACACATGAGAATACATAACAGAGCTCATGCGGCTGCTATTCTGGCAACTGGCACCAGCCAATCAGTTTTATTCACACAGATAGGCACTGGCAGACTGGCAGTGATATAGGAAAATCAAATATAGCCACTTATTATATGTACAATTACAAACTATAAGCTCCGAAGATGCTAGGTTTACTAGGTTGGCAGCTAGAAAGCAACTTTGCTAAAATATTCATTTCCCTAAAAATCATAAATTATGGATTTCTCCACTTTATACCTGAAATATTGTAGCACAACTCTGGCCAAAAGGAACCCTGATTCCCATCCTATTAGTTCTTACCCAAGCTATATTTCTTCTAAAAGCCAAACATGTATCTGCTGTCATGTGACCCTTTGCTGCACCTTTTCTGGTGGTGAAAGTTTCTCTCAATGCAGCTGACCAGTCTTATTGTCTTGCCTCACATTTTGAAATCATAACACTATAATTTTACAATAACTGGAGCCTGTGAGTACTCCTCTGAAGACCATTTATTTCAGCACTTCATTTATTATAGGTGGTTATATTGTGCTGTCAATTTATGAAGAACATTACATACATATAGTATATTCACATCAGTCCTTAACCTCCTTGGCGGTATTCCTGAGTGTAGCTCGGGGTAAAATTTGAGTACCAAGAGCGGTAACCCCGAGCTACACTCGGGCTTACCATGCAGTGTTGCTCAGGGAGTCCCTGCAGCACTTACCTTGTCCTTCGCTCCCACGATGTGTCCCCTGCAGCGTCCCCGGCCATCTCCTCCGGCCGATGCCGGCATCCGGCTTCCGTGTTTCGGTCCCTGTGACGTCGGGACGTACGGGCGCCGGAACCGGCGGCAAATTTGAACTTTTTAAAAAATGTCATTTTTTTTAAAATGATTATTATATAGTAAAACATTGCTGTTTCAATGCATTTCACATATATTTTGTCCCTACTGTTTTTTCCTGTGCCCTGCCTGCATTTTGACAGTTCTTTCTGCCTGGAAACTTAGAAAAGTCCATGGCGTCCAAAAAGCGTCCCTTTAAGTCAAAAGCGGTTGTAGACCGGCTAGAGAACAGCGATAGTAAATCAGAACCACTTGCAGAATTGAGTGATAATGATTTGTGGGGAAATTCGTCATCAGATACTGAAAACGATTTTGCGACTTTGCTCAGCGATGTGCGAATTTGCCTCTGTATTTCAAATTTCAGTGTTTTTGGTTTGATTATATTATTGAATTAAATTTATTATTATATTATTATTTTTTATGATTAATTATTCAATTATAATTTATGATTTCGTGTTTCAAGTTTTATCATATCCGGAATGTTTACTAGACTCTTGTTCGGACAGATTTCAGTGAGTTATTCCTAAAAATTACAGCCTAAAATAAAAAACTACATATTTCCATGCAAAAAAATGGTACCGCTTTCAGCACAAAAAATCGAAAATAATCATACCGCCGAGGAGGTTAATTTCAAGGAGCTTACAATCTAAGGTCCAAAAGTCACATTTCTACATACACCTGGGCCAATTTACCTAAAAGCATGTATGTGTGATGTGGGAGGAAATAAGAGCAAATCCATGCAGATACAGGGAGAACATGCAAACTCCATGCCATGATTTGAACCGCCATCCCTAGTGCTGTGAGGCAGAAGTGCTAACCACTTAGCCACTATCCGTCACAAGAAAGTGATATGGACAAGAGAGATCAGTGAGATAAGAGAGCAGATAAGAGAGCAGGAAATTGAATATTTTTTTTAATAAAATTGTTTTTTTTGTCAGATATCAGCTTTAAGTCAATAAACAAGGGAAACATCATGAATAAGTCTGCACAAATTGAGAGTAAACAATGCACTAGACAAATGGCCAAATCAAAGTAAAAAGTGGCAAAAATAAAGACAATGACATAAACAATCCCCAACTTACAGTAGTGTCAGTAATTTAAATACAGAGCAAAACCTATGAACTATTGAGAATTGAGAATAAACAATGCGCTAGACAAATGGCCAAATCAAAGTGAAAACTGTCAAAAATAAAGACAATGACATAAACAATCTCCCAACTTACAGTATGTCAGTAATTGAAATACAGAGCAAAACCTATTCAGTGAAGTATCAATAAAGCTTAAAAAGAGTACATAAATAATATGTAAAGTGCTTGTGAGGTGAATTCACTTCAAACATAGTTGCCCATCTCTTGTACACCACACCACTGTGATCACAAAGCCACTTACCAGAAAAACATGACCCCCTTTACCAGAGTGGTCAAGAAAGCAGCAATATCAAGTATTCCATCCAGTAGTACAAAACACTTCCAGGAAGAATCCAGCCAATAAGGACCAAAGGCTCCACAGAGAACCATGCTCTCTTAAGCTCAGAGAGGACAATGCAGCTAGTGTTTGTTATTATTATTATACAGTATTTATAAAGTTCACTCAGCGCTGTACATTACAAAGGGGGACAGAACATGTGACAGAACAATAACAATACAATGCAAAACATGAGGGGTTCGAGGGCCCTGCTCTTTCGAGCTTACAATCTAGGAGGGAGGGGATGGTGGTACAGGAGGAGATAGCTGTGGGGGATGGAGTGGTAGGCAGAGTGGAGGAGGTCAGCAAGTTAGTAGGGGGTGGGGTAGGCTTCCCTGAAGAGTTGGGTTTTCAGGGTGCGCCTAAAGGAGAGGAGAGTAGGTGATAGTCTGATGGGTTGGGGCAGGGAGTTCCAGAGGATGGGTGACACCCTGGAGAAGTCCTGGAGGTGGGCATGGGAGGAGGAGACCAGGGAACTAGAGAGAAGGAGGTCTTGTGAGGAGCGGAGTGTGCGTGTTGGATATTAGGTCGGTGATGTAGTTTGGGGAAGTATGGTGGACAGCTTTGAACAACAGTGTTAGGATTTTGAATTTGATCCGTTGCACAATCGGAAGCCAGTGGAGGGAGTGGCAGAGGGGGGTGGCGGAAATTGAGCGGTTGGTAAGGTGAATGAGTCTGGCAGCCGTATTCAGGATTGACTGAAGCGGGGATAGCCTGTGGCGAGGCAGGCCAGTGAGGAGGGAGTTGCAGTAATCGAGTCATGATATGATGAGGGAGTGGATGAGCTGTTTAGTGGTTTCTGGGGTTAGGAACATGTGGATTTTGGCGATGTTGCGGAGGTGGAGTCTGCATGAGTTAGTTAATGATTGGACTTGGGGCTGGAAGGATAGGTTGGAGTCCAGAATGACACCAAGTACTCTGGCCTGCGGGGCGGGTTTGATGGTGGCGTTGTTGGACGTGATGGAGAAGTCAGTGGGGGGCGGTGTGCGGGCTGGGGGGAAGACAAGAAACTCACTTTTGGGGAGGTTCAGTTTAAGGAAGTGGGGCAACATCCAGTCTGATATGTCGTTCAGTAGGTTTGTGATTCGGGCGGAGACTGAGGGGGTGAGGGGGGGTTTGAGAGATAGATTTGTGTGTCGTCGGCATAGAGGTGGTAGTTGAAGCCGTGAGAGTGTATGAGTGGGCCAAGGGAGGAGGTGTAAATGGAGAAGAGAAGGGGCCTGAGGATGGAGCCTTGAGGGACCCCAACGGAGAGGGGGAGTGAGGGGGAGGTGGTAGCGTTATAGGTAATGCTCAAAGAGCGTTGTGACAGGTAGGATGAGAGCCAGGAGAGATCAGAGTCTCTGAGGCCGAGGGAGTGTAGTTTATTGAGGAGGAGGGGGTGGTCGACTGTGTTGAAGGCCGCAGAGAGGTCAAGGTGTAGGAGCACTGAATAGTGGCCATTAGCTTTGGTGGTTAGCAGGTCATTGGAGAGCTTGAGTAAGGCAGTTTCGGTGGAGTGTAGGGGACGGAAGCCAGACTGTAGGGGATCAAGGAGGTTGTTTTCATTGAGGTGAGAGCTTAGGCGAGTGTAGACTAAGCGCTCGAGGAGTTTGGATGTGAATGGGAGCAGGGAGATGGTTCTGAGGTTGTTCGGGTCATTGGGGTCCAGGGAGAGCTTTTTAAGTATGGGGGTGATGTATGCATGCTTCAGAGGGGAGGGGAATGTGCCGGAAGAGAGGGAGAGATTAAAGATGTGGGTGAGGGAACGTAGGATGGAGGGGGAGGGAGGTCGTAGGAGTTGTGAGGGGGTAGGGTCGAGGGGGCAGGTGGTGAGGCAGGCATCAGAGAGGACCTTGGAGACTTCCTCGATGGTAGTAAGGTTGAAGGTGTTGTTATGTTATGTATTCTCTGTGATTGGATTTGTAATTCTGGTATTGTACTTGACATTTTTGTGCACATTGCCATTTTGGTTTGGTAATGTATCCAGTGCTGCATTGTTTACTTTTCTACATATAGCATATCTGATATCAGGGTATAGTGCTAACAGCTTTTGTTTTGTTTTTTTATTCCTTTGGGATCCAAGCACAGATTTGTCTTTTTAATGACTCTGCAGAAATTAAAAATGAATAACAAAAAAAAAATCAAAATTACACATAAAGCAAACTGTTGGATTATTGTATATGTAGTGTTAACAAAATCTTTCTTGACTGTATATTCGTATTTCAGTAATTTTTATGACTTTTGATAAGTTAAACAGTAAGCATTGCTATAAAATTAAACATTTGTTTGGCGAGCTGTGGATCTTCTTCTGCCAGCACTAGGCTAATTGCTTAATGTTCAAACACAAATCAGGAAACTCATAATTTCTAAAAAGCATTGTTTCAAAAAGTGAACATTGAAGTCTATACAGCTAGTCTTTGTGGGCTCAGGTCTTTAATCTCTTTGTGTTGAAATCCTTATTAAGTTTTGAAAACAAACCGCCACTTTATATTTCTGTTTGCAGGGGTTGGAGCTCAGCACAGATAATCCTTTCTTCTTTCCTCTATTACATTCTCTTTTCTGATTTTATGAAAAAGTTTTTTTCCACCTTACATTCATATTCAAAAACTATGAGAAAAAGTCTTCATATTTCTACTGCAAACTTGTTTAATAAAATAATAAGATGGAGGATGTGTGGGAGATACAGAAATTATCTTTTGATATTCCTGTTTGCTTGTGTAATTGAGGATCTGTTTTAAAGGAATTGGTATATGTTAGTTACACCAAGGCCAGAATGTTCACTGGGCCAGAATCATTGATTTGGGGTTCTGTTTTCTGCAGGGTAATGCATATAACTACCAAAATAGTATCTACAAATATAGCCATTTTCAAATGTTGTCAGTTTATCTAAGAATATGAGAAGTACAATGTTTTAGTAACAAAAACAGAATAGTTATTTTTTAGTAAGAGTCTTAACCCTTTCATGTACATTAATATTTGAAACATTTGCGACCAGCCTAAATTCTGAAGTAAAGATACAGTATATGTCAGTTTAACTTAAAGCAAAGCTAAACACAGAGATGGAATTCATATTTAGGAGCTTTTTAAATTGCCAAATGAATTTTATTTCTGCCCATCCATGATTTAAACTGTTCTGCTGCAGAGTACTGCCCTATCTGGAAGGGCAAGAGAATGAATTTTTCTGTGTTTCAGTAAAGTAACATCTACATATGTTATAACTCCTAGCCAGTCACCGGACAGTTAAATGAGAAGTGGTAGAAACAAGATCTTTATGTCATCCTGGTTTCTTCCTATCAGAAAGTTCATTTAACTTACAACTTAATGGCTCATTGTATTGTTAACCCTTTCCTAGTCTGAGTGCTTCTGAAATTAAAATGAAAGCTGCAGATGCCAAGTCAGATTCAGGTACTCTCAATGCTTGCATTTAAAATATGCATTTTAGGATGTGTTAACGAATACAATATATTTGCTTGGAATTCAGCTTTTGCAATGCCTCTTAAACTTTACAAGCATAAAGAAGACTGCTGCTGCATAGGAGGTTGACTTATCTCTACTTTGATGTTGATATACGATTCCAGTGTACCTTGCTTAAATATTTACTTCCAGGTACACAGAATCTTTATTAAATGCATAAATAATTTGTAGATCCCCCAGGGGGGCACTCAATGTAATGTGCAAGTAAGCACTGTATATTTTCATGTTATTTCACACTTACCTCCGCTAGCGAGGATATGGCAGAACAGAACTTCTTGCATCTGGCTAGTCCATGTTCCGAACATTGACAGTATACTTTTCTGCTAATAGAATATGGTCACTTCAGCAGCCATGAACTTATAACAGAAGGGTATCCAAGACCTTTTCTCAGTAATAGACCTTTCTTACTAATGAAAAGTTAACGGCTGAGACAGGGGCGGACTGACAACTCATGGGGCCCCCGGGCAATAGGGGATCATGGGGCCCCTGTGTCCTTGCCCAAACTCAAAAAAACCTATGAAAAAGGTACCAGGGGCATCTCATGGGGCCCCCTACTGACCCCGGGCCCTCGGGCAGTTCCCGAGTTTCCAAATGGTCAGTCCACCCCTGGGCTGAGAAGCCACTGGCAGTAAGTATTGATTAGAAATTTAAGTGACCCAACACCATCACTATGCTTGACATTGATCCCTCCCGCTGCACTCTGGCAGTCTGCTTCCCTCCCCCTGCACAGCCTACCATCTTCTCTGTGCCATCTGATCCACCAACTACTCTCCCCTGCATGTAGCCATGGAGACAGCAAGTTGTGGATGGGATAAGACTGCTGGAACTGTCAGGAACCATGAACCAGGCAGATACAGAAAGTGCAGTTAAAATCCCACCTTTAATGAAATAGCAAATATAACATAGATCAGGAACGTATTCAAAACAGAAGCAAAGGTTTGGATGTCAGAGCGGGTTATCAGATGAGCCAGGGTAAGGAAACCGGAAGTCAGAGTAGTCAGGAGCCAAAAATCAGGAACAGGAATCAGAAGATAAGTCAGACTGAGTTGTATACAGGAGTACAGTGAAGATCATGCAAAGGCAATTAGGAAATGAGCTAAGCTGCTAAAATAGCAAAAAGGGCTGGCTGTAGGCTGGACTATTGAGGCAGATAATGGTATCCAGGTGAGTCACTGTGGAGAAAACGAGTGGCTGGTAATTAACCGACAGCTGAGCAGTTTCTGAGCACTTAAAGAAAAGAGCTGCTCATTAAGTAGCAGGAGCCCAGCCCTGATAGAAACCCAGTGGATAAGATTTTACAGGATGGCAAGCAGATGATAGGTAAATATGTATCTACAATGAAGACAAGTGAATGGAAACATCTATGTTTGCACTAGTCTGAGCCTGTTAAAAGAAAAGGTAATATATTTGCAAAATTGTTGTCTCAGACTATAAAAAAGTAGCTAATGTGTTTTATAAGTGTGGTTATCTTTTAAGTTGTTACTAAAGTTATTTTTTTTAAGTAAATAATAAACATGTTATATTCACCTGCTCCATGCATTGATATTGCATAGAGCAGCTCCAAACCTCCACTTCTGGGATCCTCCGCTGGCAATCCTGGTTCCTCCTCTTTACTATGTGCCCCAATAGCAAGTTGATTGCTATGGGGGCACATGTGCATGCTAGCTCCCAAGCCTCGTTCCATAGATACACAAAACATGGCTTGGCCCCACGCTTGCATCCTCCTCAAAGCATTTGATTGACAGCAGCAGGAGTCAATGGCTCCCAGTGATACCTGAGTCCCTGTGTAAAGAGAAAGAGAGGAAAGAAGAGATCAAGCCATGTAAAGCACTGGATCAATTGAGGACTCAGGTAAGTATTTAGGGAGGTGGGGAGGACATCAAGCTGTACATTTTTTTTACATTAATGTAGGGAATGCATTAAGGTGAAAAATATTTTGGCTTTAGAACCACTTTAAATTATTTTAAACACAGCTCTGCACATTTGCATTTAGTGCTTGTTCTGCACAGTCTGCATACAATCCAATCCACTACAAAAAAAAAAAAACAATAGTGCCCACTGGCCTATTATCATTCAATTGGTGCTATAAAGATATAACTTATTAACTCAGTATATTTTAGACAAAACAGCCCTCTTCTTTTAAGTGCAAAAAAAATACTAAACATTTGGTAAATTGGATCTAAGAAAATTAGTTTTAAAAGATATACGTTGACATTGACATGATCAGTCATTACTATACTGATTTATCAGTGATAGGTTTGACTGACAATCAGGTCTTTACCTTTTATCATTATCTCTAAAAAGTAAGTAGCGATTTGCTATGTATACCACAAGTACAGGCATTACTATGGAAACAGAAAACCTCTAATTGCTTATGAATTATTCTTATTTAGCCAAAGGGATGGTTATGAAATCTTTACTTAAAGCATTTAGTTTGGGTAAGGGATGGACAGCTCCAGGTTACCCTAAACTGTTAACACAGGTTGTGATGAAAGCGTTTTTTTCCTGCTTATAGTAATGGTATCTTGCTGTGGGCTACTTGCACATTACTTCTTGCTGTGTAAAGACTAAACTAACTGGAACACAGCGATATGATAATCGCCTGCATTTCTAGCCTTTTTTACAGTCTTAGAAGTCAGGACGGACCTTTTGTAGAACTCTCAGTAGCCTATATATAAAAGGAGGAAATTGATATTTCAGTTTTCTTTCATGGAAATATTTTAACAGTTTTGCCTTTTTAGAAAGCTGATCTGGTCATTTTCTAAATGTTTTTTAGTGTATTCTGAAAAGGTGAAAGTAAAGACCTCAAAGCTATTTTGAAGTATATTTTACATTTATTTTTAAAGGCTTTACTGCTTTTTACCAAACGTTTGGGGAATTTGGGCTATCTAGTTAGGTGGGCATGACCCACTATTTTGGCGAGGAAAATTGTTATTAAAGCACAGCTCAGAAAATATTTGTAGTTGTGGACAGAGTGTGAAGTATTAGAAAATGTTATAAATTTAGAATACTGTTGTGTCCTCTATTGAGGATATTTCCCCTCTTTTCTTGTAATGTCTGACAACTGTCATTAGGAAATTCTCCAGCAGGGCCACAGACAGAAATAAAATGGAAGTCATAACTCATTAGAATAAAAAAAAATAGTAATAATACTGCCTGTGTCCAATTCAGAAAAAACCTTAATTGATAACAGGGCCAATTTAACCATAATACAAATGGTGCAGATGGGGTGTCCACTATTAGATCCCTCCCTAACAGGTATATATTCCAGTAGAATTGTCTTCTGTTTCCCAATATCCCTTTAAATCTGGGTTCACACTGATGCGGTGCAGAATTCACAGCGCTTTCTGTGTGAATTCTGCACCGCATCAGAATTGCACGCTGTTCATGCAAACCGCTGCGGGTGTGTATGTTAACAACATCCCAAAATCGGTCTGCAAAATGCAGTGCAATGTGCAGAATCGGATCGCATAGGTGTGAATACTAATGCGATCTGATTCTAGTGTGGATCCAAAAAAGGGTCCTGCACCTTTTTGGTGTGGGTGCGGTGCGATTAGAGCCATACAAAATGTGACATGTGACTTGCGCAGGAATGCGGTGCAGTTCCTGTGCAAATCACATGCGATGTACCAAGCTGCATATATGTGAACCTGAGCTCAAACTGTCTATTTGAGATCTCACTTTGCCAGTTATAATAATCCACAGCTGGATTTATGCGACATACAGCAGGCTATGCCCTTGTAATCAGGGAACTGAGGACAGCTTCACATTCTTTCAAAATAACAATAATAATAATGTTTTTTTATCTGAGTATGACTAAAAGGTTCTATAACTTTTGCATTGCATTGCATCAGTTTTCTTGTTGTTTTTTTCTTGCAGAGTTTGCTTTTCACTATAATTTGACACTTAATTTTCACCATGTAACCTTTCATATTTAACTGCTTACAAAGACAGAGAAACTACGCAACATTGTACAACAATATATGCCATAGTGTAAAGTAACAAAAAACTGTTATTTTGTACATCTTTACAAAGAGGACTCCCATTTTTTTCTGATAATACAGGTGAAACTCAAAAAAATAGAATATCGTGCAAAAGTTCATTTATTTCAGTAATGCAACTTAAAAAGTGAAACTAATATATGAGATAGACTCATTACATGCAAAGCAAGATAGTTCAAGCCGTGATTTGTCACAGTTGTGATGATTATGGCTTACAGCTCATGAAAACCCCAAATCCACAATCTCAGAAAATGAGAATATTGTGAAAAGGTGCAATATTCTCGGCTCAAAGTGTCCCACTCTAATCAGCTAATTAAGCCATAACACCTGCAAAGGGTTCCTGAGTCTTTAAATGGTCTCTCAGTCTGGTTCAGTAGGAATCACAATCATGGGAAAGACTGGTGACCTGACAGTTGTGCAGAAAATCATCATTGACACCCTCCATAAGGAGGAAAAGCCTCAAATGGTAATTGCAAAAGAAGTTGGATGTTCCCAAAGTGCTGTATCAAAGCACATTAATAGAAAGTTATGTGGAAGGGAAAAGTGTGGAAGAAAAAGGTGCACAAGCAGCAGGGATGACCGCAGCCTGGAGAGGATTTTCAGGAAAAGGCCATTCAAAAGTGTTGGGGAGTGGACTGAGGCTGGAGTCAGTGCATCAAGAGCCACCACACACAGACGGATGCTGGACATGGGCTTCAAATGTCGTATTCCTCTTGTCAAGCCGCTCCTGAACAACAAACAATGTCAGAAGCGTCTTACCTGGGCTAAAGAAAAACAGACCTGGTCTGTTGCTCAGTGGTCCAAAGTCCTTTTTTCTGATGAGAGCAACTTTTGCATCTCATTTGGAAACCAAGGACCCAGAGTATGGAGGAAGAATGGAGAGGTACACACTGCAAGATGCTTGAAGTCCAGTGTGAAGTTTCCACAGTCTGTGTTGATTTGGGGAGTCATGTCATCTGCTGGTGTTGGTCCACTGTGCTTCATTAAGTCCAAGGTCAACGCAGCCGTCTACCAGGAGATTTTGGAGCACTTCATACTTCCTTCCGCAGATGAGCTTTATGGGGATGTTGACTTCATTTTCCAGCAGGACTTGGCACCTGCCCACACTGCCAAAAGTACCAAAACCTGGTTCAATGATGGTGGGATTACTGTGCTTGATTGGCCAGCAAACTTGCCTGACCTGAACCCCATAAAGAATCTATGGGGCATTGCCAAGAGAAAGATGAGAGACATGAGACCGAACAATGCAGAAGAGCTGAAGGCCGCTATTGAAGTATCCTGGTCTTCCATAACACCTCAGCAGTGCCACAGGCTGATAGCTTCCATGCCACGCCGCACTGAGGCAGTAATTGCTGCAAAAGGGGCCCAAACCAAGTACTGAGTACATATGCATGCTTATACTTTTCAGAGGTCCGATATTGTTCTATGTACAATCCTTGTTTTATTGATTGCATGTAATATTCTAATTTTCTGAGATTGTGGATTTGGGGTTTTCATGAGCTGTAAGCCATAATCATCACAATTATGACAAATCAAGGCTTGAACTATCTTGCTTTGCATGTAATGAGTCTATCTCATATATTAGTTTCACCTTTTAAGTTGCATTACTGAAATAAATGTACTTTTGCACGATATTCTAATTTTTCGAGTTTCACCTGTATATGGATAATTATCTATGTAACTTTAAACCAAAACCAATCTATTTTAAAGTGGCAAGAATAAATATTGCTTCATTAGCAAGGGACAATGAATACCTTCATCAAAAAAGTAGTTACTATCAAATGTTCATGAAATGCAAACCAGTGTTTTCTAGACTTCCATGTAGGTTAGCCTTGAAGCTGTGGTACATTTCAATAAAGAATGTTATCTGAAATGTAGTAAAACATCATCCAAATTTGCTGCTTGACAAATTATCGCAGACATAAACAAATGGGTTGGAAAAACAATTTTTAATTGATTTAATAAAACCGGAGAATGAAAATTCTGGTGCAGTTCTGCATAGAAACCAATCGGCCTCCAGTTTTTTAGTCAAAGCTTAAAATATAAGTTCACTTTTAGTAACGAATTACACCCATATTTAGGGTGTAACATGCCCTTGCACCCTCCTTAGCCCACATTGTGACAGTAACAATTAAAAAAAGTGTCCTATGAAATGTTGGCAGGTGATATGGGATTTGTTGCTAAGACCTCTCATTGTGTTGAATATAAAAAAAACTTATATAAAATATTGATGCATTGGTACAAGACCCTTGTAGTGCTCCATGCTATCAACCCGAATCTGTGTAACAAGTTCTGGAGATGGATGGAAGGAATAGGTACATTGGCACACATATTTTGGTTTTGTCCACAGATTACAGGTTAATGGGTTACGATTATTAAGGTTTTGGAACAAGTACTCAATGTTATTCTACCCCTAGACCCGCTACACTGTCTTTTGGGGCTACCCTTTAGGGGTATCCCCAAGAAATCTAAGAGGTTGGGAGTGCATATTCTGACGACCGCTGGAAGGGTGATACCATGACTCTGGAAATCAGTAGATGTTCCCACACTAAATCATCTTTTAAGTGCGATCTTTGAAATCAGGGAAATGGAATATTTTACAGCTCTAGTGGGTGACTACTTGAGTCACTTTGACTCTGTTTGGGCGCTATGGGATCACTCTCCCTTTTGTGGACTTCCTTCCTCTCCCCCTCCCCCCCCTTATATAGTCCAGACACTCTCTGGGTACGATGCCTTTGACAAATAATGTAATCCAATGATGTGCAGGTTTATGTTGATTTTTGTTTTTGAATTGTGCTGACTACCATGCTGTTTATCTATGTCCATATTTCTCCTGATTTTGTTTTCCTTTATACTAATGATGGTTTTCTTTCATTGCAACGTTTACACTTATAGTATTTTTGTTGCAAATATGTTCTGTTTTAAAAAATGGCACTGGCCCTTAATAAAAATGTACACTATTAAAAAAAAAGTGGTCATACAGGGCTTTGCCCACCCAGCTGCATCATTCATTCACAGAATTTTGAGAATGGGAGAACTACAACTACCATCAGCTGATTTTGGGTACAATGCTTTACAGTCTCCTAATAGAAAAAATAATGAATGCACATTTTTTTTACCTAAAAATGTGCATTTATTTTTTATTAAAGGTGAATGTATCCTTTAATTTAACAAGCTGAATTTAGAAGCTGATTGGCTACCATACACAGTTGCACTACATTTTTTACTCTCCAGTTTTAGTAAATCAACCACACAGCGCTGATAGAACTTTAAACGCTGAGAAAGCTTGTTTTACAAGTTATTGTACTTGTCTTTCCTTATGTGTATTGAGAAACCAGTGATCTACCCTTATAGTAATGAAGAAACCTTGACCTTGATATATAACATGGGAACAAAAATTTCCTCCACTAAAGGATTTTTTTCATTTGTTCCGAGCTTTCAAAATTAGAGGCGTTTCAAGAGTTTGAGAAGTAAATTACCCTAAATATGGAGCAGGGACGGACTGACAACTCATGGGCCCCCCGGGCAATAGGGGATCATGGAGCCCATGTGTCCTTGCCCAAACTCAAAAAGGCCTATGAAAAAGGTACCAGGGGCATCTCATGGGGCCCCCTACTGACCCGGGCACTCAGGCAGTGCCCGAGTTTCCAAATGGTCAGTCCGCCCCTGATATGGAGTGTAAAGTAGCAAACAGTCAAAGACATGTTTTGCACCAATGTATTTTGGATCACCAGGGTAACATGAATCTCATACTAAACGATAACTTTGTTTTTAAAACTTTTTTTGCCAACCCTGCACATTCCTCATCCCCTGCTACAGACCTCAGATTAGCTGGCAAGCTCGTTTACCCTTTGCTGCCTATGCTGGCTTCAGTGATTCTGTAATCATATTATTAAGCTAGCTGGCAATGTGTACCAGCATATGTGGCTTTTCTTCATAATCCCAACTGGAGAAGCCTTCAAGCCACAAACAGACTGTGGTGGATTAAAATTTGATCTTGATAACTCAGTTTATGAGAATCAAGGTCAAAGCAAATGTTTAAAAGTCCTTTTTCAATAACAAGTTAAGTACTTTAGGCATTGGAGATAAACCCTAAAAATAGCCTCAATATAATTGCTCCTCTCCCCATATTACCATTGTTAATATCACTTGTTTTGTATTACATAGCAGGAACAGCTGTTAAAATGCAGCCACTCCTGTGTAAAATTAAACATACAGATAGCCTGCAAGTGTCATTCAGTGACAAAATGTAACAGTTTATTGTAACATTGTATTTTCTATCTCATTCATATGTAGATCAAAGAGATAACCTTTGATCTGCATATGACATCAATTAACCACTTAAATACTGGGCACTTTTACCCCCTTGCTGCCCAGGCCAATTTTCAGGTTTCAGCGCTCTCACACATTGAATGACAATTACGCAGTCATGCAACACTGTACCCAAACTAAAATTGTATCATTTTTTCACACAACTAGAGCTTTCTTTTGGTGGTATTTAATCATCACTGGGGTTTTTATTTTTTGCTAAATTAACAAAAAAAGACCAAAAAAACCCCCAAAAAACCAACATGTGTTTCTGTTATAAACATTTGCAAATAAATAATTGTTCTTCATAAATTTAGGCCCAGATGTATTCTGCTACATTTCTTTGGTGAAAATAAATCAAATCTGTATTTAATATTTAGTTTGTAGGAAAGTTATAGAGTTCACAAACTATGGGATATATCGGAAAATTGATCAATCCTGAAGTACTAACAGCCAATCTAATTTCTTGAGGTCCAAAAATGTCAGAACAGTACAGATATCCCCCAAATGACCCCTTTTTGCAAAGTAGACAGTCCAACGTATTTCATAAGAGGCATGGCGAGTTTTTTGAAGTTGTAATTTTTTTGTCATAATTTTTTTGAAAATTAGGAAATTAAAAAAAAAAAAAAAATCACAATTTTTTTTACATACTGTCACCAGTGGAGTACAGCATCATCATATAACTGGTGTGGTGGTGATCAGGGACACTGACTGGTGACAGTAAAAAAAGTTTTACATTTTTTTTTAATATTTGTATTTATTTTTAATGTTTTATTACATTTTTCTTCTCTTTTTTTAAGATTTTTTTTTATATGACCAAAGTAGTATAATGTTACCATAGTTACATTGTACTACTTTGGGGAAGTGATTAGTATTTTTTTTTTTTTACACAATTTGATTGATTATAGCAAAGGATTTCTTTGCTATAAGCAAACATTTAACTGAATGGAATTGATTTTTTTTGTTGTGATTAGCTGTGATTGGCCACGGCTAATCATATGATACAGATGGGCTGTGATTGGCTCAGCCTGTGCAGGTGATCGCTGTGACCATTCACAGCTAGACACACTTGTATACAATGGGTGGCATGAAAAGAATCCATCCATTGTATACAACTGTCATGTGGCCTGCTGTGATTGGTCACAGCAGGTCACATGGTACTGGCAACGGGGCCGGTACACAGATCTATCATGAGCCGTGTCCGAGGTACACGGCCGATGACAGATCTCGCCACAGCGCGGCCCTGTGGGCATGCACAATAGGCATCCGGGAAGGACGCTGAATGGTGTCCTACTCGAGGAACGAAGTGTTTGCCCGGCCGTCATTTGACCATAGGCCGGGCGGCAACTGGTTAAAGCAACCTACAGTACAAGTAAAAGGAGATAAAAATAAATAAAGTGTTTTCTTAACCTCTTGTTAAACTTTAGTTACCAATAATAAGTCCCAATTAACTCCTTCCCTCCAAGGTTGGATTGCCTATTAGGAAAAGTAAGCATGTGCTTAGGATACCAAGAAAAGGGGCCACCATGGAGTTTTCCCCCTAGATATCATGCCCTTAAAGGATAATAGCACTTTAAATCAGAACACACATATCCTTCTTGACCTTTTGTCCTGAGTTAACAGATCCCATATTTCCCCTCCACAGATGTATAGTAACTGAATTCAGACTGCTTTGGCCTCTCTTGTTACTTACACCCTACGTCGCTTGCTCTCTTCTTCCTGGCAGAAATGTTACAGCCATTAGACTTCTAAAGGGCTCATCAAGCTTCATCTCCCAAACCATTACTGGTCAGAAATAGCACAGCTAAGCATTTATTTAGTTAACTCACGTATTTTAAAAATCTCAACAGAATAACTATGCAACAAGACAGGCCAACAAATCCCACCCTCCCCCTCCACAGATTTATAACTACTGAAAATACCTATGCAACAAGACAGAGTAGAAGCAGATTTGTTGAACCAACTAGTTTTGAGGACTTGAAAAGACTTTGCAATTAAAAAGTCTAGAAGGAAGCTTTTTAAAATGTAATTAAATATTAAGGTATACATGCAGCAGTGTGCTCTGTGATCTTTGTGTCCCACAGACACAGCGGGTGACAGATCAGGGTAAAGGTCAATGAAAATGGCACTGTACCATATGATCGCTGTGACCAATGACAGCGATTACATATGTAAGAAAAAGCAGGTATGATGCAGCCTTTGAACCATTTCATCTCATAGCCATCAGCTACTTTCCAATTATGTGCAAGCAAAAATTATGTTTTTTTAATTTTCCTTGCATGTTCCCCTCAGATTTAAAGCAACTGAACTTGGAATGCACTTGCAGTGCACAGCCTAATTGACTTTAGTAAATATTATATTATTTCCAGAAAAAAGTGCAGTGTCACAATGGTGATATCGTACTACCATGATGGCGATCATGTACAATAGCATGTCAGTGCAGCCAATCATTGCCTCTGATCACCACTACAGAAGTACAATGTCACCAGATCAGTGCAGTCAGTTACAGTGTCTGTGATCACAACCGCAGTGATGCCCCATCCACTACATCTGCAGCTTAAGTGGTAGAGTTTTGGGGGCTGCAAAACAGCAGCCCGAATGTGAGATTTTACCACCCCTCAACTTCTGTCTCTGATCACCACCACCACATCAGTCACACTTTTGCTAGACCAGTGTAGCTATCAACAGTGTTCCTGATTGCCAACACACCAGACCAGTGCAGTCAGCCACAGTTTTCCTGATCACCTCCACACCAGGCGCAGTGTCACCAGACCAGTGTATGCCAGCAACCATATTCCTTATCACTGCCACGCCAATTTCAGTGTATGCCAGCAACAGTGTTCTTGATCACTGCCACACCAGTCCCAGTGTCTGTAGATCACTGTAAACCAGCAACAGTATTCTTCCCTCCCCAAAGCACTCTTCATATTAAGGGTATGTGGCATGGTATGGGTTTTTTTTTGGGGGGGGGGTACTTGCTCATCCCCTCCTTTTTCTGGCCTTTAAGGGTCTGGTATGGATTTTTTGGGGGACCCAACAACATTTTATTTTAAATTTGGCATGGGTTTCCCCTCAAAATCTATACCAGACCTTAAGGGCCTGATAAAAATTGGGGAGGAACTCCATGCTGGTATTTTTTTTTTCATTGTTTTTTATTTGGCACTTCTCTTTTTACATTCTGGTGACAGCAGATGTGTCATGGTTGTTAAGCATGCTGCCCACTCCTTAACATCCACAGCTATTCACAATAAATTCGGATCACTATTGAGCAAATCCAAAAATTATGTCATCCAAATGAAATGAATGAATAAATGCATTAATAACTAGAAAATCTACAATTTCTGGGGAAATTGTGTGAAGTGTTCTTGCCTCCACCAGTAGTCTACAACTGGAGTGGGCAGAGTAGCTTTCGTCACTCTACTGGCTGCTCACACACCTGGGTTCCTATGGCAACTCACTCTATAGCAAGGGCAGAGAAGAGCGGTTAAACAAACTGCTCCAACTTGCTCACTTCACTGGTGGTTGCCATCTTCAAACGGTTGTAGTTTAAAAAGTATAAATCCTACACCGAAGAGCTTATATTGTGAGAATCACAAGACCCAGGCCTACATTTTGATGCATAGTATGTCTCTGAAATATAAAAAATGAAGGCACAGTCGCAGTTTAGAAATTGCCCTTCAAATTTCAGGTGTCTAGAGTGGAGTTTCAATGAATGTCAATGGCCAGCGAGAGTTGCAAACAAATGGTCATATTGTGAAAACTATCAGGACTATGGCTTAGCCATGGACATTTTTAGTGGCAGCAGGGATAGCTGAACATTTTGATATAAGATTTATGTAGGTGGGCTTGAAAATGAGGGATTGATGGCAGTTTAGAAATCATGTCCTGATTTTTCAGCTCACACTCTAGCTTTTGTCAGCTCCCACTCTAGTTTTGAACATTCTGCCATTCATTCCTATGGGACCAATTTCACCACAAAAACGCTGATATATCGTGAACCATTCTGGTGAAACGTTCCACAAAGTAATAGCACACCAATCGGGAACAATCCGCATGTTTCGGTATATTACTGTCTATGTAGTGTAAAAACTGTGGGAGGAGTTAGGGTGGTAAATTTGGCTATAATAATAAGAATATATATGTGAGATAACAATAAGTGGTCTTGCCATGCAAGAACACTTAATAATTTCTCTGATTTCTTGCCATTTGTTTCTATGTCCGTTCAGAATTTTGGATGTATCTGAATCTGAAGTTTTCATCTGAAAAATGTATGTGAATGGACAGAATCACACATGCCTAGGCTTTACTTAATCATTTATTTTCTTTATCTTTCATTTTAGTCAGTTTCTTCATGTGGATTAGTCAGTGACATTTTTTTTTATTTAATGCTTAATATCATTTGGGGGTCTGGCATGGGACTAACCTGCAAGAAAACTGAAAAAAAAATGTAGGCATTTACAAACTTATTTAAAAACATATATTTCTCATGAAGCCAATTGCAAATGTATTGAAAATCTAAGGATTCAATGTAACCTATACTTGCAGTAAACTTTATGAACAATAAATAGTTTAATTTGAATGGCATTCTGTGTATAACGATGTGTTGGTAACTTCCACCATTCCTTCATTTATTGAGTGTATTTTAAACAATATCATTTTGAATAAAGTGTTTTTAAATGTTCCTGTGCATTTTATGTATGGCACCTTAAAAGAACTATTTATCTAAATGCAAAACCTTTACTTTACTTTAAGCACATATTGAGTCTTAATGTCTTGTCAGTGAATCAATGAGGCGGTTGAGGTGGGCACAATTGTTGGGCTGTGCTTAAGGCATCATTTGTGCTTAATGTGGACCTGCCTCTTCTTCCTCTTAATTTATTTTCCTTTTTTAATTTTTTTTTTACATAAAAATGCAAAATATTTTAAAAAAGACCATTTATTTCATCTACATTCTTGCCATGCTTTGTACCAGAAACATTAATAACAAGGACAGCTTAATAAATAGAATGTGTATTTATTAATTTTAGCAACACTATTTAAAATAAACAAAAATAAATATTTTTGACTATAGATGGAGTAGACAATATTGCCAAAAGAAAGCCCATTTTTTCCCCCAAAAAAGTATTACTTTGTTAACTTAAGTTCAGACAGTTACCACTGATAAACAGGACAATAGTAGAAATGGAAATATTGCTCACGTCTATGAGTGTAAAAGCGGTTAACCTCTTCTGCGCTGCCTTGCAGCAGAAATCCTGCTACAAGGCTACGGGTGCACAAAATCATGTATATATATGTGATTCGCGCTCCCAAGGTTTTTGTGGGGTGCATGCGCTGACACGCGAGTGCTGTAATTTGATTTCCGAGGGATCAATCATCCGATTTAGGCCAGTGATGGTCGGCCTAAGTTGGATGATCGATTCCTGTCCTATCAGGGATCTTCCTGTATCTGTGTTTACAGTTACATAGGTACAAGAAATGATGACACCGTCTCTCTCTGTGTACATCCCAGAGAGAAGAATCAACACACAGTGAGTAAAAACAGCACACCTATACAGTTTAGAACACTTTAGGACACATTTAGCCCCTTGATCAACCCCCAGTTAACCCCTTCACTGTCCTGTCACCAGTGTCATTAGTACAGTGTACAGATGTTTTGCTGATCACTGTATTAGTGTCCCGGCAACTTCAGATAGCGTTAGTGTCAGTTAGCGTGCCTCCCAGATAGTGTCAGATTTCCCATCAGTACACCAGTAATCACATTTAACCCCTGGATTGCCAGGAACACGCTCACATACACAATAAACCTCCATTGCTAGTATAGTGACTGAACGGATAAATATCTTTGATCAGGTCAGCACTATACCAGCGTTCACATTAGTATAGTATCCCCAAAAATGCAGCATTAGAGGGATCAGCCCTGACACCTGCCAGCACCTGCGTTTAACCCTTACGCTTACCCACACTCCCTTCTCCCTCAGAAAGTGCAATGTCAGTAGGTCACTGTCACTTGATACATTGCACACAAAACTGCAGTGTTCACAGAATCAGGCCTGATCTCTGTTAGCACTTGCCGGTAAATTTTTTGGAGCAGTTCAAGCAGTCCCTGACAGCCAGATGCTCTTTTTCCCACGAGTCATGCCAGGTACCTGTATTTAGTGGCCAAAATGTCCAACAAAAGGTACTCTAGTGAATGGGCCTACAGGATTCTGAACATGTCAAGTGAGTGCAAATGGGAAGACTCCCTGACACAATGGGGTTTATTTACTAAAGCTGGAGAGTGCAAAATCAGACTCCCTTCTGCATAGAAACCAATCAGCTTCTAACCTCAGCTTGTTCAATGAAGCTTTGGCAATGAAACCTGGAAGCTGATTGTTTTCTATGCAGAAGTGAGTCTGATTTTGCACTCTCCAGCTTTAGTAAATAAACAGTCTTAGAATCCAAACCTGTAGACAGCAGCGGCACCCTGACAGATAGCTCAGACAATGGAGAAGAGGTCCCTGCTAAGATCAGGCATACCCAATCCCATTCCCAGGTTGTTGAGATGCTACAAAATGCATGATGACTCTCATATGCAGCAGAGTGCCAGTACTAGTGCAGCTCTACCTTTTGGTGAACTGGCGAGCACCAGCGGCCTAGTACATCCTGGCCTTTTACATACCAGCACTACAGTATCACTTGGTGACATATCAAGTCCTATAAGTGCAGTACAAGCTGGTGCGGTGGCAAGCACAAGTAGTGTCCTGCAGCCACCAAGAATTCGCACAGGTCCGTAGAGCCCATAGTATCCTTCTGGATTTGCTTGCAAATCCAGATTGGCAGCCCACAAATTCTGCAGCACCCATACTTCCCCCATTCACTGCCCAACCCAGAGTTCAGGTGGAAACAGCACATTTAAATACTCCCCTTAATTTTTTGGAGCTGTTTTTTACAGAAGATCGGTATGCATTGATTGTGGATCAAAGCAATTTATTTACACAATGGTTTATCGCTGCCAACGCAAATTCAAACCTTGCCAGACCATTCGCATGGACACCCATTACTGTTTCAGAATTTAAAGTTTTTTGGGGCCTAACCCTCAACATGGGCATTACTAAAAAAAATTAATTGCAGTTGTATTGGTCCACTGACCCAATTCATCATATGCCCATGTCCTCTACTGCCATGGCCAGGCATAGATATGAGAGTATAATGTGTTTTATGCATTTCAACAATAACACACTCTGTCGTCGTCAGGGTGACCCTGAATTATACATTCGGCCCCTTGTAAATCACCTTAACCAAAAATTTGCAAATGTCTATACTCTCCAGCAAAACATCTGCGTTGATGAGTCCCTTATTAATTTTTTTGGCCACCTTGCATTCAAATAATTTCTCCCCAGCAAGCATGCCAGAGATGGGGTTAAGATATAACTTTCACACAAAGCAATCAATATACACTTGAGATTTTTTTAACCAAAAACATGGAGCAGAATACATTTTGGCCTAAATTTATTACAACATTTTAGGTTTTTTGGATATTTTTTATGACAGAAATGAGAAAATATTGTTTTTGTTTTTTAAATCTTTTTTTCTCAAAACTTTTTTTGTTTATAGTGCCATAAAATACCACCAAAAGAAAGCTCAATATGTGTGAAAAAAGGACATAAATTTCATTTATGTACCGTATTGCATGACCGCGCAATTGTCAGTTAAACTAGTGCAGCGCTATATAGCAAAAACATGACGTAAATTGCAATATGAACAGGAGCCAGGCGCTGTGTAGTTTTGTGATAAACGTAATACACCTTATATGGAGGTGTGCCTTTAATAATTCATATGGTAAAAAATAAATAACCAGTCTGTGGCTTTAAGAAGCCAGATTTCAAGATGGACTGCCCATCCGCTCACAGGGAAGCAGTGGAGTAGAATACCTGTCAGTGCAGGGACCACGTGTACCCGACGTCCCAGCGTTCTGGATGACGTCACCACGATGTGGAGAGACGGAGGGGGGGCACTCTTGCTGGAGCCGCAGATTTAGAAGGAAGAGGCCGGTTGCCGGGACAACATGTTTCGCGCACATGCGCTTTATCAAGTCTCGCTTTTATCCAGACTGTAAATTGCAGTATCTATACCATAGTTTGTAGACGCCATAACTTTCACACAAAGCAATCAATATACACTTATTGGGATTTTTTTTACCAAAAACACTTGCAGAATACATTTTGGCCTAAATTTATAACTAACTTTGAGTTTACTATATATATTTTTTCAAAATGTTCTGTCTTTTAATGTTTATAGCACGAAAAATAAAAAGTGCACAGGTGATAAAATACCACCAAAAGAAAGTTCTATTTGTGTGAAAAAAGGAATTCAATTTTGTTTGGGTACAGCATTGCATGACCGCGCAATTACCAGTTGAAATAGTGCAGCACCGAATAGTAAAAAAAGGCCTGGTCAGGAAGGGGGGTAAATCCTCAGGTAGGCAAGTGGTTAAAGTAGCCCATACATAAGTGAGCACATACATACATGCTCCCAAACATAAATAGATAGCATACAGAAAGAAATTCTATTAAGATAATGTTTACATGACAGACCTGTACATTAATGTCACACTCACTTAATACAATCACATAGTCTATGCTAAACCAGAGCACCTAGGCATTATAGTTATAGTTAGAAACGGGTCTTATTGTCATAGAGCTACAGGTTCTGGTCAACTTGTGTAGCACTAAAGGAGTAATTCACTACAGCGTATAGGGGGAGATTTACTAAATCTGGTTCATGAAAATTTGGTGCACCTGTGCATGGCAGCCAATCTAACCTCAGCTTGTTCAAATAAGCATTAGTAGTAAAACCTGTAAGCTGATTGGTTTCCATGCAGAAGTGCACGAGAGTCTGAGTGAATCAGCTTTAATAAATAAACTCCATAGTATCAGTAGGGAGACATCAAGGAAGCCTTCTCCTGGAAATGTATACTTTCCAAAAGGATATTATGAGGACATCTATTAGGTTAAAACAATACCGTCTGCAAAATTATATTCTACTTTAGCAAAGGTCATGTTATTGCTTTTAACCTCCAGTGGGATGGAATTCAGTTATAGGCGTGCTACGTAAAACACATTTAGTCTCCTTTCGAAGGGGGTTATTTGCTGTTTCCAGTGAAGCTTTGAGGTAAAATATTCCTATAGGTACAATATACTGCTCCAGGATTTGTACTGTAGATTAAAGTGAATGTAATAGGGTTTTGTCTAAGTTTCAGATCAATTAAAAAAGGGTTAGACATTTTGTCAAGTTTTTTTTTTTAACTATTGACTTTTTTATTGATCATTTGAAAGTTTACATCAATAACAATGTTGTTGTAATAGTATATTACAGATTTGTAAAAGATAATTGGTAATAAAGAATAAGTATGTTTAACATCTTACAAGCAAGTGAAAATTGTTAATATTGTTTTGTTTTTCAGTATTCGTTATTATTGTCAATACAGTTGTTTAATAGTTATTTGAATATTTCAGAAGATCGCTAATTTAAAGAAGAAAGATTGCAGTAACTAGAGAGGTTTGAGGAGTAGAAAGAGTAGTATATAGGGTGCAATTGAGTCGAAAACATTACATATTTCCTTTACGATAATAAAGTTATAGTAGAAAAAAATGCAATAGTGGTGTCATTCGTGGTGTTTGAGTGGCACATCTTGAGGTATTTTATATGACAGTACACCGACGATCCTTAAGCCATACGTTCCAATTTTTTTGGAAGTTAGCAAGTGAATTGTGCATTTTGGCAAAGGTTTTTTCAAAGGCCATGTTTGTGTTTAGAACTCCAATCATTGTATGAATTGATGGTGTCATATGCTGTTTCCAAAGCCTGGCAATACTTAGCCTTACAGCGATCAATATGTGTATTAGTACAGTTCTGGATTGTGGGGACCAGGAATCTATTGCTATGCCCAGGAGTGCCAAGGTTGGGTCAGGAGTTTGAGATGATCCTGTAACGGTTGTTATGAAGTTGAAGATATCCGACCAAAAGGGGGTGATTTGTGGACATTCCCCCAATATATGATATAGAGATCCAAGTTGATTGCAGTTCCTCCAGCAGAGTGATGAATAATGGTTCGATGATCTTGTCGCTAGATATTTTGTCAAGTTTTATTATTGTCTGTGTCCTCATTTGAGAGAATTACCCCTTCTCTACTCTATCCAAAGTTTTAAAAAAAGTTTGGGCATTATGTACATTTTAATATTTTGAAGGATAGAAATTAAGTTTTTATGGAACATTCCTACATCACTGAACCACTATGAACTAAATGTTTTGGTTCTTTGAAATTACATGAAAAACCACTGACTCACTGACTGCTGCTATACCATTCTTTGAGGATATTTATCACTCTTCATAATTGTTCAGACTATTTGAATTACTGACCTGACATGTGGGAAAAGATTTTATGAAGGTGTAAAGTTTTTTTTGTCTTCAGCCTTGTCAAAACATGTTTAGTCTGGACACTTCTTCTACCTGTCTTCCTAGCCTAGTACAGAAAAATATACAGTAGAGCTAGGAACAAAGAATGTCAGGCAAGGTCAAAACCAAACAAATGAGAGTGGAAGTTTTGTGCACAAATGAACTTTGATTTACCCCATCAAGCTAAGTGCATAGACATGGAGCAATTGAATAGGCAGGATTTTCACAGATGCTGACTTATGCAGAATTAAGTATGCTAGTAAATGAAAAATGAATTAACATAGATTTTTGCCACACCTTAATGGAAAAATTGTAGTACAGTTAACAATAGCACTTTATTAGAAAGAACAAAATGGAGGAGGCACACCAAAGGACTGAAACAAAATATATAAACAATATTGATTTCATCTTAGCTCTTAAAATCTTGCTTTTTTTCTACTGTAATTTTACTTTTAGAAAATGTATAAATACTGTATTAAAACTATCATAAAGGGAGTTGCCTTTCAAGTTTGAATGCATCTGAGAATATTATATATTTTATATCTTTCCTGATACCCCCAAAGGAGACGCTAGTTAACATGGGTCCTGTGTTGCTGTCCTTGACCTTCTCAAAGATCTCAGCCCCTCTGACACACCAGGCTGAGTATACAAACACACTATATCACAGAGGGATTCCTTACTGTACCCCACTATTTTACTTAATTTACAGAATGTAAGCAGCAAACCAATCAGTAAACACAAACTTCACATATTGTCATCAAACTAAGTTGGTAAAGGTGGGCAGAGGTAACAGGAGAAATGAATAACAATGTAATATTACACTTAGTATTCAGAATATTAGCAATAAAAACCAGGTAAGGTGAAACTTGCAGTCCAGAATAGCATAAACAGTAACAACACCAGCTGAAGTGAGCAGTAAATATTCAAACTATAAACCACTGGTGCAAAACTGCACTAATGGTGGTTATGCTACGTCTAAAACTGTCTGGTAAGCACTAACAGTAATTGTAAGGTCAAGAGCGAGTACTGAGAGATGCAAGGAGGTTTGCATGCAAGTTGCATGAAAAGGGGCATTCCTTAAGTGGCTTCTTTTGCTAGCTTAACGTTGGGGCCTTTTAAGAAGCGTTGATGTACTTAACAAAAGTTCTGGAGAACCTGCATGCAGTGAAGACTTTCTATAAGCATGGTATTGCCTTTGCAAGCCTCCAGTGAACAGCTGTATGATCAAGTGGTGGATGGATGCTCCAGCCTCTTTTCATCTGGGTTGTAGCTGCCACTGGTGCAGTCAATAATATGCTTTAAAAGGTGTCTTCAGCTTAAGGTATCAGGATCAGGTCCCCTCTCTACCTGGCTCCTGGGGCGGGAGGAGCAAACTAGCAGAGGTCCTCACTTCTTCAGATCTGGACACCAAAGGTCCTGGAGCTTCCTAAGCAGTAATGCAAAAATCCTCCCTCACTCCTGATATCTCCAAGTCTATTTGAATCTGTAGTCCTGCAGCCATCCCACAAAGCGCAACAGTATCTCCTGTATGCTTTTCAGGAGCCCAGTGTCCTCCTCCTCTTGCTGGTTGGCTGAGCAGTGGGTGCCAATGGGAGAGGGGAAAAAGCAGGAACGGGGGGAAGTTGGTGGTCATCCACCCACAAGCCTGCCACTATAGAGCAGGGCTGCTCTGGCTCCTGTGTAGCAGTGGTGGTGGGATGGGAAAGCAGCCCGCACACCCTGTCTTTCCCCTGGTACCTGAATGCCTGCAGCAGTGGGAGAGAAAAGAAAACTGAGCAGGGAGATCAAAACAGCTGGCAGCCGGCTACATGTATATTATTGAATGTGAATGGTTTGGTGTTAGTATGGTATACAAAAGTGATTTTAGTTTGTCTGTAACCATGCTGTGAACCAACCTGGTATTTCTGACTGAAAGAATGTTTACAATATATACAAATAGGTACTTGTGATTTTGAACATATTTGGACATTATTTGAGCATGTTAGAGAAGCATAGAGAACAGTCATATACCCTAGTTTTATTTTTACTCTCTGAGGTTGATTTAATAGAAGGAAACTGACTGTTCACTTTGCAAGGGAAGTTAAACATTTCAAGGGAATTTTATCTTACAGCTTAGTGAATGTGAAGAAATTAAAATTTTCAAAGAATATCAAATTACGGTACATGCAAGAAAATAAAACTGCATTTTTGCTTGCACATGATGGGATGATGGACGTGTTTTCAAAATGACTGAAACTTCATTCAATAAACTAAGAGAAAATGTCCTTGTAAAATTCAACTTTCCCTGCAAAGTGAAAAGTCTACTTGCCTTTCGTAAATCAACCCCTCTGTGAGGAGGTGTTCTCGAGTCATCATCTTGTTGCCTTTGTTTTAATTGCTAAAAGTATTTTAACAGATTACTCAATGAGTAAAATTCAGTGGAATAGTTACCTGGACATTGTTCTTTATACAGTATTTATCTGAGTGAATTGAAATGTGTTGCTGTATTTACAGTAACTACCTACCGACCTGCCTATTGTAAAAAAATGGCCGAGTTGGAGAACTGCTATTCTGAGTGGAAGTCATGTGATGTCCTCCAGGCGTGTGCCTCCTGCACGCTCCATCACTCATGTTGCAGTTTGATGTGTCACCTGCTATGTCCACTGGACACTGTCATGCTTCAGTGCTCTGGTCACAGTATGTAAAAAAAAAATATATCTATCTACCTATCTATCTGTCAGGGATGCGGGTGTGACCAGAAGTGTGTGGACTGACACAGGGAAACGCAGGCTTCAGATATGGTATAAATAAGACAATTTATTAAGACTAACAATACAAATATAAACGCAGTGCACCAAACCCCAAGCTAACACAAATACATACAAAAAGGTGAAACAAACCCAAACCTAAACTGATATAGATACACAGGTACATACACATATAGAGCACAACGTAGTCAGGCAGGCCGGGTCGATAACTATCGAGCAGGTAGGTACAGGAGGAGCAGGCGGAGAGTAGTCAGTCACGAGCCGGGTACGAGCCGGGTACAGCAACTAACGGGCAGGTAGGTACAGGGGGTCAGGCAGAGAATGGTCAGGGTCACAAGCCAGGCATCAAACAGGAGAAGTCAGCAGAGGTCAGGATCAGGCAGGGTCGGCAACAAGTCAGGCAGAAACAGAAACAGGAACAGGAACGCAGGTTACAAGGTACAGGGGCCCATGGAAAAACACACACCAAGGCACAGACTGCAGGTCTGGCCATCCCTTAAATACACCACCTTCAATCAGCCCCAGGTGATGGCTAATTGCCGAAGTGAACCTCTGGTTGTTGAGAGCACCCGCTGGCCAGCCCTGGTACTGCAGCCCACAAGGCAGGTGAGTCCCACCACTATTGGCAAGTCCATTCCTGACACTATCTATCTATCTATCTATCTATCTATCTATCTATCTATCGAATATATAAATATATTTTTTTATTTACATGCTGTCACCAGTCAGTATCCCTGATCACCACTATACCAGTCATATGATGATACTGTACTGCACTGGTGACAGTATGTAAAAGAAAATATTTAATTACATCATTTTACAAAAAAAGTGACAAAAAATTACAGCTTTAAAAAACTCATCATGCCTCTTAATAAATAACATTTTTCCAAAAGGGTTCATTTGGGGAGTATGTGTACTACCCTGACATTTTATGGCCTCAAGAAAGGAGGTAGACAGTCAGTACATGATTGATCAATTGTTAAGTAAATATACCATAGTTTGTACACTCTGTCAGGGGCGGACAGGGACGGACTGACAACTCATGGGGCCCCCGGGCAATAGGGGATCATATGGCCCCTGTGTCCTTGCCCAAACTCAAAAAAGTCTATGAAAAAGGTACCAGGGGCATCTCATGGGGCCCCCTACTGACCCTGGGCCCTTGGGCAGTGCCCGAGTTTCCAAATGGTCAGTCCGCCCCTGCACTAAATATTATACGCTGATTGGAGTTATTTTTACCAAAGAAATATAGAAGAATAAATGTTGTCCTAAATTTATAAAGAAGGATTATTTATTTGTAAAATTTTATAACAGAAACTGAAAAACAGAACAGAAATAAATGTTCAGTATTTTTCATTTATACAGCAAAACAATAAAAATCCCAGTGGTGAACAAATACCACCAACAGAAAGCTCTATCTGTCTAAACAAAATGGTAAAATTTAATTTGGGTAGAGTGTTGCATAACTGAGTAAATGGCATTCAAAGTGCTGAAATCTGTGCACACAAAATGTGTTGATACAAATCAAAAGTTGTTTCCCTTAAAGGGACAGGTGCATATTAACTGAAGTAATAGTAGGTCATATGTTTGAGTGTTTGAAGTGAGCTGCTGTATGGAAGGCATATCATGTTGTGTCTGATACTATTACAGAAGATTGTGAGAACACAAATCACTTCCAAAGTTGGACATTTGTGGCCCCGTATTTGTAAAGTGACAAATTGGATTTAAAGAAACATGCACTATTTTATTTCAGCATAGAATTCAATCCGCTTCCAGGTTTTATTGCCAAAGCTTAATTGAACAAGCTGATTAGTTTCTGTTCAGAAATAAGCCTGATTTTGCAGTCTCCAGCTTTAGTAAGTAAATTGTGTTGATTATGTAATTTATTGATTTGAAGGAGAAATTGATTTGCAGCACTGAGTCATTTAGCTGAAATCTGTATTAAATCATCATATTAAAATATGCACTTCTAAATAAAAAAAATTAAACAAAAGTCCAATAAATTGTGAAAGATTGTGAAAATTGTGAAAGAAAAAACTATGCATGTGCTTTTTCGGTAGCTGTCCATATAATCAAATATACATTAAAGTTCCAAAACAACACCTCTGTGCTTATACTCAAATTGCAATATCAACTGCTTGTTATATCCTCCAGGTGAGTCCCACCGCAATTCACAACATGTGCATGCAGCTAAATATACTGTACAACCTAAAAGGGGCATTGCTTAGAGAACTGGTGATTTTTGGCATCCTTTCCCTCATCCTGTCCCTCAAAAGCCCTTTTAAAAAAGGGATTCTCCATATATTACTATAAACAAACAGCAGCTGTTTGTAAGCTGTAAGAAACTGGCTGAAATCTAACATTTTGCAGAACGTTGAAATTAATTAATTCACAGTATAGACAGCTAGAAAGGATTTGTTTTAAAGTTGGTTTACTGCTTATTAAGAATATACAGGATGACTGACGAGAGTCGGACGTTTTTTTAAAAAAAAATAGAGCTCAATAGATTTTCAATTCGAAATGTATTTATTTTTACACAAATAGAGGCAAGAAAAACAAGACATGCCATTTAAGTTACCTTTTCAATCAGGACAAAATAATGTCATTTAAATGACGACCATCCTCTTGAATGGAGCTGAAGACTGTGTTGAGACTGAGAACAGCCCCGTCTCGACCAACATTGATTTCTCAATGAAATAGTCACTGCGTTGCTGTGATCAACTCACCATTTTGAAAAATAAGCAAACAAACAATGTTGTAACGTCCACTGCTTCATTGTGACTGAATTGGCATTCTAGTGGGGGGCACCTAGCTCATCCCCCTCCCATCACTACTTACCGTGTATTACCTGCTGTAAAAATGTCTGACTCTCGTCAGTCACCTTGTATAAACTCTTGGATGCCCATAGTCTGAGCACAGGTGCATTTTAGGTAGGTAATTTTAATATACAGAAAATTATCTAAAGCTGCCATAAGGTGTCATAATGGCATTAGCGGGATTCCCATCCCAAAAGTTGCTTCATTTAGCTAGTTTTTTATAAACTCAGATTTGGGTCTAAGACTAATATTATCTGCCAGACAGTTAAAATAGTTACCATACTGAACGGAAAAAAAAACTGAAAAAAATTGAATACAGTCATAACTATCATTTCTTAAATATGATAAAATGACAGAAAATAAAATAAATGCATTTTCATTGCTTTCATTGTTATAAACATGAATATTAATTCAAAATAACAATAAAGTAATTAAAAAAAATGTGTAAACAACTTAATGTTCCAAAAGTGTTTCGTGCATAGACTCAGGGGCGTACCTACTGCGAGGCAAACAAGGTTTTTGCCTAGGGTGGCAATTTTTAGGGGGGCAGCACTGCCCCCTGGAAGAAGGAACCTGGTGAGCAGTGGTGGACAGAGCCATGCAGGGCTGCCATCTGAGGGGTACCACTAGTATTACTGTAGGTGGCCTGGACAGCAGGAGGATCGGTGTGGTGGGGGAGAGCAGTTGTAGTAGGATACACTGTGTATCTCTCTCTCCAGTAGCTGAAAGCCAGTTTCTCCCACTCTCCCACCTGTCAGCTTTCTGCTGCTAGAGGGAGAGACACACCTGGCCGGATCTAGGGGGTGCCCTGGTGTATCTGAGTGGCCGCTCTCACACACACAGTATGATTACTACTCCCTGCCCACATTTCCTGCTGCCTGGAGATCAGCAACCCTTGGAGGAGGTGTGTGTTTGTATGTGTGTGTGTGGGGGGGTAATCATACTGTGTGTGTGTATTAAGTCCCATATGATCTATCAGTGATCGTGTATCATGTGCTGGATGGACGACAGGAGGGAGAGCCCGGAGAACACAACACAGCTCACCACCTCCCAGCTCTTTCCTATCCACTTTTTCTAGGAGTTGTAATGTGGATTTTGGGAAGGGGTTGTGGTATTTGCAAGGAAGAATGGGGGAAATATGTGCTAGGTAGCAGAGAGAGAGAAGAGAAAGGGAAAAGAGAGAGAAGAGAGGGAAAAGAGAGAGTAAATGAGAGGGAAGAGAGAGAGAGAGAGGGGAGATAGAGAGAGGGAGAGAGAGAAAGAGGGGGGAGAGATAGAGAAGAGAAAGGGAAGAGAAGAGAGAGGGAAGAGAGAGAGGGGGGGAGAGGGGGAAGAGATAGGGAAGAGAAGAGGGAAGAGAGAGAGAAGAGAAAGACAGGGAGAGAGAGAGAGAGGGGGGGGAGAGGGAAGAGAGAGAGGGAAGAGAAAGAAAGAATCATATATACACACACACACTCATTGAACTTTCTCGCTCTCTCATTGGGGGGGCGCACAATTTTTGCATTGCCTAGGGAAGCACAAGACCTAAATACACCGCTGCATAGACTGCAAAATTGATCATCAGTGGTATTTCTTGAGATTATTATGCACCTTCATATTATACAGTTAAGAATACACAGAGGTGTACAACTTTATCCAGTTACAGTAACTCACCTAAGAATTATGCAAATTGGTAAAAATAAACAAATTTAATGTCAAAAATTCAAAAATTCAAATTGCAGTAATAGCATAGCATATTAGCAATGGGATATATATATATAAAATATCTATACTGTACAGTTAAGAATACACAATTAGGTAAAGGGGACATAGGGAATTGTAGAGGTGTATTGATTCATTAACAAGCCATAACATAAAAAAATAATTAAATCTGAATGTCTCTCTCACACCTCATGTCTAACCGCCCTTACTCGCCGATGGGGGCGAGGGGGCAACTCATATAAGGGATGGCCTTGGTCCTGGCCTAGGTTCCTTCACTTACTGGTTTCAAAGTGCTCAGTAGCCTAATCTAAACTCCACCCCCCTCCCTTTTGCCTTCCCTTTTATCCCCTTCCTTCATCCCTCCCCTGCCCCATCTCCCCCCATCATACATTACTCTCCCCCCCTTCTTTCCCCTCCTCCTCCTTCTCCCCCCTTTTTTGTTCTTCTCCTTCATGCCCCCTTCTCTTTTATCCGTGACCTTTCCTCTTTTTTCTTTGTATTTAATGTCCTGTGTTTGCTCCATTGTCGATATCTATGACACCCTCCTCTCTTTCTTCTTGGCTGAAACTCCTCCTCTTGCAACATAGATGCCCCTACCTGAACGTGCTCCCGGTCAACATCACCTGAAGTCTTCATTGGCTATACTCAGTACCACCGCTCATGCGGCTCCATGTCATTTACCCCTCAGATCCCTACCTCTTTCAGCTCACGACTCACCGCATGACGTCAATTCACCCACTTTTTGTCCTCTTGCCTCCTCCCAAGGGGTTCTTAGTAGCTCTTAGATGGTTGTTGACCGCCACCTCGCCTACATGACTCTATATACTTTACCCCTCCTTAAACATTTATATTTCAGAGAGGTTATATTATGCATCTCTCTTGGGAATATCTTTTTAGTTTTACCAATATTCAGTTTGTGTTTCAGGATTGCATATGACACTCAGACTACTGTGACTATTATGTATCCATTGTACTATTTGTTCCTGTTCCGTTCTTTTTTTCAATAAATAGGTTATGGGAAAAAAGAAAAAAAAAGAATCTAGGCAGGTTTTATCATTATATACTTTTGATATATTTTAATATTTCCCTACTATGTTTGTGCCAGGAAGCTTCCCACTTACTCTTCAAAATCTGAATGAATCCATCATAAAAATGCAGGAGGACAAGGCCTTCCTCATCTAGAATTCAAATTCTCTCTACTTATATATATCCTAGATTGTCATTAGAGATGAGCGAATCGAATATTAGGAAAATTTCGATTCGCGCCGAATCCGAAAATTAGCAGACTTCGGATGCGCGAATCGAAATTTTTCCTAAAATGGCGGCGACATGTGCGGCAACGGAGCGGGGATGTCTGGGAAGGCGCGCAGACAAGGCGCGCTGACCCATAATGCATTCATTCATGACATGTGATCGCATTAGCCAATCAGCAGCCAGCCAGCCAGCACTGTGTAATGGTCGAGCTATAAATGGCGGCCATTTTAGAATTCTCCATTTGCCTCCAGTCATTCAACAGAGGCAGACCTGGCTGTATTCAGGGAGAGAGTTAGGGACACAGAAACGTTACTTAGGGACACAGAAACGTAAGTTAGGGCCACAGAAACGTTACTTAGGGCCACAGAAACGTTACTTAGGGCCACAGAAACGTTACTTAGGGACACAGAATCGTTACTTAGGGCCACAGAAACGTTACTTAGGGCCAAATTATCGTTACTTAGGGCCACAGAAACGTTACTTAGGGCCACAGAAACGTTACTTAGGGCCACAGAATTGTTACTTAGGGACAGACACAGAATTGTTACTGAGGGACACAGAATTGTTACTGAGGGCCACAGAACCGTTACTTAGGGCCACAGAATCGTTACTTAGGGCCACAGAAACGTTACTTAGGGTCACAGAATTGTTACTTAGGGACAGACACAGAATTGTTACTGAGGGACACAGAATTGTTACTGAGGGCCACAGAACCGTTACTTAGGGCCACAGAACCGTTACTTAGGGCCACAGAAACGTTACTTAGGGACACAGAATTGTTACTGAGGGACAGACACAGAATTGTTACTGAGGGACACAGAATTGTTACTGAGGGACACAGAATTGTTACTGAGGGACACAGAACCGTTACTTAGGGCCACAGAATTGTTACTTAGGGACAGACACAGAATTGTTACTGAGGGACACAGAATTGTTACTGAGGGCCACAGAACTGTTACTTAGGGCCACAGAAACGTTACTTAGGGACACAGAATTGATACTCAGGGACAGACACAGAATTGTTACTGAGGGACAAAGAACCGTTACTTAGGGCCACAGAATCGTTACTTAGGGCCACAGAAACATTACTTAGGGCCACAGAAACGTTACTTAGGGCTACAGAAACGTTACTTAGGGCCACAGAATCGTTACTTAGGGCCACAGAAACGTTACTTAGGGCCACAGAAACGTTACTTAGGGCCACAGAATTGTTACTGAGGGACAGACACAGAATTGTTACTGAGGGCCACAGAACCGTTACTTAGGGCCACAGAAACGTTACTTAGGGCCACAGAAACGTTACTTAGGGCCACAGAATCGTTACTTAGTGCCACAGAATCGTTACTTAGGGCCACAGAAACGTTACTTAGGTCCACAGAAACGTTACTTAGGGCCACAGAATTGTTACTTAGGGAAAGACACAGAATTGTTACTGAGGGACACAGAATTGTTACTGAGGGCCACAGAACCGTTACTTAGGGCCACAGAAACGTTACTTAGGGACACAGAATTGTTACTCAGGGACAGACACAGAATTGTTACTGAGGGATACAGAATTGTTACTGAGGGACACAGAACCGTTACTTAGGGCCACAGAAACGTTACTTAGGGCCACAGAAACGTTACTTAGGGCCACAGAATCGTTACTTAGGGCCACAGAAACGTTACTTAGGGCCACAGAATTGTTACTCAGGGACAGACACAGAATTGTTACTGAGGGACACAGATTTGTTACTGAGGGCCACAGAACCGTTACTTAGGGACACAGAAACGTTACTTAGGGACACAGAATTGTTACTCAGGGACAGACACAGAATTGTTACTGAGGGACACAGAATTGTTACTGAGGGCCACAGAACTGTTACTTAGGGCCACAGAACTGTTACTTAGGGCCACAGAAACATTACTTAGGGCCACATAAACGTTACTTAGGGCCACAGAATCGTTACTTAGGGCCACAGAAACGTTACTTAGGGCCACAGAAACGTTACTTAGGGCCACAGAATTGTTACTTAGGGACAGACACAGAATTGTTACTGAGGAACACAGATTTGTTACTGAGGGCCACAGAACCGTTACTTAGGGCCACAGAAACGTTACTTAGGGACACAGAATTGTTACTCAGGGACAGACACAGAATTGTTACTTAGGGACACAGAATTGTTACTCAGGGACAGACACAGAATTGTTACTGAGGGATACAGAATTGTTACTGAGGGACACAGAACCGTTACTTAGGGCCACAGAAACGTTACTTAGGGCTACAGAAACGTTACTTAGGGCCACAGAATCGTTACTTAGGGCCACAGAAACGTTACTTAGTGCCACAGAATTGTTACTTAGGGACAGACACAGAGGGACACAGAATTGTTACTGAGGGACACAGAAACGTTACTTAGGGACACGGAAACGTAAGTTAGGGACACAGAAACGTTACTTAGGGCCACAGAAACGTTACTTAGGGACACAGAATCGTTACTTAGGGCCACAGAAACGTTACTTAGGGCCAAATAATCGTTACTTAGGGCCACAGAAACGTTACTTAGGGCCACAGAAACGTTACTTAGGGCCACAGAAACGTTACTTAGGGCCACAGAAACGTTACTTAGGGACAGACACAGAATTGTTACTGAGGGACACAGAATTGTTACTGAGGGCCACAGAACCGTTACTTAGGGCCATAGAATCGTTACTTAGGGCCACAGAAACGTTACTTAGGGTCACAGAATTGTTACTTAGGGACAGACACAGAATTGTTACTGAGGGACACAGAATTGTTACTGAGGGCCACAGAACCGTTACTTAGGGCCACAGAACCGTTACTTAGGGCCACAGAAACGTTACTTAGGGACACAGAATTGTTACTCAGGGACAGACACAGAATTGTTACTGAGGGACACAGAATTGTTACTGAGGGACACAGAACCGTTACTTAGGGCCACAGAATTGTTACTTAGGGACAGACACAGAATTGTTACTGAGGGACACAGAATTGTTACTGAGGGCCACAGAACTGTTACTTAGGGCCACAGAAACGTTACTTAGGGACACAGAATTGATACTCAGGGACAGACACAGAATTGTTACTGAGGAACACAGAACCGTTACTTAGGGCCACAGAATCGTTACTTAGGGCCACAGAAACATTACTTAGGGCCACAGAAACGTTACTTAGGGCTACAGAAACGTTACTTAGGGCCACAGAATCGTTACTTAGGGCCACAGAAACGTTACTTAGGGCCACAGAAACGTTACTTAGGGCCACAGAAACGTTACTTAGGGCCACAGAATTGTTACTGAGGGACAGACACAGAATTGTTACTGAGGGCCACAGAACCGTTACTTAGGGCCACAGAAACGTTACTTAGGGCCACAGAAACGTTACTTAGGGCCACAGAAACGTTACTTAGGGCCACAAAATCGTTACTTAGGGCCACAGAAACGTTACTTAGGGACACAGAATTGTTACTCAGGGACAGACACAGAATTGTTACTGAGGGACACAGAATTGTTACTGAGGGCCACAGAACTGTTACTTAGGGCCACAGAACTGTTACTTAGGCCACAGAAACGTTACTTAGGCCACAGAAACGTTACTTAGGGCCACAGAAACGTTACTTAGGGCCACAGAATCGTTACTTAGGGCCACAGAAACGTTACTTAGGGCCACAGAAAAGTTACTTAGGGCCACAGAATTGTTACTTAGGGACAGACACAGAATTGTTACTGAGGAACACAGATTTGTTACTGAGGGCCACAGAACCGTTACTTAGGGCCACAGAAACGTTACTTAGGGACACAGAATTGTTACTCAGGGACAGACACAGAATTGTTACTTAGGGACACAGAATTGTTACTCAGGGACAGACACAGAATTGTTACTGAGGGATACAGAATTGTTACTGAGGGACACAGAACCGTTACTTAGGGCCACAGAACCGTTACTTAGGGCCACAGAAACGTTACTTAGGGCTACAGAAACGTTACTTAGGGCCACAGAATCGTTACTTAGGGCCACAGAAACGTTACTTAGTGCCACAGAATTGTTACTTAGGGACAGACACAGAATTGTTACTGAGGGACACAGATTTGTTACTGAGGGCCACAGAACCGTTACTTAGGGCCACAGAAACGTTACTTAGGGACACAGAATTGTTACTCAGGGACAGACACAGAATTGTTACTCAGGGACAGACACAGAATTGTTACTGAGGGACACAGAATTGTTACTGAGGGACACAGAATTGTTACTCCGGGACACAGAATTGTTACTGAGGGACACAGAATTGTTACTGAGGGACAGACACAGAATTGTTACTCAGGGACAGACACAGAATTGTTACTCAGGGACAGACACAGAATTGTTACTCAGGGACAGACACAGAATTGTTACTCAGGGACAGACACAGAATTGTTACTCAGGGACAGACACAGAATTGTTACTCAGGGACAGACACAGAATTGTTACTTAGGGACAGACACAGAATTGTTACTGAGGGACACAGAATTGTTACTGAGGGACACAGAACCGTTACTTAGGGCCACAGAAACGTTACTTAGGGCCACAGAAACGTTACTTAGGGCCACAGAAACGTTACTTAGGGCCACAGAATCGTTACTTAGGGCCACAGAAACGTTACTTAGTGCCACAGAATTGTTACTTAGGGACAGACACAGAATTGTTACTGAGGGACACAGATTTGTTACTGAAGGCCACAGAACCGTTACTTAGGGCCACAGAAACGTTACTTAGGGACACAGAATTGTTACTCAGGGACAGACACAGAATTGTTACTCAGGGACAGACACAGAATTGTTACTCAGGGACAGACACAGAATTGTTACTCAGGGACAGACACAGAATTGTTACTTAGGGACAGACACAGAATTGTTACTGAGGGATACAGAATTGTTACTGAGGGACACAGAACCGTTACTTAGGGCCACAGAAACGTTACTTAGGGCCACAGAAACGTTACTTAGGGCCACAGAAACGTTACTTAGGGCCACAGAAACGTTACTTAGGGCTACAGAAACGTTACTTAGGGCCACAGAATCGTTACTTAGGGCCACAGAATCGTTACTTAGGGCCACAGAATCGTTACTTAGGGCCACAGAAACGTTACTTAGGGCCACAGAAACGTTACTTAGTGCCACAGAATTGTTACTTAGGGACAGACACAGAATTGTTACTGAGGGACACAGATTTGTTACTGAGGGCCACAGAACAGTTACTTAGGGCCACAGAAACGTTACTTAGGGACACAGAATTGTTACTCAGGGACAGACACAGAATTGTTACTCAGGGACAGACACAGAATTGTTACTGAGGGACACAGAATTGTTACTGAGGGACACAGAATTGTTACTGAGGGACACAGAATTGTTACTGAGGGACACAGAATTGTTACTGAGGGACACATAATTGTTACTCAGGGACAGACACAGAATTGTTCAGAGGGACACAGAATTGTTCAGAGGGACACAGAATTGTTCAGAGGGACACAGAATTGTTCAGAGGGACACAGAATTGTTCAGAGGGACACAGAATTGTTACTGAGGGACACAGAATTGTTACTCAGCGACAGACACAGAATTGTTACTCAGGGACAGACACAGAATTGTTACTGAGGGACACAGAATTGTTACTGAGGGACACAGAATTGTTACTCAGGGACAGACACAGAATTGTTACTCAGGGACAGACACAGAATTGTTACTCAGGGACAGACACAGAATTGTTACTCAGGGACAGACACAGAATTGTTACTCAGGGACAGACACAGAATTGTTACTGAGGGACACAGAATTGTTACTCGGCGACAGACACAGAATTGTTACTGAGGGACAGACACAGAATTGTTACTGAGGGACACAGAATTGTTACTGAGGGACACAGAATTGTTACTCAGGGACACAGAATTGTTACTGAGGGACACAGAATTGTTACTGAGGGACACAGAATTGTTACTGAGGGACACAGAATTGTTACTCAGGGAGACAGAATTGTTACTGAGGGACAGACACAGAATTGTTACTCAGGGACACAGAATCGTTGAATTAAAAAGTATGTCAGACAACATGCAGAGGAGTGGCAGAGGAGGCAATGTTTTAGGAGCGAGCAGACGTGGCAGCAGAGGAAGGGGTCGAGGCAGCACTAGTCGCAGCCAGAGGCCAGTGCTCCCGGTGTCATCCAGCGGTCGTGTCTCCACCGACAACCCTGCCGTCATCGATTGGTTGGCTCGGTCGTCTTCCTCTTCCCAGGTCACCTCTGACACCTACAGCCAACGGTCGGTGGGTACGTCAGACACAACCGTTAGTTGGCATGGCCCGGGAGCAAGCCCACTGAAATCACGTGTCCTCTACCTGCCCCTGTCCTTTGGTGTTCCCTCACCAAGCGAAGTATCGCATGCTGTGGGCTCAGCCCCACTGTACAGTGAGGAAGAGCTAACAGAGGGCGGTCAGGAACGGGGGGAGACATCCGCCTCTTCAGCAGCCAGGCGAAGAAGTAGTGGCGAGGAGAGTGGCTCGGTAGCCGGTCTAGAGACAGGTCTGTCTCCTGACCCACACGCAGCCGAGGGGGCTAGTAGTGAGGCGGAGACCCTAATTGATGATGATGAGGCTGATCGCACTTGGCAGCCTCGTCGTCATCAGGCTATTGCTTCCGCATCATCAGGAGAAGAGGGTGGCAGCTTGGCAGCCAGCAAAACAGTCGGTGGGTTGCCCAGGAGGCAGCAGGGTCGCAGCAGTGTCAGTGGAGGCAAACGGCCACGGAGTACAGCACCAGCTCCACTGCAGCCTACCACCACGGCCAGTAGTGGTGCCGGTGTGCACGGAGGAAGCAGCAGTCAGCCAGTGAGGAGTATCGGGGGCAAAGTTTCCTACTCGGCGGTGTGGCAATTTTTTGTCAAGCCGCCCGAGGAAGTAAACGTAGCCGTATGTCGACTATGTGGCCAGAAAGTCAAGCGTGGCCAGGGGGCCCATGTTGGGACTACAGCGTTGCGGCAGCATATGCAGCGTCGCCATTTGGTGGCCTGGGAAAACCGTGATAAAGATACGGCGGTTCTGCCTGCCCCAACCCCCGCTCCATCACCCGCTCCGTTACTTGCTCCGTCACCTGACGTCAATCGCCCTCTATCAGCCAGTCAAGGCTCCAACACCTCTGCTGAGGGGAGTTGTCGCTCGTTGGCATCTTCCGCTCGTTCAGATGCTCCTTCTCCTGCTACTCCTCTTCACGGATTCCGTCAGCAGTCTTTCTTGGAATCCGTTTCCAAGAGACAACAGTTTGCGAGCACGCACCCGACGGTGCAAAAGCTGAACTTCCTCCTGTCCAAGTTGCTGGTGCTGCAGTCCCTCCCTTTCCAAGTGGTGGACTCAGCACCTTTCCGAGAAATGATGGCTTGTGCCGCGCCGCGGTGGAGAGTGCCAAGCCGTCATTTCTTCGCCAAAAAGGCAGTGCCAGCCCTGCATTCACATGTAGAAGAGATGGTGGGCCAGTCTTTGAGCATGTCGGTCTCTGCCAAAGTGCACGGCAGCGCCGACGTGTGGAGCTGTAACTACGGTGAGGGACAGTACATGTCATTTACGGCCCACTGGGTGAACGTGGTGCCGTCACAGCCGCACCAGCAACTTGGACAGGTCACGCCGCTTTTGCCTCCACGTTTGCACCGCCTTTACGAACAGCGAAAGGCCATCACAGATTTCCTGATGTTACAAGCGGATAAAGGTACTCCCCTGTGTAACTTCGATGTCAGCCATTGGCAGCTCATGCGTGACACCTGCCGCTTGCTCAGGCCCTTTGAGGAGGCCACGCTATTCATGAGTCGGCAGGACTATGGGATGAACGACGTCATTCCTCTGTTGCACGTCCTGGAACAAATGCTGTTAACAATGGCTGGTCAGGGTGCGGTAGACGTGGCGCACAGATCTCAACGCCACATGACCCCTGTGGGGGCAGGACAGGAAGAAGAGGAGGAGGTAGAGGAGGACATTGGTGCTCAGGAATTATTGAGTGAAATGGGTGGTTTTTCCACTCAGCGGACAGGAGTGGAGGAGCAGGAGCATCTGGTAGAGGAGGAGGAGGAGGAGACAGAGGACCCAGACGCACCGTGGCAGTATGCTGTGGAGATGGAGGCAGGGAGTCCCTCGCATTCCTTGGCACAAATGGCCCATAGCATGCTCGGTTGCTTGCGTAGCGACAGCCGAATAATAACCATCAGACAGAGGGATGACTTTTGGCTGTCCACCTTGTTGGACCCTCGCTACCGTTCAAAAATTGTGGCCTTTTTCACACCTGCTGAGAGGGAGGCCAAAATAAAGTACTATAAAAACCACCTATGTAGTCAGTTGGTCTCTGCCTTTGTGCGCCAACGTCCATCCTCAGACACTGTGGGCCCTGTGCGCTCGCGTTCCGCTGCCATGGCAGCAGGGGAGGGGTGGGGTGGTAGGAGCAGTGGCAGCTCCACCAGCAGCGGCTGCCTCAGACTGCAGTCGATGATGAGTAGCTTTCTTCACCAGCGCAGTGAGGAAACTAATAACCAGCCGCAGCAGCAGCAGCATCAGGTGGACCTGGAGCAGGACCTCAAACAACAGGCTTGGGCCTACTTGGACAGCACCCTGCCAACCGAGGTAGACAATCCCCTTGACTACTGGGCAACGAAACTTGACCTTTGGCCCCAACTAGCTGAATTTGCCCTTGAAAGACTGTCATGCCCGGCCAGTAGCGTGGCATCGGAGCGCGTGTTTAGTGCGGCAGGAGGTATTGTAACTCCGCGGAGGACACGACTGTCCACCCAAAGTGTGGAGAGACTGACGTTTGTGAAAATGAATCAGGCGTGGATTAGTCTGGATTTCAAACCACCAGTTCCTGACACAACTGACTAAATCCGCCATGAATAATGCCTCAAACATGTGCCACTTTCAGGTCTCCTCACACACTGCTGGTGTGTTCCATTTTTTGTCATAGGGTGCTGGCAGATTACGGGCCTCCCATAGCTGCTGCCAGGCCCCTAATCTGCCATGGGCCCCTATACCGCCTCCTCATGCTGCTGCAAGGTCCAGAGTCTCTTATGGGTCCCTGTACGGCCTCCCATTTCTGCTGTCTCCATCGCCACACTCTGCCATGTGACACTTTCAGGTCTCCTCACACATTGCTGGTGTGTTCCATTTTTTGTAATAGGGTGCTGGCAGATTACGGGCCTCCCATTGCTGCTGCCAGGCCCCTAATCTGCCATGGGCCCCTGTACCGCCTCCTCATGCTGCTGCCAGGTCCACAGTGTCTCATGCCATGTGCCACTTTCAGGTCTCCTCACACTGCTGGTGTGTTCCATTTTTTGTCATAGGGTGCTGGCAGATTACGGGCCTCCCATAGCTGCTGCCAGGCCCCTAATCTGCCATGGGCCCCTATACCGCCTCCTCATGCTGCTGCCAGGTCCAGAGTCTCTCATGGGTCCCTGTACGGCCTCCCATTGCTGCTGTCTCCATCGCCACACTCTGCCATGTGCCACTTTCAGGTCTCCTCACACACTGCTGGTGTGTTCCATTTTTTGTCATAGGGTGCTGGCAGATTACGGGCCTCCCATTGCTGCTGCCAGGCCCCTAATCTGCCATGGGCCCCTGTACCGCCTCCTCATGCTGCTGCCAGGTCCACAGTGTGTCATGCCATGTGCCACTTTCAGGTCTCCTCACACTGCTGGTGTGTTCCATTTTTTGTCATAGGGTGCTGGCAGATTACGGGCCTCCCATAGCTGCTGCCAGGCCCCTAATCTGCCATGGGCCCCTGTACCGCCTCCTCATGCTGCTGCCAGGTCCACAGTGTCTCATGCCATGTGCCACTTTCAGGTCTCCTCACACTGCTGGTGTGTTCCATTTTTTGTCATAGGGTGCTGGCAGATTACGGGCCTCCCATAGCTGCTGCCAGGCCCCTAATCTGCCATGGGCCCCTATACCGCCTCCTCATGCTGCTGCCAGGTCCAGAGTCTCTCATGGGTCCCTGTACCGCCTCCCATTGCTGCTGTCTCCATCGCCACACTCTGCCATGTGCCACTTTCAGGTCTCCTCACACACTGCTGGTGTGTTCCATTTTTTGTCATAGGGTGCTGGCAGATTACGGGCCTCCCATAGCTGCTGCCAGGCCCCTAATCTGCCATGGGCCCCTGTACCGCCTCCTCATGCTGCTGCCAGGTCCACAGTGTGTCATGCCATGTGCCACTTTCAGGTCTCCTCACACTGCTGGTGTGTTCCATTTTTTGTCATAGGGTGCTGGCAGATTACGGGCCTCCCATAGCTGCTGCCAGGCCCCTAATCTGCCATGGGCCCCTGTACCGCCTCCTCATGCTGCTGCCAGGTCCACAGTGTCTCATGCCATGTGCCACTTTCAGGTCTCCTCACACTGCTGGTGTGTTCCATTTTTTGTCATAGGGTGCTGGCAGATTACGGGCCTCCCATAGCTGCTGCCAGGCCCCTAATCTGCCATGGGCCCCTATACCGCCTCCTCATAATGCTGCCAGGTCCAGAGTCTCTCATGGGTCCCTGTACGGCCTCCCATTGCTGCTGTCTCCATCGCCACACTCTGCAATGTGCCACTTTCAGGTCTCCTCACACACTGCTGGTGTGTTCCATTTTTGTCATAGGGTGCTGGCAGATTACGGGCCTCCCATTGCTTCTGCCAGGCCCCTAATCTGCCATGGGCCCCTGTACCGCCTCCTCATGCTGCTGCCTGGTCCACAGTGTGTCATGCCATGTGCCACTTTCAGGTCTCCTCACACTGCTGGTGTGTTCCATTTTTTGTCATAGGGTGCTGGCAGATTACGGGCCTCCCATAGCTGCTGCCAAGCCCCTAATCTGCCATGGGCCCCTATACCACCTCCTCATGCTGCTGCCAGGTCCAGAGTCTCTCATGGGTCCCTGTACGGCCTCCCATTGCTGCTGTCTCCATCGCCACACTCTGCCATGTGCCACTTTCAGGTTTCCTCACACACTGCTGGTGTGTTCCATTTTTTGTCATATGGTGCTGGCAGATTACGGGCCTCCCATTGCTGCTGCCAGGCCCCTAATCTGCCATGGGCCCCTGTACCGCCTCCTCATGCTGCTGCCAGGTCCACAGTGTCTCATGCCATGTGCCACTTTCAGGTCTCCTCATACTGCTGGTGTGTTCCATTTTTTGTCATAGGGTGCTGGCAGATTACGGGCCTCCCATAGCTGCTGCCAGGCCCCTAATCTGCCATGGGCCCCTGTACCGCCTCCTCATGCTGCTGCCAGGTCCACAGTGTCTCATGCCATGTGCCACTTTCAGGTCTCCTCACACTGCTGGTGTGTTCCATTTTTTGTCATAGGGTGCTGGCAGATTACGGGCCTCCCATAGCTGCTGCCAGGCCCCTAATCTGCCATGGGCCCCTATACCGCCTCCTCATGCTGCTGCCAGGTCCAGAGTCTCTCATGGGTCCCTGTACGGCATCCCATTGCTGCTGTCTCCATCGCCACACTCTGCCATGTGCCACTTTCAGGTTTCCTCACACACTGCTGGTGTGTTCCATTTTTTGTCATATGGTGCTGGCAGATTACGGGCCTCCCATTGCTGCTGCCAGGCCCCTAATCTGCCATGGGCCCCTGTACCGCCTCCTCATGCTGCTGCCAGGTCCACAGTGTCTCATGCCATGTGCCACTTTCAGGTCTCCTCATACTGCTGGTGTGTTCCATTTTTTGTCATAGGGTGCTGGCAGATTACGGGCCTCCCATAGCTGCTGCCAGGCCCCTAATCTGCCATGGGCCCCTATACCGCCTCCTCATGCTGCTGCCAGGTCCAGAGTCTCTCATGGGTCCCTGTACGGCCTCCCATTGCTGCTGTCTCCATCGCCACACTCTGCCATGTGCCACTTTCAGGTCTCCTCACACTGCTGGTGTGTTCCATTTTTTGTCATAGGGTGCTGGCAGATTACGGGCCTCCCATAGCTGCTGCCAGGCCCCTAATCTGCCATGAGCCCCTGTACCGCCTCCTCATGCTGCTGCCAGGTCCACAGTGTGTCATGCCATGTGCCACTTTCAGGTCTCCTCACACTGCTGGTGTGTTCCATTTTTTGTCATAGGGTGCTGGCAGATTACGGGCCTCCCATAGCTGCTGCCAGGCCCCTAATCTGCCATGGGCCCCTATACCACCTCCTCATGCTGCTGCCAGGTCCAGAGTCTCTCATGGGTCCCTGTACGGCCTCCCATTGCTGCTGTCTCCATCGCCACACTCTGCCATGTGCCACTTTCAGGTCTCCTCACACACTGCTGGTGTGTTCCATTTTTTGTCATAGGGTGCTGGCAGATTACGGGCCTCCCATTGCTGCTGCCAGGCCCCTAATCTGCCATGGGCCCCTGTACCACCTCCTCATGCTGCTGCCAGGTCCACAGTGTGTCATGCCATGTGCCACTTTCAGGTCTCCTCACACTGCTGGTGTGTTCCATTTTTTGTCATAGGGTGCTGGCAGATTACGGGCCTCCCATAGCTGCTGCCAGGCCCCTAATCTGCCATGGGCCCCTGTACCGCCTCCTCATGCTGCTGCCAGGTCCACAGTGTCTCATGCCATGTGCCACTTTCAGGTCTCCTCACACTGCTGGTGTGTTCCATTTTTTGTCATAGGGTGCTGGCAGATTACGGGCCTCCCATAGCTGCTGCCAGGCCCCTAATCTGCCATGGGCCCCTATACCGCCTCCTCATGCTGCTGCCAGGTCCAGAGTCTCTCATGGGTCCCTGTACCGCCTCCCATTGCTGCTGTCTCCATCGCCACACTCTGCCATGTGCCACTTTCAGGTCTGCTCACACACTGCTGGTGTGTTCCATTTTTTGTCATAGGGTGCTGGCAGATTACGGGCCTCCCATAGCTGCTGCCAGGCCCCTAATCTGCCATGGGCCCCTGTACCGCCTCCTCATGCTGCTGCCAGGTCCACAGTGTGTCATGCCATGTGCCACTTTCAGGTCTCCTCACACTGCTGGTGTGTTCCATTTTTTGTCATAGGGTGCTGGCAGATTACGGGCCTCCCATAGCTGCTGCCAGGCCCCTAATCTGCTATGGGCCCCTGTACCGCCTCCTCATGCTGCTGCCAGGTCCACAGTGTCTCATGCCATCTGCCACTTTCAGGTCTCCTCACACTGCTGGTGTGTTCCATTTTTTGTCATAGGGTGCTGGCAGATTACGGGCCTCCCATAGCTGCTGCCAGGCCCCTAATCTGCCATGGGCCCCTATACCGCCTCCTCATGCTGCTGCCAGGTCCAGAGTCTCTCATGGGTCCCTGTACGGCCTCCCATTGCTGCTGTCTCCATCGCCACACTCTGCAATGTACCACTTTCAGGTCTCCTCACACACTGCTGGTGTGTTCCATTTTTTGTCATAGGGTGCTGGCAGATTACGGGCCTCCCATTGCTGCTGCCAGGCCCCTAATCTGCCATGGGCCCCTGTACCGCCTCCTCATGCTGCTGCCAGGTCCACAGTGTCTCATGCCATGTGCCACTTTCAGGTCTCCTCACACTGCTGGTGTGTTCCATTTTTTGTCATAGGGGTGCTGGCAGATTACGAGCCTCCCATAGCTGCTGCCAGGCCCCTAATCTGCCATGGGCCCCTATACCGCCTCCTCATGCTGCTGCCAGGTCCAGAGTCTATCATGGGTCCCTGTACGGCCTCCCATTGCTGCTGTCTCCATCGCCACACTCTGCCATGTGCCACTTTCAGGTCTCCTCACACACTGCTGGTGTGTTCCATTTTTTGTCATAGGGTGCTGGCAGATTACGGGCCTCCCATTGCTGCTGCCAGGCCCCTAATCTGCCATGGGCCCCTTTACCGCCTCCTCATGCTGCTGCCAGGTCCACAGTGTGTCATGCCATGTGCCACTTTCAGGTCTCCTTACACTGCTGGTGTGTTCCATTTTTTGTCATAGGGTGCTGGCAGATTACGGGCCTCCCATAGCTGCTGCCAGGCCCCTAATCTGCCATGGGCCCCTATACCGCCTCCTCATGCTGCTGCCAGGTCCAGAGTCTCTCATGGGTCCCTGTACGGCCTCCCATTGCTGCTGTCTCCATCGCCACACTCTGCCATGTGCCACTTTCAGGTTTCCTCACACACTGCTGGTGTGTTCCATTTTTTGTCATATGGTGCTGGCAGATTACGGGCCTCCCATTGCTGCTGCCAGGCCCCTAATCTGCCATGGGCCCCTGTACCGCCTCCTCATGCTGCTGCCAGGTCCACAGTGTCTCATGCCATGTGCCACTTTCAGGTCTCCTCATACTGCTGGTGTGTTCCATTTTTTGTCATAGGGTGCTGGCAGATTACGGGCCTCCCATAGCTGCTGCCAGGCCCCTAATCTGCCATGGGCCCCTATACCGCCTCCTCATGCTGCTGCCAGGTCCAGAGTCTCTCATGGGTCCCTGTACGGCCTCCCATTGCTGCTGTCTCCATCGCCACACTCTGCCATGTGCCACTTTCAGGTCTCCTCACACTGCTGGTGTGTTCCATTTTTTGTCATAGGGTGCTGGCAGATAAGGGGCCTCCCATAGCTGCTGCCAGGCCCCTAATCTGCCATGGGCCCCTGTACCGCCTCCTCATGCTGCTGCCAGGTCCACAGTGTCTCATGCCATGTGCCACTTTCAGGTCTCCTCACACTAATGGTGTGTTCCATTTTTTGTCATAGGGTGCTGGCAGATTACGGGCCTCCCATAGCTGCTGCCAGGCCCCTAATCTGCCATGGGCCCCCTATACCGCCTCCTCATGCTGCTGCCAGGTCCAGAGTCTCTCATGGGTCCCTGTACGGCCTCCCATTGCTGCTGTCTCCATCGCCACACTCTGCCATGTGCCACTTTCAGGTCTCCTCACACACTGCTGGTGTGTTCCATTTTTTGTCATAGGGTGCTGGCAGATTACGGGCCTCCCATTGCTGCTGCCAGGCCCCTAATCTGCCATGGGCCCCTGTACCGCCTCCTCATGCTGCTGCCAGGTCCACAGTGTCTCATGCCATGTGCCACTTTCAGGTCTCCTCACACTGCTGGTGTGTTCCATTTTTTTGTCATAGGGTGCTGGCAGATTACGGGCCTCCCATAGCTGCTGCCAGGCCCTAATCTGCCATTGGCCCCTATACCGCCTCCTCATGCTGCTGCCAGGTCCAGAGTCTGTCATGGGTCCCTGTACGGCCTCCCATTGCTGCTGTCTCCATCGCCACACTCTGCCATGTGCCACTTTCAGGTCTCCTCACACACTGCTGGTGTGTTCCATTTTTTGTCATAGGGTGCTGGCAGATTACGGGCCTCCCATTGCTGCTGCCAGGCCCCTAATCTGCCATGGGCCCCTGTACCGCCTCCTCATGCTGCTGCCAGGTCCACAGTGTGTCATGCCATGTGCCACTTTCAGGTCTCCTCACACTGCTGGTGTGCTCCATTTTTTGTCATAGGGTGCTGGCAGATTATGGGCCTCCCATAGCTGCTGCCAGGCCCCTAATCTGCCATGGGCCCCTGTACCGCCTCCTCATGCTGCTGCCAGGTCCACAGTGTCTCATGCCATGTGCCACTTTCAGGTCTCCTCACACTGCTGGTGTGTTCCATTTTTTGTCATAGGGTGCTGGCAGATTAGGGGCCTCCCATAGCTGCTGCCAGGCCCCTAATCTGCCATGGGCCCCTATACCGCCTCCTCATGCTGCTGCCAGGTCCAGAGTCTCTCATGGGTCCCTGTACCGCCTCCCATTGCTGCTGTCTCCATCGCCACACTCTGCCATGTGCCACTTTCAGGTCTCCTCACACACTGCTGGTGTGTTCCATTTTTTGTCATAGGGTGCTGGCAGATTACGGGCCTCCCATAGCTGCTGCCAGGCCCCTAATCTGCCATGGGCCCCTGTACCGCCTCATGCTGCTGCCAGGTCCACAGTGTGTCATGCCATGTGCCACTTTCAGGTCTCCTCACACTGCTGGTGTGTTCCATTTTTTGTCATAGGGTGCTGGCAGATTACGGGCCTCCCATAGCTGCTGCCAGGCCCCTAATCTGCCATGGGCCCCTGTACCGCCTCCTCATGCTGCTGCCAGGTCCACAGTGTCTCATGCCATGTGCCACTTTCAGGTCTCCTCACACTGCTGGTGTGTTCCATTTTTTGTCATAGGGTGCTGGCAGATTACGGGCCTCCCATAGCTGCTGCCAGGCCCCTAATCTGCCATGGGCCCCTATACCACCTCTTCATGCTGCTGCCAGGTCCAGAGTCTCTCATGGGTCCCTGTACGGCCTCCCATTGCTGCTGTCTCCATCGCCACACTCTGCCATGTGCCACTTTCAGGTTTCCTCACACACTGCTGGTGTGTTCCATTTTTTGTCATATGGTGCTGGCAGATTACGGGCCTCCCATTGCTGCTGCCAGGCCTCTAATCTGCCATGGGCCCCTGTACCGCCTCCTCATGCTGCTGCCAGGTCCACAGTGTCTCATGCCATGTGCCACTTTCAGGTCTCCTCATACTGCTGGTGTGTTCCATTTTTTGTCATAGGGTGCTGGCAGATTACGGGCCTCCCATAGCTGCTGCCAGGCCCCTAATCTGCCATGGGCCCCTATACCGCCTCCTCATGCTGCTGCCAGGTCCAGAGTCTCTCATGGGTCCCTGTACGGCCTCCCATTGCTGCTGTCTCCATCGCCACACTCTGCCATGTGCCACTTTCAGGTCTCCTCACACTGCTGGTGTGTTCCATTTTTTGTCATAGGGTGCTGGCAGATTACGGGCCTCCCATAGCTGCTGCCAGGCCCCTAATCTGCCATGGGCCCCTGTACCGCCTCCTCATGCTGCTGCCAGGTCCACAGTGTCTCATGCCATGTGCCACTTTCAGGTCTCCTCACACTGCTGGTGTGTTCCATTTTTTGTCATAGGGTGCTGGCAGATTACGGGCCTCCCATAGCTGCTGCCAGGCCCCTAATCTGCCATGGGCCCCTATACCGCCTCCTCATGCTGCTGCCAGGTCCAGAGTCTCTCATGGGTCCCTGTACGGCCTCCCATTGCTGCTGTCTCCATCGCCACACTCTGCCATGTGCCACTTTCAGGTCTCCTCACACACTGCTGGTGTGTTCCATTTTTTTTCATAGGGTGCTGGCAGATTACGGGCCTCCCATTGCTGCTGCCAGGCCCCTAATCTGCCATGGGCCCCTGTACCGCCTCCTCATGCTGCTGCCAGGTCCACAGTGTGTCATGCCATGTGCCACTTTCAGGTCTCCTCACACTGCTGGTGTGTTCCATTTTTTGTCATAGGGTGCTGGCAGATTACGGGCCTCCCATAGCTGCTGCCAGGCCCCTAATCTGCCATTGGCCCCTATACCGCCTCCTCATGCTGCTGCCAGGTCCAGAGTCTCTCATGGGTCCCTGTACGGCCTCCCATTGCTGCTGTCTCCATCGCCACACTCTGCCATGTGCCACTTTCAGGTCTCCTCACACACTGCTGGTGTGTTCCATTTTTTGTCATAGGGTGCTGGCAGATTACGGGCCTCCCATTGCTGCTGCCAGGCCCCTAATCTGCCATGGGCCCCTGTACCGCCTCCTCATGCTGCTGCCAGGTCCACAGTGTGTCATGCCATGTGCCACTTTCAGGTCTCCTCACACTGCTGGTGTGTTCCATTTTTTGTCATAGGGTGCTGGCAGATTACGGGCCTCCCATAGCTGCTGCCAGGCCCCTAATCTGCCATGGGCCCCTGTACCGCCTCCTCATGCTGCTGCCAGGTCCACAGTGTCTCATGCCATGTGCCACTTTCAGGTCTCCTCACACTGCTGGTGTGTTCCATTTTTTGTCATAGGGTGCTGGCAGATTACGGGCCTCCCATAGCTGCTGCCAGGCCCCTAATCTGCCATGGGCCCCTATACCGCCTCCTCATGCTGCTGCCAGGTCCAGAGTCTCTCATGGGTCCCTGTATCGCCTCCCATTGCTGCTGTCTCCATCGCCACACTCTGCCATGTGCCACTTTCAGGTCTCCTCACACACTGCTGGTGTGTTCCATTTTTTGTCATAGGGTGCTGGCAGATTACGGGCCTCCCATAGCTGCTGCCAGGCCCCTAATCTGCCATGGGCCCCTGTACCGCCTCCTCATGCTGCTGCCAGGTCCACAGTGTGTCATGCCATGTGCCACTTTCAGGTCTCCTCACACTGCTGGTGTGTTCCATTTTTTGTCATAGGGTGCTGGCAGATTACGGGCCTCCCATAGCTGCTGCCAGGCCCCTAATCTGCCATGGGCCCCTGTACCGCCTCCTCATGCTGCTGCCAGGTCCACAGTGTCTCATGCCATGTGCCACTTTCAGGTCTCCTCACACTGCTGGTGTGTTCCATTTTTTGTCATAGGGTGCTGGCAGATTACGGGCCTCCCATAGCTGCTGCCAGGCCCCTAATCTGCCATGGGCCCCTATACCGCCTCCTCATGCTGCTGCCAGGTCCAGAGTCTCTCATGGGTCCCTGTACGGCCTCCCATTGCTGCTGTGTCCATCGCCACACTCTGCCATGTGCCACTTTCAGGTCTCCTCACACACTGCTGGTGTGTTCCATTTTTTGTCATAGGGTGCTGGCAGATTACGGGCCTCCCATTGCTGCTGCCAGGCCCCTAATCTGCCATGGGCCCCTTTACCACCTCCTCATGCTGCTGCCAGGTCCACAGTGTCTCATGCCATGTGCCACTTTCAGGTCTCCTTACACTGCTGGTGTGTTCCATTTTTTGTCATAGGGTGCTGGCAGATTACGGGCCTCACATAGCTGCTGCCAGGCCCCTAATCTGCCATGGGCCCCTATACCGCCTCCTCATGCTGCTGCCAGGTCCAGAGTCTCTCATGGGTCCCTGTACGGCCTCCCATTGCTGCTGTCTCCATCGCCACACTCTGCCATGTGCCACTTTCAGGTCTCCTCACACACTGCTGGTGTGTTCCATTTTTTGTCATAGGGTGCTGGCAGATTAAGGGCCTCCCATTGCTGCTGCCAGGCCCCTAATCTGCCATGGGCCCCAGTACCGCCTCCTCATGCTACTGCCAGGTCCACAGTCTCTCATGGGTCCCTTTACGGCCTCCCATTGCTGCTGTCTCCATCGCCACACTCTGCCATGTGCCACTTTCAGGTCTCCTCACACACTGCTGGTGTGTTCCATTTTTTGTCATAGGGTGCTGGCAGATTACGGGCCTCCCATTGCTGCTGCCAGGCCCCTAATCTGCCATGGGCCCCTGTACCGCCTCCTCATGCTGCTGCCAGGTCCACAGTGTGTCATGCCATGTGCCACTTTCAGGTCTCCTCACACTGCTGGTGTGTTCCATTTTTTGTCATAGGGTGCTGGCAGATTACGGGCCTCCCATAGCTGCTGCCAGGCCCCTAATCTGCCATTGGCCCCTATACCGCCTCCTCATGCTGCTGCCAGGTCCAGAGTCTCTCATGGGTCCCTGTACGGCCTCCCATTGCTGCTGTCTCCATCGCCACACTCTGCCATGTGCCACTTTCAGGTCTCCTCACACACTGCTGGTGTGTTCCATTTTTTGTCATAGGGTGCTGGCAGATTACGGGCCTCCCATTGCTGCTGCCAGGCCCCTAATCTGCCATGGGCCCCTGTACCGCCTCCTCATGCTGCTGCCAGGTCCACAGTGTGTCATGCCATGTGCCACTTTCAGGTCTCCTCACACTGCTGGTGTGTTCCATTTTTTGTCATAGGGTGCTGGCAGATTACGGGCCTCCCATAGCTGCTGCCAGGCCCCTAATCTGCCATGGGCCCCTGTACCGCCTCCTCATGCTGCTGCCAGGTCCACAGTGTCTCATGCCATGTGCCACTTTCAGGTCTCCTCACACTGCTGGTGTGTTCCATTTTTTGTCATAGGGTGCTGGCAGATTACGGGCCTCCCATAGCTGCTGCCAGGCCCCTAATCTGCCATGGGCCCCTATACCGCCTCCTCATGCTGCTGCCAGGTCCAGAGTCTCTCATGGGTCCCTGTATCGCCTCCCATTGCTGCTGTCTCCATCGCCACACTCTGCCATGTGCCACTTTCAGGTCTCCTCACACACTGCTGGTGTGTTCCATTTTTTGTCATAGGGTGCTGGCAGATTACGGGCCTCCCATAGCTGCTGCCAGGCCCCTAATCTGCCATGGGCCCCTGTACCGCCTCCTCATGCTGCTGCCAGGTCCACAGTGTGTCATGCCATGTGCCACTTTCAGGTCTCCTCACACTGCTGGTGTGTTCCATTTTTTGTCATAGGGTGCTGGCAGATTACGGGCCTCCCATAGCTGCTGCCAGGCCCCTAATCTGCCATGGGCCCCTGTACCGCCTCCTCATGCTGCTGCCAGGTCCACAGTGTCTCATGCCATGTGCCACTTTCAGGTCTCCTCACACTGCTGGTGTGTTCCATTTTTTGTCATAGGGTGCTGGCAGATTACGGGCCTCCCATAGCTGCTGCCAGGCCCCTAATCTGCCATGGGCCCCTATACCGCCTCCTCATGCTGCTGCCAGGTCCAGAGTCTCTCATGGGTCCCTGTACGGCCTCCCATTGCTGCTGTCTCCATCGCCACACTCTGCCATGTGCCACTTTCAGGTCTCCTCACACACTGCTGGTGTGTTCCATTTTTTGTCATAGGGTGCTGGCAGATTACGGGCCTCCCATTGCTGCTGCCAGGCCCCTAATCTGCCATGGGCCCCTTTACCACCTCCTCATGCTGCTGCCAGGTCCACAGTGTCTCATGCCATGTGCCACTTTCAGGTCTCCTTACACTGCTGGTGTGTTCCATTTTTTGTCATAGGGTGCTGGCAGATTACGGGCCTCCCATAGCTGCTGCCAGGCCCCTAATCTGCCATGGGCCCCTATACCGCCTCCTCATGCTGCTGCCAGGTCCAGAGTCTCTCATGGGTCTCTGTACGGCCTCCCATTGCTGCTGTCTCCATCGCCACACTCTGCCATGTGCCACTTTCAGGTCTCCTCACACACTGCTGGTGTGTTCCATTTTTTGTCATAGGGTGCTGGCAGATTAAGGGCCTCCCATTGCTGCTGCCAGGCCCCTAATCTGCCATGGGCCCCAGTACCGCCTCCTCATGCTACTGCCAGGTCCACAGTCTCTCATGGGTCCCTTTACGGCCTCCCATTGCTGCTGTCTCCATCGCCACACTCTGCCATATGCCACTTTCAGGTCTCCTCACACACTGCTGGTGTGTTCCATTTTTTGTCATAGGGTGCTGGCAGATTACGGGCCTCCCATTGCTTCTGCCAGGCCCGTAATCTGCCATGGTCCCCCGTTCCGACTCCTCATGCTGCTGCCAGGCCCGTAATCTGTCATGGGCCCCTGTTGTCGCTTGTTGGCATATTCCGCTCGTTCAGATGCTCCTTCTCCTGCTACTCCTCTTCACGGATTCCGTCAGCAGTCTTTCTTGGAATCCGTTTCCAAGAGACAACAGTTTGCGAGACGCACCCGACGGTGCAGAAGCTGAACGTCCTCCTTTCCAAGTTGCTGCTGCCAGGCTCGTAATCTGTCATGCGCCCCTGTACCGCCTCCTCATGCTGCTGCCAGGTCCAGAGTGTGTCATGGGCCCCCGTACCGACTCCTCATGCTGCTGCCAGGCCCGTAATCTGTCATGGGCCCCTGTACCGCCTCCTCATGCTGCTGCCAGGTCCAGAGTGTGTCATGGGTCCCTGTACGGCCTCCCATTGCTGCTCCCAGGCCCGTAATCTGCCATGGGCCCCCGTACCAACTCCTCATGCTGCTGCCAGGCCCGTAATCTGTCATGGGCCCCTGTACCGCCTCCTCATGCTGCTGCAAGGTTCAGAGTGTGTCATGGGTCCCTGTACGGCCTCCCATTGCTGCTGCCAGGCCCGTAATCTGCCATGGGCCCCCGTACCAACTCCTCATGCTGCTGCCAGGCCCGTAATCTGTCATGGGCCCCTGTACCGCCTCCTCATGCTGCTGCCAGGTCCAGAGTGTGTCATGGGTCCCTGTATGACCTCCCATTGCTGCTGTCTCCATCGCCACACTCTGCCATGTGCCACTTTCAGGTCTCCTCACACTGCTGGTGGTTTCCATTTTTGTCATAGGGTGCTGTATGGCCTCCCATTGCTGCTGCCTCCACCGCCACACTGTGGCTCCACACTCTGGTTTTGGCCCCGTGACTGCCCAAATGAGTGAAGTGTGCGGTGATTCTAAGATCGACGGCACTCATCTGCATGTCATTCTGACTGTCAGTATTATTTCTCTTCCCCAGCAGACTCCAAGGGCATTTAAATTAAAGGTACAGTGTTCTGCACTAATATAAAGGCTCTCTGAAGCCTAGAAACACCCTTTTATAAGTTAAATTCGCAGCGAATATATTCGACTCGAATCGAAATTTTTTCACGAATTCGCCGAATCAGTCGAATCGAATTTTTGAATAATTCGCTCATCTCTAATTGTCATCATAATGAGTCTCACAAGCTGTGAGTGGCAATAGAAAAAAACATTTTGTCTCTTCTCCACTACCTACTCCTCTGACTACAGCCTATGTTATGCGCATAGGCTACTGGCTGTAATTACCTGCAACTTTGTGACTTTTGTACTGCACTGCATTGTAAAGCTCCAATGACACAGCCACTGACCCATTTTTGAAAGGTTGTGTTAATAACCACATGGGCCAGCCTATGTGATCGTATTGTTCATGTTTTAATACTTAGAGAATTCTCCCCTACCAGGACATATTAAATAGCTGAATAGAAATGTGAACCTATTTGTACACTTACTAACTCCAATGTGCTCAAATGCTTAACCTTAAGTGTACTGTATATATACTGTAGCTTTTTCTGCTCAGGAAAAGAGAAACTGCTAACAAGGTAGGTCTTTGATTGTAAGCTCCAAGGAGCAGGGCCCTCCTATCCCTCTTGTATTGCACTGTATTGTTGCTGTATTGTCCTCCATTATATTTTAAAGCACTGAGCAAACTGTTGGTGCTATATAAATCCTGTATAATAATAATAATAGCAATAGGTGTCATCCTAAAATAAATAAAATGATAGGTTTCATTCCAGATACCTGCTGGAGGTCTCGATTCCCCCTCTCCCTATAACAGCAGGCAAGGGATCCTCTCTCCTATATCAGATCTCCCATTTAAAAATGGTGCAGCTGTGCAGGACTCTGCCTACTCACATCCTCTTCATTTATTCACAAAGATCTGTGAATGAGTAAACTACTGCTGCCACCACAGCAGGCATCTTGTAGTTTTCAGTAGATTGTGAGGGCACAAATGATTGCCTTTGTAGTCCAGTCATTCGAAGAGATGAATTTAGCCTTTAAATTCTTGTTAAATGCTGGGTGGGGATTCAACATTTATATCTTAGACCCTTCTTCAGGATATAGGGACTTAATGCAAAAACCACTAAATAAAAAAAGGATTAGGGCCCTACCACATGTGTACCAGACCCAAATATTAAGAGGGTGCCCAATGCTAAAAAAGAAAAAAAAAAATATCCAAAGTTTAGAATACACACTTTATCAAAGCATGCTCCCGGGGTGGCCAGCAAAGGAGGGTGCAGTGAGCATGCATGCCTCCACCTGAAGTATACCAGGCCACCTGTCTCAAATATGGGAAGGATGCCTTGCCAGGGTGGTAGTGGTAAAGCATCTCATCATAATGTAAATGAGAAGAAAGGCTTCAAATCCCTGACTTTTTGGATGTGGGTTAAGCCCCCTTTTAAATAAGGGGGGGGCAGATATCCATCCCCACTTCAATGAGTTAGTGTTACCTTTTGACAAAAAAATAAAATTAAATAGACACACACCATATATAAAGTATTTTATTAAAATAATAATGCTATTAATGTGCCACAACGTCCAAAAAATAATTTCCCACAAGGTCCACAAAATAATGGTCCATGTGTCCAAAAGTAATGTCTCATGGGGGTTTATTTACTAAAGCTGGAGAGTCCAAAATCAGACTCTCTTCTGCATAGAAACCAATCAGCTTCTAACCTCAGCTTGTTCAATGAAGCTTTGGCAATGAAACCTGGAAGCTGATTGGTTTCTATGCAGAAGTAAGTCTGATTTTGCACTCTCCAGCTTTAGTAAATAAACCCCATGATGTCCAAAAAAATGTCCCACTGCTGCAGATGTCATAGCAACCACGTAGCTGAGCATCGCTGAACAGTAATACTGCCACTAATGAATGGCTTCCAGCACAGTTGGACGTTCACTGCAATTTACCTTTTTGCCAAAATGTGAACAGCTAGAGTTTGGGGCAAACTCTGCATCACCCCAAACTCAAACTGCATCCCTACTGTGTGCAATTGTAGTACAAAATATGTTAAGCGGCTATGATAATTACATGCAGTTGGAGAAATACTGGAGAAATTTATAAGATTAGCAAATGCTTTATGAAATAAGAAAATTGCATAAAATGCTTATGGTGCTCATCTACAGAGGAGCCCATATATTTGTTTTTTGTTTTTTTAAGCACTTCAAGTCTGGACACTTTCATCCCCTTCCAGTCCAGGCCAATTTTCAGCTTTCAGCACTATCACAATTTGAGTGACAATTGCTCTGTACCCATATTAATTTGTTATCATTTTTTTGAGACAGATAGAGCTTTCTTTTGGTGGTATTTCATCACTGTGACGGAACACTTGCCACCCCAATTGGGTGATTCCATCTGAGAACCGCTTCCTTGCCACTGGGACACAGGACCAAGCTATTATAACCGGGCATTGAACTCAAGACTAGACAAGACTAGCTTAGGTGCCAAACTGGAACTCTTTTTTTTGAACAGAAATACAGTTTTTATACACTCCAGAAACAGGGCAGTGCCCCCACATGAACAATAAAACAAATATTACACATTGAGATAAACATTTCACACTGATTAGGTATAAGCTTGATGACAACAGTACAGCCAACAGCTAACAGTGATCTAATTAACAGCAAGCTAATCAACAGCCAGACATCCAGAAATGCTTTGCTTAATCAGGGAGCCAACCGCAGATAGTCCAGCAATAAACCCACTTCTGAATACACAAAGTACATTACACATACAACTTTCTGAGGCTTTTGATACTGTTGACTATCCCCTCCTCCTCAATAAACTCCACTCACTTGGCCTCCAAGACTCTGCTCTCTCCTGTTTATCCTCCTACCTATCGCACATCTGCTTCAGCGTTAATTATAACTCTGTCTCCTTCCCTCTATTTCTTTTTTTTGGGGGGGGTCCCTCAAGGTTCTGTCCTTGGACCCCTTCTCTTCTCCATCTACACCTCCTCCCTTGGTAGCTTGATAAGCTCCCATGGCGTTAAGTACCATCTCTATGCTAATGACACACAAATCTATCTTCTCCTCACCTAACCCCTCCAGTCTCCTCTTGCATTACTAACCTACTAAGTGACATTTCAGCATGGATGTCACTCCATTTCCTCAAACTCAATCTTTCCAAAACAGATGGAAGATTTATTGTCTTTATACAGAGAATTAATCCAAGCCTTACTCTCAGGTTCATCACATTTTTGTCCATCATTAGAGAATGATCTGCTCTCTCCATGGGCCGTAATCAGTGTGCAGAGGGCTAGCCCCTAGTTCCCTCCAAAAGCCCCTTCACAATCACCACTGGGCTTTTTATTTTTTTGCTATGTAAATAAACAAAAAAATGAACATTTTGAAAAACAAAACATTTTCTGTTTAGTCTTTGTTAAACAAATTTGCAAATAAATAATTGTTCTTAATAGATTTAGGCCAAAATGTATTCTGCTACATTTTTGGGGTAAAATAACCCAAAACAGTGTATATTATTTTGTCTGTGTGAAAACTATAGAGTCTACAAACTATGGGATATATATTTGAAAATTGATCAGTTGAGACCCTAAGATGCTGGATGCTGGTATGATGTATGGTAGTGATCAGGACGCTGGTATTAGGTATGACGGTGATCAGGATTCTGGTATGGCAGTGTTAAGGATGCTGGTATGGCATATGGGATGATCAGGATGCTGGTATGGGGTATGGTGGTAGTCAAAATGCTAGTATGGTGTATGGCAGTGATCAGAACACTGCTATCGAGTATGACAGTGACCAGGATGCTGATATAAGCTATGATGATGATCAGGATGCTGGTATGGGGCATGGTGGTGATCAGGATGCTGGTATGGGATATGGCAGTGATCAGGGCGCTGGTATTGTGTATGGCAGTGATCAGGACACTGGCGTGGCATATGGTAGTGATCAGGTTGCTTGTATGGCATATGGTGGTTAGCAGGGTGCTGGTATGCCATATGGCAGTGATCAGGACTCTGGTATGGGGTATGGTGGTGATCAGGACGCTGGTATGATGGTGATCAGGACATTGGTAAGGTGTATGGTGGTGTTATTGTGAGCACCAAGACAAGAGGCAGGTTTTGGCTGCATGTTTATTATTGACTACAAGGGGCAGTGATCAGGGGCAATGGGGCAGTAATCAGGGGCACTGGGGTGGCTGGCACAGCAGTCTGTGAGTGTGCATACAGCCTGACAAGCTGCTGTAAACTCACAGGCTGCTTCATCTGTACCCTCTTAGTGAGATCAGAGAGAACCAATCTCTGATTTCACTTTTCAGATTGCCAGGCTCCCAGGTATACATTCTGTGACCCACGCAGGATCCGCATCACCACAGCTTTCCATCTGCAGTCTATAGGCAATGGATGAATAGGAAGCAGTTAAAGAAGTGCAGTTTGAGAAATGGTCGGAATGTATGCACCAGAACTGCTCTTACAAAATCCCACAGCTAACCAGAGCAAAGTGGTCCTAAACCCAAAAGGTTTTTTTTACCTTAACCTCCCTAGCGATATTCCCGAGTGTAGCTCGGGGTAAAATGTCAGTGCCAAAAGTGGTAATCCCAAGCTACACTCGGGCTTACCATGCGGCGCTGCATAGGGAGTCCCTGCAGCGCTTATCTTGTCCTGCGCTCCCGCGATGTGTCCCCTGCAGCGTCCCCGGCCATCTCCTCCGGCCGATGCCGGCATCCAGCTTCTGTGTTCCGGTCCCTGTGATGTCGGGGCGTACGGGCGCTGCCGGCGGCGGGAAATTTTAAAATTTTAAAAAATGTAATTTTTTTCAAAACACATTTTTCATAGTAAAACATTGCTGTTTCAACCCATTTCACATACATTTTGTCCCGAGTGCTTTGTCCTGTGCCCTGCCTGCATTTTGTCTGTTCTTTCTGCCTGGAAACTGGGAAGCGTCCATGGCGTCCAAAAAGTGTCCCTTTACATCAAAAGCAGGTTTAGATCAGCTAGAGAACAGCAATAGTAAATCAGAACCACTTGCAGAATTGAGTGATAATGATTTGTGGGGAAATTCGTCATCCGACACTGAAAATGATTTTGCGACTTTGCTCAGCAATGTGCGAACTTGGCGCTATATTTCAAATTTCAGTGTTTTCGGTTTGATTATATTATTGAATTAAATGTATTATTATATTATTATTTTTTATGATTTATTAAATTATAATTTATGATTTTGTGTTTCAAATTTTATCCTACCCGGGATGTTTACTAGACTCTTGTTCGGACAGATTTCAGTGAGTTATTCCTAAAAATTATAGCCTACAATAAAAAAACCGACATATTTCCATGCAAAATAATGGTACCGCTTTCAGCACCAAAAATCTGAAATAATCATTCTCTGCATTAAGGTATACATCTTTAGAGTGCAGTTACCCCCCCATACTTACCTGAGCCGATTCTCGATTCAGCAATGTGTGTGGGAACAAAGGCTCTCTCTGCTCCTTCCCTCTTTATTGGCTCTGACATACAGTAGCAGTGTGAGCTATTGGCTCTTGCTGCTGCCAATCAAAGCCATTGCAGATGTAGTGAGTGGAGCTGAACCAGGCTCTGTGTGTCTTATTGACACACAGAGCCGGCTAAGGAGAGAGCTCAAATGAGTGTCCCCATGCAAACGGCTTGCTATAGGGGCACTTAGTGGGGAACAGGAATGCCAGCGGGGACCTGAGAAGAGGAGGATCAAGGCTGAGATGTGAAAAACCATTGCACAGAGCAAGTAAGTATAACTCTGTTATTTAAAACAAACAAAAAATAATCCTTTACAATCACTTTACGCTGAATTCTAATATTTATCTACTGCTGTATTTAGTCAAGAGTTTCTATGCTGGTTGCAAAGCAAGCTGCTTTTTTTTTCAATAACAGGTTTACAGCAAACATAAAGAGCTTAATGGATTAAATTGCTTTTATAGGATTGTGCATTGTCAGGGCAGAATACAGTTTACAGATATGTTTATCCGTTTATGTAACATATGTGTTCTTTTAAATGTTAGCATGGCTAATACATTCCTAGTGTCACTAAGGATCTGTATATACTATTTTTTAAACCCAGCCTAGGGCTCATGTCAGTTCTCTCCTGGAGCTTACCAGAGGCATGGGAACTATGATGAGAAGTTAGAAACCATAGCATGAATGGAACTTAAAGAGCCAAGATTGTTTTTCTTTTTCTGATTTATTCAGTTATTTATTTTTTTTCCTAAATGAGAGTTTAACCCTATGAATATCAAGTGAGCTATTAGAGTTTAGTATCTGTCAGGATGTATATTTAATAGGAATGTGTTAATGAGCCTAGGTTCAGTTTGTGGGCTGTTGGTCAAACCCATCTCAAAGTTTGAAAATTGAGAACTTTAATCCAAACCTCATTGAAATCTCTGGGGGGCAAGTCCTTAAAATCAATTCTGACCATTAATATTCACTAATAGGCGAGACGTTGGGGTTGATTTACTAAAACCGGAGTGCAAATTCTGGTACAGTTCTAAAAAAAAAAACGATCAACTTCCAGGTTTTTTTGTCAAAGCTTAATTGAGCAAGCTGCAGTTAGAAGATAATTGGTTACCATGCTTAGATGTTGGATAATTATGGGTGGATCTTTGAGAGGCCCAGGGACTATAATATGGGACATTGTATGAGACTTCTTCCTTTCTATCTTTGGCAGTATATGCATTGAGGCACCAATGGGCTTTGACTGATGTATCATACTATAAGTGATAGGTGTAAAAGATTATGTTGGTATTTTACATGTATATGGGATTATGGATTATCCATCTAGAGGCATGGCATTTGTTATTTGGTATTTTCTTTTTGTTGTGTTTGACTTCTTTAGATAGGCTATCTCAAGATATATTAAGAACACACGTCTTTTTTTTGGAAGTTGGTTCCCCACATTATTACACCCATATATGATAGGTGGAGATACACTATGATAGGACTCAGAGCAGGATCTAGCCTGTCTGATTTTGGGGTGTAGTAAAACATGTCAGAGGGTAAGAGGACATGAGATCAGTAGGGCAGTGTATAAGAGTCAGAAGGGTAGTGTAAATGGGGTTATCAAGGCAAAGGACAGGGGTCAGCAGGAAGGAGGATAGTGGTCAGCAGAGTTGAGAACAGGGTCTCCACTGGCAGGGCACTCAAGAGACCTCCTCTTTCCCACACAGCACATATCTGAGATCAGTATCCCTCCACACAGTGTGTAACTGGCTACTGTAGCTGCTAATGAGATCAGGAAATTTCACAGGTCAGAACTGCAAGATAGCAGCTAGTTACACATTGTGCATATTGAGGCTGTGTCTGTAAGAGAATCTGATCTCAGCTATATGTTATGTGGGGAGGAGGAGATATGTTTAGTGTCTTGTGTGTAGTGCAAGCAGTGACGGGAAAAGGTCATCTAGCACCCAAGGTGAAGATGACAAACTGCACCCCTCTCAATATGTAAGCATCATGTCCCAGCAGAAATTCACCCCCAAAAAACAGCACTAATCAACATGCTCACCTCTGAGCATAAATTCCCACTGCAAGCCAAAATTCTCCCCAAACAAATGCAAAAATTCCCCATCCTCACAGTTCAAATGTTCCTCCCAGCACATATCTTGCTCCCCAATCCCACCTTCCAGCTCTAACTTCCCCCCTCCAATTCCCCACAAATATCACCCCTCCTAGCATAAATTCTACCCCCAAATCCAACCTCCTATTTCAAATCATCCTTCCTAAATCTGCAATCCTACTACCAATCCCCCATCCTAGCATTAATCCTCTCCCACAAATCCCCTCTCCAGCACAAATCCTCTCCCACAAATTCCCACTCCTAGTGTAAATCTTTCCCCAAAAACCTCCTCCTGTTGTGAATCCTCCCCCAAAATGCCCACTCCTAGCATAAATTCTACCTCCAAATTTCCACTGCTAGCCTAAATTATCCCCTAAAATCCCCCCTCTTAGCATAAACCCTCTCCACCAAATCTCTACTCCTAGCATAAATCCTCCCCCCAAATCCCCACTCCCAGCGAACATCATCCCCTCAAACCCCCACTCTTAGCACAAATCCTCTCCCCCCAAATCTCCACTCCTAGCAAAAATTCTCTTCTCCAAACTCACCCTCCTAGCATAAATCCTCTCCCCCAAATCTTCACTCCTAACATGAATCCTCTCCCCCAAATCTCCACTCCCAGCGTAAATCATCTCCTCCAAATCTCCACTCCTAACACAAATCCTCTCCCCCAAATCCCCCCACCTAGCATAAATCCTCTCCCCCAAATTCCCACTTCTAACATAAATCTTCTCCCCCAAACCCCCACTCCTAGTGTAAATTCTTCCCCCAAATCTCCTCTCGCACAACTCCCTCCAAATTACCCTTCCCAGCACAACACCCCCCCCAATTCTCCCCTCTTCCACAATCCTACTTCCTACCACATACCCTCCCCCCATATAAAAACAGCTCCTCCATCCCCCTCCTTCACAAGTCCTCCCCCTTTCTCTCTACTCCCTTCCTTTTCATTTTTCTTTTCTTTCCTTTTTCAGTCTTACAGAAGGGAACTACAGGAGTAGTGAGGAAGTGTGGGCTTTCTGTGTTCTCTCCCCTCCTGTCATAACAGCGATCCTACATATGGCAGATTACATAGGATCGCTCTTAGATCAGATGGTACACGGCTTGATTGCCTGCCCCACTCACATTTATGGGAGGTGGACAGTCTATGGAGGAGAAGCTAAACAGCGGGGGGGGGGGGGGGGGGGGGTGCAGAGAGAGAGTCCGCACCTCCTTCTCCTCTCTGCTGCTGATACTGAAGAGTCAACTTTACAAAATATCTTATTTTAAACCTAGGAGTACAGGAAGGTACTAATCAAGCTCTACAAAGTAAACGTTCCTTCACATGGAGCATGAAAGGGATTCCATATCTAAAAATAATACCAACTGCCACCTCCTCTTACCTTACCAAGAGCAATTTAACACCTCTTATTGCTAAAATTGAAAGCCAACTAAAACATGTCGCAACACGAACTCTTGTGGTCAGCCAGGATTTCTGCATTTAAAATGATGATATTTCCTTAACTCTTATATGTGTTCAGGGTATTGCCTATCCCTATACCAAAAAAATGGTAATAGCCTCCTGCGCTTAACTATAAATAACCTATTACGTGAGCCAGCTGCTATCACCTATTCCATATACCCCAGGATGCCAATAATATTCAAAAAAAATTGTGAAGCGCTAAACCAATAAATATACATAAAAATGTGAATTAATTAAATAACTATGTGAAAATAAATAAATAATATTTGTGTGCAACTGTGACTCTCCAAATAAAAGTGACACTTGCTAAAATTGCAAATCCACCATGCTGTGTGTCATATAAACATGTGACATCACTCTAGTGAGTATCCCATCAAAACTTTGCAGTGAAAAATAGTGAAAAGATGTGAAAAAACTGTGAATCAAACAGTGAAACAACACTGTGTGTGTGTATTTTTCACTGCAAAGTTTTGATGGAATACTCACTAGAGTGATGTCACATGTTTATATGTACAGTGGGGCAAAAAAGTATTTAGTCAGCACCAATTGTGCAAGTTCTCCCACGTAAAAAGATGAGAGGCCTGTAATTGGCATCATAGGTAGACCTCAACTATGAGAGACAAAATGAGAAAAAAATCCAGACAATCACATTGGCTGATTTGGAAAGAATTTATTTGCAAATTATGGTGGAAAATAAGTATTTGGTCAATATCAAAAGTTCATCTCAATACTTTGTTATATATCCTTTGTTGGCAATGACAGAGGTCAAACGTTTCCTGTAAGTCTTCACAAGGTTGGCACACACTGTTGCAATATGTGATATTTGAACATTTATCGTGGAAATCGTTGGAAGGATATATATTTCCTTTGGACACAATTTTTCACCGTGATTACACAGGAAGGCTATGGTTTATATTTTGTGGACTAAATAGGGATTGGACTTCACTTGTATGGTGTTATTGAGGAGTTTTTTTCAACTATTTAGTAACATTTCTGTATTATATTATTTTGCACATCTTCGGGGGTGAAGGTGTTGATTGTGCTGTGGGGGAGTTGAATTTGTATATTTATTTAGGAAGTGGTTTTATTTAAACATGTAGCAGAATACATTTTGGCCTAAATCTATGAAGAAATTTGTTTTTTTTTTAATTTTTTTACTGCATTTGTTTAATAGCAAAAAGTAAAAAATATTGCAGGTTTTTTTCTCAAATTTGTCTGTCTTTTTTTTTTTATTGCGCAAAAAATAAAAACCATACAATCAAATACACCGAAAGAAAACTCTATTTATGGGAAGAAGAGGACATAAATTTAATTTTGGTGCAGCATTACATGACCGTGCATTTGTCAGCTAAGGTAACGCAGCACCATAATGGCCAGGACCATAATGCTCAGGAGGGCAAGTGGTTATGCTACAATAGACTCATCTAAAGTTTGAATTAGGAAATGGTTCACTCATAGAAAATAATTTAGAAGAAATAGACAGAAAGTACGACATCCATGTGGGAATGGTTAAACTTTCTAAATAAAAAGCCAGCAGCAAGAGCTGAAAGGGGGATTCTATAACCACAAAAACTAAGAAGAAAAGTCTACACCAGAGAGGACTTCACAAGAACATAGCAGGAACTTCAACTGGGTATGACACTAGTGTCTGTTTTTCTGCAATCACTTGATTGACAGCTCTGAGTTTTCTGTCTGCTGACATCATTTCAAGATGATGGGATCCAGAAGCAGTTCCAGAACTTTTGCATGTCTACATAAGGGAGGCTTTTACAAGTAATTGACACATAAATTGGGTTAAATGCTCATATAAACTTGTATGAAGCTTTTTGTTAAAACAAATGATCTTGCAAGGGTCTCAGGGACTTGTTCTTCTGTAATTGTATGCCATATAAATGTATACAGGAAATTTCAAAGATATTTTAGGAAAACCTGTCATTAGTTATCCATGTAGGCTGCCATGAATGTCTTCTATTACTAAAAATGATATTCATTATGCTGTTATGCGGATCCAGTGACATAAAAAAAAACCTGTTTTTTTTCTCTATCCTTCATTTGCAAACCTTTTTCTGGTTTGTAATTCAGAAGTACTGAAAGCAAACACAGACAAACATTTATAATTTGTGGACAAATATGGCTCTTTCACAACAAGTCACATTTTCAATTTCTTTGTCACTTTTTAAGAGGCAGGGCAGCAAAACCCATTCAGTGTTATTGTAAGTGATATCACTACTATAAAACTAGTATGGCTGCACTAGCAGAACATGGCTGGCATTGAATAATGTTAAACTTTAGACAACACATTATTTAGTATTATACAGGAAATGAAAGGGTTAGAACTTCATTTTTTATTACTGCCTCCCCACTGGAAAAATTTTCTTTCATTTTCTGCCCCAGTAATAATTTCCATCAGGTCAGAAGGTGAGAGGAAATAAATATTCAACAGAACAGAAATCCCCTTCTCTGGTGACAACTGTCAAAGGTGATATTTTCTCTCTGGAGAGATTTCTTCTTACTTCCTTTTTTATAACTAAGAAAAAAAGTGAGGTAATAACTACCTGCATAACATCTTCTCTTTTTAGAATTATTTTTTATACAGACCCAGGAAAACATTTTGGCTGGAGTTTCTCTTGAAAAGAATTTAATACTAAATACCTGTTTATGCCAACATGTCAGTGTTGCTAGAAAATGTAATCAGTCTTGAAAATGTTCCTGAGATTTTTAATAAAACAAAATACCCCTGCACAACCCTTGTGATTTACCAAATAATATAAACAAATATATGCACATATATGCTGCTTCCAGAATCAAAAAGTTTTCCACACACCAGACCACAAATATTGGAACCACTATCCATCCGAAAAGAGCTAAACAAGATGTGTAAATGAAATTTAAATGCATACAAATTATAAAAGTTCAAATAAAGTGTTCTGTGCCTATTAATATAAGTATAAATGATTCAAGCATGGGCTCCACGCTTATCTTCCATGAAAACAAACACCCCATAATGCTCACACCTCCACCACTAGCAGCTCACTTTATGTTTGATTTAATTTGTATGGGTCAAAATATAAAGTGAACTGCTAGTGGTGGAGATGTGTGCATCACGAGGTATTTGTTTTCATGATAGATAAGCATGAAGCACAGACTTGAAGAATTTGGACTTGTGCTAGTAAGCACAGGATACTTTATTGAACTTTATTTAATTTTTATTCATTTTATTTTCATTTACACATGTATTTTGGCTCTATTTCGATCGATAATATTTTTCAGCGTTGAATCATGTGGTTGAAATGTTCCTGATATTTTGATAGTATAATTTACCATTGCTAAAGCTATGACATAAACAGTCTGTATATCATACAGTATGTCAACAAATAATTGACTGAATTTTAACATTGTACCACACGGGTCACTTGCTCAGTTATAAACTATAAAGTATGATATTTTGTACACTTCATTTCAGTTCAACTGTACTAGTTTTTTTTCCTATATCTATATATATATACAGTGGGGATCGAAAGTTTGGGCACCCCAGCTAAAAATTTGTATTAATGTGCATAAAGAAGCCAAGGAAAGATGAAAAAATCTCCAAAAGGCATCAAATTACAGATTAGACATTCTTATAATATGTCAACAAAAGTTAGATTTTATTTCCATCATTTACACTTTCAAAATAACAGAAAACAAAAAAATGGCGTCTATAAAAGTTTGGGCACCCTGCAGAATTTATAGCATGCACTGCCCCCTTTGCCAAGCTGAGACCTGCCAGTGTCATGGATTGTTCTCAATCATCGTCTGGGAAGACCAGGTGATGTCAATCTCAAAGGTTTTAAATGCCCAGACTCATCTGACCTTGCCCCAACAATCAGCACCATGGGTTCTTCTAAGCAGTTGTCTAGAAAACTGAAACTGAAAATAGTTGACGCTCACAAAGCTGGAGAAGGCTATAAGAAGATAGCAAAGCGTTTTCAGATGTCAATATCCTCTGTTCGGAATGTAATTAACAAATGGCAGTCATCAGGAACAGTGGAAGTTAAAGCCAGATCTGGAAGACCAAGAAAAATATCAGACAGAACAGCTCGCAGGATTGTGAGAAAAACTCACGTTTGACTGCACGATCCCTCCAGAGAGATCTGGCAGACACTGGAGTTGTGGTACACTATTCCACTATAAAGAGATACTTGTACAAATATGGTCTTCATGGAAGAGTCATCAGAAGAAAACCTCTTGTACGTCCTCACCACAAAAATCATCGTTTGAACTTTGCAAATGAACATATAGACGAGCCTGATGCATTTTGGAAACAAGTTCTGTGGACCGATGAGGTTAAAATTGAACTTTTTGGCCGGAATGAGCAAAGGTACGTTTGGAGAAGAAGGGGCACAGAATTTAATGAAAAGAACCTCTGTCCAACTGTTAAGCATGGGGTTGGATCAATCATGCTTTGGGGTTGTGTTGCAGCCAGTGGCACAGGGAACATCTCACGAGTAGAAGGAAAAATGGATTCAATAAAATTTCAGCAAATTTTGGATGGTAACTTGATGCCATCTGTGAAAAAGCTGAAGTTAAAGAGAGGATGGCTTCTACAAATGGATAATGATCCTAAACACACCTCAAAATCCACGGGGGATTACATCAAGAGGCGTAAACTGAAGGTTTTGCCATGGCCTTCAAAATCTCCTGACCTCAACATAATTGAAAATCTATGGATAGACCTTAAAAGAGCAGTGCGTGACAGACAGGCCAGAAATCTCAAAGAACTGGAAGACTTTTGTAAGGAAGAATGGGCAAAGATACCTCAAACAAGAATTGAAAGACTCTTGGCTGGCTACAAAAAGCGTTTACAAGCTGTGATACTTGCCAAAGGGGGCAGTACAAGATTTTAACTCTGCAGGGTGCCCAAACTTTTGCAGACGCCATTTTATTGTTTTCTGTTATTTTGAAAGTGTAAATGATGGAAATAAAATCTAACTTTTGTTGACATATTATAAGAATGTCTAATCTGTAATTTGATGCCTTTTGGAGATTTTTCCATCTTTCCTTGGCTTCTTTATGCACATTAATACAAATTTTTAGCTGGGGTGCCCAAACTTTCGATCCCCACTGTATATATTTATTTATTTAAACCCCTAACTTTCTGCAAGTAGGAGGCCTTGGCAAGTGCATTATAGCAAGCAAATTTTACATCATGAAAAAAGAGCAGGCAGAAGGCAATTTTAACACACTGCTTTAATGCTACATTCATGTCTCAAATGTAGAAAATCGTTAGTTATTTTTACACAATGATTATTATACAGTATTTATAAAGCGCCAATAGTTCGCTCAGCACTGTACATTACAAAGGGGGACAGAACATGTGACAGAACAATACCAATACAATGCAAAACATGAGGGGATCGAGGGCCCTGCTCTTTTGAGCTTACAATCTAGGAGGGAGGGGATGGTGGCACAGGAGGAGATAGCTGTGGGGGATGGATTGGTAGGAAGAGTGGAGGAGGTCGGCAAGTTAGCAGCGGGTGGGGTAGGTTTGCCTGAAGAGATGGGTTTTCAGGGTGCGCCTAAAGGAGAGGAGAGTAGGTGATAATCTGATGGGTTGGGGCAGGGATTTCCAGAGGATGGGTGACACCCTGGAGAAGTCCTGGAGGCGGGCATGGGAGGAGGAGACCAGGGAACTAGAGAGAAGGAGGTCTTATGAGGAGCGGAGTGTGCGTGCTGGGCGGTACTTGGATATTAGGTCAGTGATGTAGTTCAGGGCAGTATGGTCGACAGCTTTGTACGTCAGTGTTAGGAGTTTGAATTTGATCCGTTGCGCAATCGGAAGCCAGTGGAGGAATTGGCAGAGGGGGGTTGCGGAAACGGAGCGGTTGGTAAGGTGAATGAGTCTGGCAGCCGTGTTCAGGATCGACTGAAGCGGGGATAGCCAGAGGCGAGGCAGGCCAGTAAGGAGGGAGTTGCAGTAGTCGAGTCGTGATATGATGAGGGAGTGGATGAGCTGTTTAGTGGTTTCTGGAGTTAGGAAAGCACGTATTTTGGCATGTTGCAGAGGTGGAGTCTGCACGAGTTTGTTAAAGATTGGACTTGGGGCTGGAAGGATAGGTTGGAGTCCAGAATAACACCAAGTACTCTGGCCTGCGGGGCGGGTTTGATGGTGGCGTTGTTGGACATGATGGAGAAGTCAATGGGGGGTGGTGTCCAGGCTGGGGGGAAGACAAGAAACTCGGTTTTGGAGAGGTTCAGTTTAAGGAAGTGGAGCGACATCCAGTCTGATATGTCGCTCAGTAGGTGTGTGATTCGGGCGGAGACTGAGGGGGTGAGGTGGGGGGTTGAGAGATAGATTTGTGTGTCATCGGCATAGACATGTCATGTCCATTAAACAGCAAAAAACAATAGTACTCAACATTTTCCATAGGCAACACTTTAAAAGCTCTGCCAGGTCATCAGTTTCATGGGGTTGTGCTGAATAAGTACAACATACATACCAAACAGTACAAGCCTTAAAAATGGGTACACCTGTGAAATGGTGAAAAACAATAGTACATAAAATTGTCCATAAGCCATGCTTTACAAAATTGCATTCACACATGTGCATGATTTGACAGGGCTGCTTTTCAACTTTGTTTGTTATTATTTATATATGTTATTCTAATTTGTACATTAGAACGGTATTAACATTGTTGTATTGTGTCAATTCCTTTTGTGTCATATGCGCTGGGGATAGAGAGAACTTTCTCTTCCTAGTTCTGTTCCCTTTTTTTTTCTTTTTTTATATTTCCATATCTTCATTCTTTCTTTTTCCTTTGATGTACCTCATTTTTTGAGACCTCAGAAGCTCTGTCTTTGCTAAACACTGATCCTGCTGAGGACCTAGATGTATTGGTGGAACAGGAATTGGTAGTAAATCCAATCATTGGAATGTTCAGGAAAGTTGAAATTAACACTTTTGTCCACACTCTTGTTCTCCAAACGGGAAACTTTGAAGATATATGAGCTGTGAGTGTTTTCACCACACAGATTAAATATCAAGTGGGATGTAAATGCCTTCATTAATAACAACTAGATACATTTACATATTTTCTGGCCATACAGAATATAGCCCCCCTTTTTCCTGACATATATTTTATACATTTAGATTTTATTTTTTGTTCTATTTATGGATTGAATTAAATGTCCTCCTTCTCTTCTCAACACAGAGTAATTTTAGGTTGATTTTATATCAATTATCTTATTCACTTGTAACAGAGTTTTCGGTACTTATGTTTATACCGATAACCTTTTATGTGGAAAATTTGCACATCCTGTGGATACTGGAGGGTGGATATTCTGTTTTTGGATTTTTTTTAAATATATCCTTATATCTAGAAGTTTATAATGTGCCTGATTAATTGCCACTTGCCTGTATTTGATCCCCTGTGTCCCAATCCTTTGCCAGTTTTCTCAGCTGAGTTTCTGCCTGCTGCCAGGACCAACCTTTGACCTGCATATGACCACATTTCTGCCTAACACCTTGAATGATCCTTTGCTTACATGCTCACCACAGCTCTGCCTGCCACCTGAACTGACCCTAGCCTGTTAATCAACTACATTTCTTCCAGCCACCTGGATCAATTATTTGCCTGTTTGCTGACCGCATCTCTGCCTACAACCTGTACTGACCTTGGTTTGTTTATCAATGGAATTTCTGTCTGCCATCTGTCTAATCATCTGCAAGTCCCATTGGCTATACTGTCAGACACCAGCCCCAGCCACAGACATCCTTTGTGGACAAATGCCTCCTGGATCCATAGGTTCTCTCTTGTCCACTCTTTGCTCTGCTTCCTGTGTTGCTTGCCTAGTAAACATAGCATTGTGTGTTATTCCCAGGAGCAGACACATTCAAGTAGGCTAGGCTTGCTTGGCTTATAGTAATGGGGATTGCTGCAGGGGAAGCTTCACTTAGCTATATTCCATGATTGTTCCTACAGAGGTGAGCAGCATAGTAGGCTGTTTTTAATACAATGTTGTTTGATTTTTGTGATACATGAGATGTAATGTCAAGTACATAAGCAGTCCTCATACTCAAGAAGAATTTTAGAATGTGTTTAGGGTGTAATTCTAACTATAGTCATGCTATGTGTGGGAAATAATTTGTTAAATTGACAAATTTGTGTAAAAATACATTTTCATTTTCTTTCCTAATTTCTAAAAACTTGTGTGAGAAAAAAATAAATCTTCAAAAGACCGTTAGAAAAATAACTTGGGGTGTTTACTTTCCAAAATGTGATAATTTTGTGGATGATTGTACTATCCTGGTGCTAGACAGCTCCACAACTCCCATAATTGTGATAAGTAGTCAGAATATTAGATGCACAATTTATGCTTTTTGAAAGCCTAAATGTGCTCCTTGGATTTTGGGACCCCATGCAGCTAGAATGCAAAAAAGTTTCTGAGGTATCTCATACTTATGAGAAGTAGCATAAGGTGTAATTGTAAGTATGCACATTGCTGTGTGTTAGAAAAATCTTTTTTGGTCCCTCTATGCAGTTGGCTCCTAAAAAGTCTTACATGTGTGGTGTCCCCATACTCAGGAGGAGTAGCAAAGTGTGTTTTGGGGTGTAATTCTATGTATGTACTACTATACTGTGTGTTAGAAATATTTATTAATTTACAAACGTGTAAAAATAAATTTTCATTTTCCTTTAGCATTTTCCAAACATGTGGAAAATAATTAATCTTCAAAAGACACACTGTGCCTCATAAAAAATGATTTGGGGTGGCTGTGCAAAATATAGTCATTCTATGGGTGTTTCTACTGTCCTGCCTCTCCAGGACCTCCAAAAATGTGATAGGTAATCAAGAAAATACATGTGTAATTTATGCCCTTTGTAAGCCTGAAGTCTATCCCTTTATTGTGGGCCCCTTTAAGTGGCTAGGCTGCAAACAATTCTAGAAAATATAGTCCATAGGGTGCTCCTGCTAGAGACCAAGCTCTGTGGCTATTGGAAAGAGGTGCCATATGCATGTCAGGGATGGATGAAAGCCATAACACTGAGGCAGCTCTTCACAGAGTGGAAGCAAAGCTCTAATGCAAGTAAACATAAAAAGAAGGAAGGCGCCTCTAAGTGTAGTATTGCCAATTTATGAATTCACAAATTAAAATTGCACTTACAGGAATAAAAGTACAAAAGACTCATCGTAGTAGCAACCAATATTCCTGATGTTAAAGGAAGGGACATCCAGCCATCCAGCGGGAGTGTGGTCCGTCGGATTCAGGAAATCGAAGCAAAGATAGCTGTGACTCCAAAACTAGGCGTGGAGTGCATACGTCAGATTTGACATGGAATGGGGGCAGTAACGTGTTTTGGAGCATGTGCAGTAAGCTCCTTCATCAGACCTGAAGGATTGGAGTCACAGCCATCTCTGCTCCAACTTCCTGAGTCTGACGGACTGCGCTGCCACTGGACGGCTGGATGTCCCTTCCTTTAACATCAGGAATATCAGTTGCTACTATGATGAATCTTTTGTACTTTTATTCCTGTAAGTGCAATTTTAATTTGTGAATTAATAAACCACTAATACTACACTGTATTCTTCCTTCTTTTTCTGCAAACAATTCTAACATACAGTATATGATATGTCCATGCTGTATGCTAGAAATTTCTTATTAATTGACAACTTTGTTAAAAATACATTTTAATTTCTTTTCTTGATTTTCCAAATCTTGAGGCCAAAAAATATGATCTTCAAAAGACTCATCATGCCTCTTAATAAATATGTTGGAGGCTCTGTTTTCAAAATGTGGTCATGTTGTGAATGTTTTCCCTGTCCTGATACTTCAGGGCTTCAAGCAATGTGATAGGCAATCAGGAAATAAGATGCGTAACTTTTGAGAAAGTAAGAAAAGTAAGATTAAATATCACCAAAATGAAGCTCTATCTACAAAATGCTTAACAAAATTCTGTCTCATCTGGAGTTCTTCCTTAACAATTGGCATTTACACATGTGGTTGGCAAAACAAGAACATATGTGCAGCCCTGGTTTGAAGTTCTTAAGGTCCAATGGATTCCTCAGAGTAGTTGGTAGTGGTGCATGTCTGCATTCCATTTGGGTGACACTGATGCAGAAAGGAATCGTGCCACCAAAAAGCAAAAGTATACAATTGCTCTGACATTAGATAATTAATGAACCTATGCATGTCCAAGAACTCTTTTCTTGAGAAAAGTTCCCTTTAAATATAAGCCAACTCATATTTTCGGATTAGGTTCCTTGTTGAATGTAGCATCTGGCATTTCCTTGCTGATTATTTTTAGATTCTTTTATATGATTAGAACTATGCCAATTAGTTGGTCGGTAAAAATATAGCACAGAAAAACTTGTGCTTTTTATGAAAATCATACATACAATGACTTTTCAAGTTCCCTTTTCTTTGCTATTTTCTTTGAGGAGATATTGACCATACAATAAAACTGGTTGCACTGCTATTTAGCACAGAAGTGCTCAGGAAGGAGCACATTTAAATCAGCACTAAGCATATTGTTCAGATGCCAATACATGACGTTTTTTTCACTGTTAATTCCATTTTAATATTTTTTTTTTTACCAGAGAGCAAAACACTGGTACCACTGACAATGAAAATTAGATTATTAGTGAATAATAATACAAACAATACAAAGTAATGGATACAGCAAAGGGTTCATGCGCGGGGGCATGAAGATATTCAATGTCATTTAGTGGTGTCTTGTCTCAATAATCACAAATGTATTTTTTTACCAAAAGTATGAAACATTTTTAGGAAAAAAATACAGTTTACTAAAATAATTAAATATACACAATATAGAACTAGCATACATACAGTATCTGAATTTGTATTGATATGGAACTTCTGTATTTCCCTGCACAGCAGCACTAATGCTAGTCATATACTTTGTCTGAATACAAAGCCAGCAGGGGAGGATTGCTTTATCAATGCAGCTTAGCATTGATGGGGGATTTTTCTTTCTTTTGTTCACTCCATGGGGCTGCTGCAAACCTTATCTGATGCTAGGCTTGAAGCCCATCTGTGCTAGGTTAGAGTCCTCTGGCAAGGAAAGGAAGGCCAAAAACTGATGAGGTCAGTCAGCTCAGTGAAGTATTCAACCATTCAAAAATTGCAACATGTCTCCACTTGGAGACCTCCCATCTTTAACATGTTTGACTCTTACTGGCTTAATCATAGAATTGGGGAAGGTCTAGAGAAGGGATGTTTAAAGATTGTGATCAATTACGTAATCAATTAAAATGATCAAATGGATTAAAACAGGGAGGTCTCCTAAAGGAACTTACAGTATATACCATATACAACATAATTGAAAGTACATGCAATATAATTAGGCCCGGACTAGGCCAAAACTTAGGCCTGGGCATCTTAGACTGAGCAGCCCATTTTTTTCTAACCAAATTACAAATCATGATAACTAATGATTTCTCAACGTCTTTTAGTTATATTTAGCCTGCTTCAGTAACTGGAGTTCATCAATCATTTGAAATTATGTAAAAAACTCAGTAGATGTGAGGTACGGGCAGACAGTTTCTGAACAGTAGGAAGATCCATGAAATATGACAGTGCTCACTGGCACCCTCACAGTTCCTTGAGAACTTTTAGCCATCTGCTGCAGTGGCAGATGGACCTTGTAGTCCACTGTAGTCTATTCACTCACCAATTGCTGTGAATGAATGACATGGCTGTGTGGGCAGAGACCTGCACAGCTGCACTATTTTTAAATTGTGACAGCGGGCGCAAGGAGAATTACCCCTGGGGAGGAAAAGGAAGGGGGGGTCTAGGAGACTGCTGGAGCATATTACACACTAAATATGGGTATAAGTCGTAACATGCTCCCAAAAGGTGAACTTTAATGTTAATGCAGCTTTATATTCCTCAATAGATGCTAAAGAAGAAAATAATACAATCATCATAGTGTTTTACTGTAACAAATATGCCCTTTTATTAAACAAATTAAAATGCAACTCACAATTACACATGCATCAACAATAGTGCACCATAAATATGTGTATATGCTGTCCCCTTAAAATATGTATCTCACAAACTTTCCTTACTTCTGGTACAGAATGTGCTCAGATCACTGGCTCCACCCCTTATGGATTGTACCATTATCTAATGCCTTCCTCAGAGGGTCTGGAGCACCGTGACGTTTTGCCAGTACTTATGCCCTGCTTTTTTGTAGAGTTGCTATGGTAACCCCACAAGCCATATGAAATATTTTCAATAGTCCCACAATTCTGTGCAAATCTCTTTGAGGACTCTCCACACCATATCTATGGTTTCCTCCGCTCATTTATTTGGCACCATAGGAACAGTTACCCCTCATACAAACACCATACAATGATATAGATATGAGCTGAGCCACCATTCCTATCTGTGTTACATTGCACACTATAAATCTATAATAAATATTATTTAAACCATAATTAAAAGCTCAATTCTATAGTGCTGACATGGGGTGAAAACACTCCACAACAACAGAGATTTGCAGCAAAGAGATCAATATGGGGACCACCAAAAAGAAAACAGACAACCATTCAGGCAGGGATATAAGGAGGCACCAAGAGATGAATGTATAGATATAATAGGCCAATAACATTTAGGAATAGATATGAACCCCTAAGAAGTGAATTTAGAAAATAAACCCTTCATAGAAATTTTTTTTTATAGAAAAATGAAGTAATCCATGTATATGCAATAAAAATAGAGAGGGGGGAAGGAGGAAAGGAACCCCAGAAAGAAGATAGGTTGTAGAGGAGGCACGAGGAACCAAAAGAAAAAGAGTATTAGGAGAAGGAATATTCAATTTAAGTGGAATTGAATTAAAGAAACAGGAAATGTAGGTTTTAGATTAGAGTAAATATGCTCCAGTTAAGAATCTAAACAAATTTGACACCTATGTAAACAAATAGAAATATATCAGAAATTTAAATATTAAGACATACACAATAATGAACTCCCTGGTTAGTTATAGAGGATTTGAAAAGACTACAAGTTAGGAAAAGTTGGGATCCCATATGCAATATATCAAGAGAGCCATTAAAGTGGAACTAAACCTGTTGATTCAAAGGTTTCAAAAACAGTTACTATACATTCCTTGTATGCTTGGAATGATAACTATCACATTTGTTTCTGCTGTCAACCAAACTGTCAAACCATCAAATGGCTGGTGCCATAACTGATCACAAGTGCAGCATCATGTCAGTGCTGTAGTACTCTAAAATCTCCATAGGTGAAATTTTAAAAGTCTTTACAGGTTACCAGTTTAGAGTTACACAGGAGGTCTGGTGCTAACATTATTGCTCTTGCTATGTTTGTGATGATACCTTACGTGGTACGGTGCAGTGCAATCACCTTTCACGTATGCTTGTGGGACCCATGTGTACTCTTGCCTTTGCACACCAAGATGGGGGGGGGATGGGGGAGCTTTCCTTTTTTAACATTTTATTATTTGTTTTATTTTTTTTTTTTACAATCTTTTTTTTTTTACCATCTTTAAGGCTATCACAAGGGATGTGCAACATCCCTTGTGATGGCATGGGCCATGACAGGTCAGTGTTACTGAGACATTTAGGATCTGTTAAACCCCAGATCTTTTTTCTGCCCTTAAAAGCATCTGATCAAACTGAGATCAGTTTAATCAGATACTTTCACAGTCTGGTAGAGGCCTGTTTACATCAAACCAAAACCAAAAGTGACAAAATACATGCTTCTGGTTTCTTAGACCATAGAGATAATTGGGGTTCTGGTCCTCAGTCATCTCTATAGTAAGCAGGTGAAACCATTGAGTTCAATCTTGGGCTCCATAGTAGAACAGGAGAGCCCGAGAAGATGCCAGAAGGCCATAGGAGGGGAGACCCACTTGCGCCCCATGTAAAGGCAATCCAGTGACTATATGGCCTCTAGGATGACTTTTACATAATTCAGCATTGGCAGCTGAAAAAAAGATACCGGAGTCATGGCTGCAGCTTCAGCCATAGACCCAGTATAACCACTGCTGCCTAAGAAAGTACAGGTACGCCCTAAGAGCAGCAAGTGATTAAAGATTGTATTACAAGCTTTTTAGAAGGAGTAATCCAATACAATGTCCACGCGGATTTCAGTATGTTGGATATACCAAAAGGTCATTAGCAAAAAGGCTACACCATCACAATGGGGTTAAAAAAACATATTTTATCAAAGCATTTTGCCATATATCATAATAAGGATATATCAGGTATGACATTCCGGGAGACTGACAGTTTAAGAAACATTGGAGAGGCAATAAAAAAATTAAAACAAAGTGGTTGTAAACCTCAGATATTAAATATAAACAAAGATAATCCCTCTATAGTTTGTACTTGTCTCAATTAAGAGCACTAAGTGTAATTTCTCTCTGCTGCTTCCTTCCTCTGCTATCAGCATGAATCACTTCTGACAAGTTTCCTGACTCCAAAAGAAAAAAAGTAACAGGGGAGGGAAGTTCAACACACAGCTTGTGAGTCTCAGCTCTGTTACGTGCTCTACGAAGGCATGCATGCCTCTTCCCTCCAATCACATCTCAGAGGTCTACTCACTGAGCTCTGCGGTATGTAATTTCAGATCCTTAGCACCTGCTTTCTGGAAGATTGTGGATAAACCGGTATCATTTATGTAGGAGGATTTGTGTCATCTCTATGTATCACCTGAGGCCATTCACTTCACTGGGTATACAATATGTAAGGGTTTTACAACCACTTTATGCCAAAAAAAAAAGAAGCTAAAACATTCCTTTGAATTAAAAACATTAATCCTGAATGGATTAAATATGGAATTCAATTTGAAGTGACTTTTAAGGACATATGTGTTCTTTTTTTTCCCCATCCCCTACATCTCTTCTAACATTCTGCTAAAACATTGTGATCAGTACTGCTTGGACCTGAAGAAGGGGACATTCCCCGAAAGCTTGTCCTCAAAATTGTATGTTGGTGCAAATAAAAATCACGGACAGTACTCAATTGTTTCTGTCGCAAATGCACTAATATGGCTACAATCACCTCCAGCAAAATGGAAGATACTGCATATAGCCGCATAAAGAAGCAGTTAACCAACCAAATCACAAAGGAAACACAGATCAACAGTGACATCTTCTTTCTCTCAAGATGCAAAAAGAGGAATCTCATACCACAAGGCCTCCAGATTAAAAATCCTTGCGTAAATACAATCAACTCTCCTTATGCAGAAGGACTTTGCAGACGCACAAGCGAGATATTAAGGAATAACCTCATTCACAAACTGTATGGAAAAAGGGTAACTATCCAGATACAAAAGCAGTCTTTGTTTGAAACCCTAACATCATTGGACCCTACCAACATTAACCAAATCAAGAATGAATTGGAAACTTTACAAAGACAAACACAAAAACTTGCCATGAATGGGAAGCAAAAAAAACTTCAGAAGCTACACCAAGAGCAGACTTTTTGTATACAACCTAAACATAAAAGCAACCCAACATCTATACCTCCTACTATCAGTGACCTGGAATCTAATCCGGAATCCCAAGGTATCCCTTGTGTAAGTGCTGACCTGACTGAAAATGTGGATATAACAAAGGAACTTGGAATCATCAACTTGTCAAATCATAAACTTTCTGAACCAGAATTAACCATCTTCTCCAAAGGCCTTACATTCTGCCCAACCACCAAATTGGATAATTTACAATTATTGTCAGATGTGGAGGATTTCTTCAGGAGACTAAGGCTCAAAGAATATTTCCACAGTAATGAAAGGAATCCTAGGACAATGGAGTGCTACAGAAAGAAAAAGAACAGCTGCTTCACACATCCACAAGGACACAACACCAAACTGGACACCTATATTGACAGTTTTAGATTGCGAGCTACATCCCTGATATCCACCCAGCAAAAGAAAATTCTGTACAATCTTTCACCACTAGGGCGAAGGGCTATACATGATTTGCGCAATAATCAGGCCATCACCATCAAACCAGCAGATAAAGGGGGAGCAATTGTTGTGATGGATACAAACAAATACATACAAGAAGGCCAGAGGCAGCTGGAAAATGCCATCTACTATAGGATACTGGATTATGATCCGACCCAGGACTTTACAAAGCAATTAAAAGGTCTCATTAAAACACTTCCAGCCCATCTACATTCAGAACTTATAAATGCGATTCTGGATCATCCAGAAATCGGGGACTTCTATATGCTACCCAAAGTCCACAAGCCAGGAAATCCAGGCAGACCCATCATAACAGGTATGAACACACTCACCGAACAAATCTCAGGCTTTGTAGAAAAAAGTTTAAAACCGTTAGTCAAGAATACTGCTAGTTTCCTACAAGACACAACTGACTTTCTGAACAAGATCAACAACATACAGCAATTACCATCTAATACACTTCTAGTGACTATGGATGTAGTATCCCTGTATAGTAATATCCCTCACAAGGATGGATTAGCTGCATGTCACAGATCCTTATCATCCTCACCAAACCATGAATACACTGCTGAGGATGTTGCACAGCTCATTGAATTCATACTTACACACAACTACTTTACTTTCAATAAAGACATCTATCTTCAATGTATGGGTACTGCGATGGGAAGTAAAATGGCACCGCAATATGCCAATTTATTTATGGCTGACCTGGAGGAACAATTCCTGACCAGCGTAAAACAAAAAACATACAGATACTATCGCTATATTGATGATATTTTCATCATATGGACAGAAGGTGAAGAATACCTAAAACAATTTTACTCATTAATCAACAATTTTCATCCATCAATCAAACTAAAAATGTAATAATCAAACACACACGTCAACTTCCTAGACACCACAGTATACATCAGGGATGATACGCTGCACACCTCAATATGCAGGAAACCCACTGACAGATGCAACTACCTCCACATTTCTAGCTTCCCCTACATCTCTTCTAACATTCTGCTAAAACATTGTGATCAGTACTGCTTGGACCTGAAGAAGGGGACATTCCCCGAAAGCTTGTCCTCAAAATTGTATGTTAGTGCAAATAAAAAAAGTGTCACGGACAGTACTCAATTGTTTCAGGGACATATTAAAAAAGTAAAAGTGTTCATACAGTATATACTCAAGTAATATATTGTAATACTTCTATATATATATATTTTTAAAGTTTTTTATATGTTTGTGTGTTCTTATCATCTACTTATACAAAATTTGTATTTGTATAGTATGGTATAATAATGATTTAATATGGTTTTGTATATGGCTTTATTATGTACAGTATAAGATGTTTTATCAGTAATGAATATTGAAATGTATATTGAATACATATAGTATATTAGGTAGGTTTATAGATTTATGTCAGCATTATAGAAGTGAGGTATTAATTATGGTTTTATTAATATTTAATATAGAGTGTGGTACATAACATATCGCAGGTAGGAACAACGTTATCATTATAGAGTGTTTGTATGAGGAGTAATGATTCCTATGTTGCAATATAAATGAACGGAGGAAACCATATATACAGTATGGCATGGAGATTCCCCAAAGAGATTCAAACAGCAGAGTTGTACTATTGTAAACATTAAATATGAGGTTACCATGGCAACTCTACAATAAAGCTGCACATAAGTACTGGCAAGTAAACATGTGCATGCTTTTGCTTCTGATGCATTCATTAGGTAGAATTTTTGTTTGTTTTCATTTTGTTGGTCCTTTTTGTTTTCAGGATTAGCTTTGCTTCTTCAGAATTTGTTTTTGTATATTCATTATATCAGGTGGATTCAAAAAGTTTCAAACAATTTCAATAAGCCTTTATTCTTTTTTTGAATGGATCCAAATTAATTGTGAACAATGGCTTGTTGTTAAGGAGTGGGGGGCCTCGGCATCCTTAACAACCATGACTCATCTTCTCTCAGCAGGATTACCCACTGACTGCAGAAAGTAAACAAAATGCTGGCATTGAAAAAATTACAAAAAAAAACCCCAGCATGGTGGTTCCCCCAGTTCATACCAGTCTGGTATGGATTTTGAAGGGAACCCCACACAAAATAAAAAAAATGGTGTTGGGTCCCCCTTAGGTCTAGTATGCATTTTAAGGGGAACACCTGCCAAAATATAAAAAATTGTGTGGGGTTCCCCCCAAAATCCATATCAGACCCTTATCCAAGGACACAGCCCAGCAGGCCTGGAAAAGGAGGGGGTGAGCAAGCGCCTGCCCCTTCCTGAATCATAGCAGGCCACATGCCCTCAACATGGGGGGTCATTTGATGGAGGGAGACCCCCACCCAAAGCACCTTGTCTCCATGTTGATTGGGTCAAGGTCCTCTTCCTCACAACTCTGGGCAGTGGTTGTGGGGTTTGTAAATGGGTGGTTTATCGGAATTTGTAATCCCCCTTTAACAAGGGGGCCCTCAGAATGTGAATGAGCATGAGATACATAGTACCGCTACTCATTCACCCAAAAAAGTCAAACATAAATAAAAACACAAGCACAGTTTTTGACAAGTCCTTTGGTAAAAGAAAAGTCCTTCGAAGTAGATCCGACTCTATGAGGGAGAAATGTGGAAGAGGGAAACCAATGATGTCAACCTGTCTTAAACCAGAGCCCAGCTGCATTGATACTTATCTTAAAGGGACAGCATATCTGTATATTTGTGGTGCACCAGTTTTAATGCTTATGAAGTTGTGAGTGATATTTTCATTTGTTTAATAAAAGTAGTATATATATATATATATATATATATATATATATATATTAGCAAAAAAACCTAACAACTCATCACATACAGCTGATCCCAACAGTTTACTTAGTCAAATGACCTGAGCAGTCATCGGCTATATAAGGGAAGGGGATAAAGATAGTGGTGATATCATGGCCATACTTAGTCAATGTCATTGCTGAGATATGGCCAGTGGCTATATTTTGGCAGTGATGTCACTGCCACCCCCATACCTTTGCTTAAATGGGAGGGATGCCCCGTGACATCAGTGATTCCTAGGGAGGAAATCACCAGTTTGCTCAACATGTGTTCTTATGTCCACACTCTAGTCCAGGGGTAGGCAACCTTTGAGAGCAGGAGATCTACCTGAACAACATGAAAAAGATCAAAGATCACTGTGGTTCAGCACCATTTTTTTAAATTACATTAACTAGCAAGGCCTGACTAATTAGTTAGGAAAACTTGGAAAAATATAATACTGTAAACAAATGTTACTGTGAAATTATAAGCTCACATAACCATAATAGTGAACAGTGCCAGTCAGAAGAGCAGTGGACAGTATCAGTAGGGCAGTGGATGGTGTCAGTAGGGCAGAGGTTGGTGTCAGTAGGGCAGTGGACGTTGTCAGTAAGGCAGTGAATGGTGCCAGTAGTTTTTTGTAAATCATTTAAAATTGTATTTTATACATATATTATTCTACTATTTTGTTTAGGAGCCCTGTTGGGCGACTTTGGTGAAATGGGAACACACGGGGGGTCAGCAGAAAAAAAGAGAAACAAGGACAGGATGGGGCAGTGGGGAAAGCATTTTCTGGAACAGATCCCCTGGATGTTCTTCCTGAAGCAGCCGGAATGCTGGTGGGAGGGATAGGAGAAGAGGCTGGTGCTGAGGGAGAAATAAAGGGGATCATCAGAAAACAGGTATTTTAAAAATCTGAATTATCAGAAAGTAGTTAGGGATTTGGATTTTACTGCCCCCGTCCCCTGGCTCTCTAATTCAGCTGCCTAAGTAGCCTTATGCTGGCACCAGATTTGACCAAAGTAGCATATTGTGCCCCCTTCACTTCACCTCCCCCCACAGTACTGTCCTCTGCTCCCTATATCAGTGTCCTCTGCAGTGGTGTATTTAAGTTTTGTGCTGCTCTAGGCAACACCAAAATCAGAGGCCCCCCACCCTCCCCAGCAGAGAGAGCCTGACACCGACCAACAACAACCCCCCCCACCGGAGGAGAGATCCTGACACTGACCAACAACACCCCTGCCCCCCCATCCAAAACAGCCTTCCACTAACACCTACCACCCCTTCCCCCCACAACAGAGAGAAAGACACTCGCCTTCACAGCTACGGACATCCCCGGGAACGAGAGTCGGGCTCTGCTTACAACAAAAAGCAGCCCGCAGCCTCTTTCAGATCCCAAATTGTCCCCATGCCTCATATGTCCCTTCTTCCTGGGGGGGTGCTGCCCCCCTGAAAAATGCCACCCTAGGCAAATGCCTTGCTTGCCTTGTGGTTAATACACCCCTGGTCCTCTGCCCTCCTTTCCCTCATAGAAGTGACCTCTGCCCCCCTTTCCCCATAGCAGTGTCCTCTGCCCCCCCATAGCAGTATCCCCTGTCCCCCCATAGCAGTATCCTCTTCCCCCCATTTCCCCCATGACAGTGTCCTCAGCCTCCCCACATTAGTGTCCTTTGCCCTCCCTTCCACCCCATAACAATGTCTTCCCCCCCTTTCCACCCATAGAAGTATCCTCTGCTTCCTTAGCAATAACCCCCACACAAGCACAAGCAGTGTCCTACCTGCACGTGTACACAGAGGAGAACGCTGCACAGTTCTGGACGGAGGGTGGGAGTTACCAGAGTTACCGTTCTTATTACAACCCGTGTATTGTATTGTTACTGTCTTGTCTCATGTTCTGTCCCCCTTGCTATTGTACAGTGCTGAGCAAACCCTTTGGCACTATATAAATACTGTATTATAATAATAATAATAATAATTAACAAGCTGGTGACTGGTTGCTAGGACCATTCTGCTAGGACAGACACCTAGCAGATGGGGGTCATTAATGCTTTGAACTGTTAGTGGTCTACCTGTCACCTGCCTGTAGTCAACGGGTAGACCACGATCAAAGGAATCTTATATGAGCATATGAGAAATCCAGTGGTACAGACTATACACAAGCTGTTTAGCTAAATCACATTGGGGTGTATGTAGTCTCACCTGTCTGTGTCATCCAATATCTCAATACTTGATGTTACCTCAATATATGCACTTCTGGTCTGGGTTGAGTGGTATGTTTATTCCACCTTTCTGTCCTCAATTAACTTCCGTAGTGTGTAGAATGCACTATATGCCATTCTCTGCAGCCTTGAACTGTCACGATCATGCATAGGCAGCCTCCATTCTGACCACACATCCCGGGACCAATGTTAACCAACTGGCCTCCTGCGAGTGACAGGTGGCCACATGTGATGTTGTAGAAGTAAATTGATTGTGGAGGGGATTGCTAATAATCAGTAAAAGCTTTTAATCTACAAGTACATTTATGTTATCACAATGAAAATGCTAAGTATAACAACAAGGTTCATAGTTGATAATAGACTATATTTGAGTTATGTTTTGTAAAATTTCCAGGATTACTGTGCTCTTGTGTCCAAGTTAAATTATTTTCTGGTTAACAAAAATAGAATACACCACTACATACAATTGTTGTTTAATAAAGCTGGTTGCTGAATCTCACAGTAGTCACTCTTCATGCTTTCCACATTCTTTTATTGTCACAGCACTGCTAGAAAAATTCAGTTCAGTTTAGCAACTTTGCTTAGCAACCTGGCATAGCATACTTTTTCATACTTGGTCTCAGCTGCAATTAACTCAAACTGTTGTGAATTTCAAACCAATAGCAGGTGAATGACAGTTAGCTTAGGGTAAATATGCCCAATGTGCCATGCCAATTTTGGGAGTGTTTTCTGAAAATGAACCAGCATGTACTACACTCATAATCACAGAAACAGAAATTATATTTAAAGTGATCCATGGGGAAGCAAATGCAAACTAGGAAAGGCATTATTATTCAAAAGTGAACATATCTTAGCAATATTAGGATAGATAAATGTTTATATTTACTACATTTTAATTTAATATAATTAACTTCTATCATGCTGATATCCATATTAGTGCATTTGCAACAACACAGTTGAATGCTGTCCAAGATATTCTTTTTAATTGGCACTGACAGGTCATTTTTCAGGACAAGCTTTTGAGGTTAAGCCCTTCTTCTAGGTCCAAGCAGTAACGATACATGGAGGCTCAGAGATTTTTCTAAACCTCTGTTTATGAGCAAAGCTTGGACCTAGAAGAAAGGGTTAATCCTGAAAGCTTTTTTTGAAACATTAACTGTTAGCACCAGTAAACTAAAGTACTAATCTGTGTTCTAGTTAACTATGAAACTTTTATCAGACTATAAACCACATGAAATGTAATATACAGTAATTGCTAAACACCTTCTTTGCCTTGTTATTTACAAGAATTTCAAATGTAGAGAAACAACACAGTAGCTATGAGGCTATTGCTAGTTCCATTGAAAAGCTAAGCATCATATTTGGATTGAGGGCGAGTTTACGCTAATACAGTGATTATTGTGAAACTATAAAATTATGTTTGTGATGTAGGCTGGTCATATCAGTTAGACAGGTTTCTCTGTTCTTCCAAATACCTCTGGGGCATGTATGTTTACTGCTGCTCAAGGTAGAGAGACTTGCCAAGCACAACTCCTCCTGTAGGTGCTAGCCCAGCTCCAGTGCTGCACAGATGAGAACAAAAGACACCCAGTTGTTTGCACTCCAAACAATCCACTTTATTGAACCAAGCTAAAACCAATACAGACAGTGAAAATACAGTGAGGGATTGCCCACTGTATTTCCACTGCCTATATTGGTTTTATCTTGGTTTAATAAAGTGGATTGTTTGGAGTGCAGCTGATTGGATGTCTTTTGTTCTCATCTATGTACCTCTGGGGCATGTTGTTGATAACTGTTGAACCTCTCAGTAGAGCTGCTAGAGAATAATTTCCTTTGATAGGGTGACAGTGCTGTTCCTTCTGCAGTGAAATATTGAAGCGTTTTTACCCTTGGTACTGCTGCAGCTTCCTACAAAGCTCTGCCCACAAATCTTTAGATTGACAGCACATTACCCTATCTGCAGAAGCTTAGTGAAATTATGTAAGATTGCTCAGTACACCCCTCCAATTCCTAAGAACTGTCTAGCAGTATGTAGGAAAAAAATCCAGATTCCTGGGTACTTTTACCTTTTAAAAGATCATTTATATTTATTTTACATTTCTTTTAAGACATATAGCTTAACAATTTGTACTGAAAATGCAAAAGCTTTAGCTGGACTGAATTACAAACAGTTGGTGATGATCGCATATAACAATGTACAGTTACTATAAATGTAAGGACAAGTAATATAACAAATAACTACAGAAAACAAATTACTGGCATATAGCATGAAGAAATTATTGATAATAATAGAATGCATTTGTTAGACTATAAAATTTTCATCTTAAATGTTCTGGCTGTATAAACTATTGTACTCAATACACACAAAGTTATCATATGGAACTTTTATTGCTATTGTATTTTATTGCTATTGTTCCCTGGTCTCCTCCTCCCATGCCCGCCTCCAGGACTTCTCCACGGTGTCACCCATCCTCTGGAACTCCCTGCCCCAACCCATCAGATTATCACCTACTCTCCTCTCCTTTAGGCGCACCCTGAAAACTCATCTCTTCAGGGAAGCCTACCCCACTCCCTGCTAACTTGCTGACCTCCTCCACTCTTCCTACCACTCCATCCCCCACAGCTATCTCCTCCTGTACCACTATCCCCTCCCTCCTAGATTGTAAGCTCGAAAGAGCAGGGCCCTCAATCCCCTCATGTTTTGCATTGTATTGTTATTGTTCTGTCACATGTTCTGCCCCCCTTTGTAATGTACAGTGCTGAGCGTACTATTGGCGCTTTATAAATACTGTATAATAATAATATTGTGCTTTTCTTCAATATAATATCATTATTGGACTGGTGGAAATAATATAACAAAAGCAATTAAAATAGAATTTCTGGGGTCATTTATATTACCAAAATTCAAACAAAGTAAATTTGTCTTCAGTGTTAAATCACTTAAAGTTCATTATACTTATTCATCATACTTGCAGAAATGAAAATGCAGCATTTAGCTTAACTACAATGAAATATGTGATCTTTTACATTCAAGAGTTAAAGCGGGAGCAACTAGTCAACTAATTAAAATATCACCTCTCCTCCAAATAAGGGACACTTTAAGGCATAACCTCCCACTATGTATCTATGACTCTAATTGCAGTCACAAGTGCAGACTTGAAGGGGAAAATTCTAATTAATTTCTCAGGGAACAAATACTAAGAGGGCAGCATATTTCAAACACGTAATGCAAATCCAACTATACTTCTTGGTCTGAAAGTTTCAGCTAGCAGTTAATTACTACAGTGTCTCTAAATGTACAGGTGACTCTCCAAGTCCTATGTCAGTAGTCTTGTTTCTCTTTACTTAGCTCACCACGTTCACTTGCTATTCTTCCATAATTCCATGGTTGTGCCATAATGCAATATAATATAGAGATGTGCCTGAATATTTTCATGGTCTGTCTAATCTTTTGAAATTCGCACAATTCAAGAACCCATCATGATATAGGAACTGTATAAAGTCCCAAATCATTCAGCCCATCTCAAATAGATATTGACTTTAACATTATACTTATGCCATACGCAGTTAGGATCACTTGTTGTGGGCATGCTTCCCTGTTCCTGTTTGACCGTTTCATGGTGTGACTCCTTTGACCCCTACATCATCCTGGGAGTTGACAGTGTTTATCATGGCACCACCTCACCATGTGAGAGAGCTTGTAAAAAAAATTCAATCTGATATGTGTCATAGATGTTTACACAATATATAGATTATGTCTAATGATAATGTTTTTTCATTGTATTTAGTGCAATATTACACTACAGTCCTGTCCTGAGGAAATAGCTTTGTGCCTGAAATGTTTGGACAGATAAATACTAAAAGCATGCTCCATGCATACTTCAGCACATTCTGTACAAGGTCATGAAAATTCCAATATCGTCTTATTTACGCTTTTTTTATAGTGTTCTTTCTCTACATATGGACTGTTCTAACTTTTGTTTTCTTTGTTTATACCATCACTGAAACATGTTTTATGTCATTTAGGGCCCTTAAGGGCTTCTAAAAATAAATCTGTAAATAAACTTACATTATTAAAAAAATTAGATATATTTTTTTTGTTTCCTTTTTGGGTTAATATACATATTTTTGCAGGTGGATATAGAGTGGGTGTCCTATATTGACTGTTTGGTGATTGCTTTTAACTGGGAAACTCCAAGCAAAAAAAAAAAGCATGAGGCCCTCCTAAAAATCTACATTGGACCCTTATTTGACCATGCTTGAAAGGAAGGGGATGAGTGTGCAGCCCATCTCCTGAACCATACCAGGCCACATACCCTCAATATGGGGGGTACCTTTTCCCCATGTTGATGAGGACAAGAAACTCTTCCCTACAACCCTATCTTGGTGATTGTGGGGGTCTGAATTAACAATAATGAATTTAACAATAATGGGACACACAGATACTGCCCCCCCCGGGTAGTTTAAACACATTTTTACATTTTTTTTATTTGTAAATTCACCACTTCACAGCCAGGGTCAGGGCATCTCCCGTTTATGTTTTTGGCATTTTGACAAGCCATTTGTTTGACAATCTCTAGCATTATGGCCTAGAAAATGGAAATTACTGTTGTTTAACATTCAGCTCCAATTCAGTGGGGTTTAAATTCTGCAACCAAACTTTAGTCATGTTCACTGAACCTTCCCCAAACTGAACCCAGGTAAGAAAAAAATATACAGATTAGCAGCCCACCTTTGTAGTCCTTATTGGATAGGCCACACTTGCTAAAGGAGAGTGCAAACAGATGGCATGTAGAATTTAAATATACTATCTTGTTTTAAAAACTAACGATAGATAAAGATTACAGATATTTAGCCTGTGCGATATTAATCCACTGACCATTGACACATTTGACCCATTCACTTCACTCGTGCCAAATGACTGCTCCTGGTGCCTACCACTAAAGAAATCAAAGGGGTGGGGTTCCTAAGTGACAAAACTGACCAAAAATTGACATCACCAAATTTGGTAAATTATGTCACCTGGAAGACCCTGTTTATATTTTGTGGTAAGGACTAAGAGTTGACATTTGTTTTGAGCTGTTAATGGTAGGGGATGTGTTAGCTGTCAGCAATTTTTCTTCTTTTGGCAGGTCAGCGTTCATTGTTCAATATGATTGATATAAATGTGCATCCATGGACAATGAGACTGTTAATGGATTTACATCATAGGTAATCAAGGAGGGAAAGAGACACTGGTTGTTAGGACACAGGTTGGTGCCAACTACCTAACAATCAAGATCCCTGAGTAGAAAGTTTCACATTTTCTCTATTGGTCGTATTTTCTGTAACTCTTTTGTTTAAATGTTCTTACGGCTTTGAACTTTTAGGATTGAATGTTAGTATGAAACCCATCCCTGTGAGCCTACCCCATGACCTCCTCCTCCAAAACACCACTATGACAACCATATTTCTTCTCCTCATGTGCCTCCTGTACCTATTGAGGCCTCATAGGAATGGTATCTGGATAAAGCAGGCCCTGAGACATCACGGAGTCTTCTTATTCCACTTATTGCTGTGCCTCCAGTGCTCTCTCTATAGTACCACATTATCTGCTCCAGCAGGATGACCACAGGAATTGAGATGCTGATGCTTGCATTGTCACAGCTCACCAATCTAGTTGCCTCTCCAAATAGTGCAATATGGTGCATACATGATACCGTATGTGAGTAGACACTGATGTGAGGAGAACTCCAGCTGCAGAGAGTGAAAATTACTACAGTGCAGCCAACAGTACATGTGTGGTACAAGGGATACACAGCTGAGCTCTGGCGAGCAGATCAGTAGGTAACAGTGCACTTCACCCATGGAGCTCTGCCATCAGGTGGAATAGGATGGCTGCTCCCTTGGCCTGACTTTGGATGACATTCTGCCTTGCTGATGTTGTGCCTGTCCTTCACATTATTCCTCTGCTATATCTGGCACCAAAGTATGGTCAAACATTTTATCATCATTCCCTTTATCTTCATCATTGGAGCCAATTTGACAGGTTCAGTAGGCTTCAGCAGCAGGAACATCTGTGCTAACTGGTTTTCCCTGACTGTCGCACCTGACACTATGTTCCCATTGCTCTCCTTATCAACCTCAAATGCAATTAACTGATGTGCAACTTGTTGTAGTAAGTGGCTGATACTGGGCTAAATGGGGCAACATCAGGAGTAGCTGTGAATGAAGGAGTTAGAGCATGAGGGCTTGAACAGCCACTCCACCACATCTTCAGGGTATACTGGGTGTATATCATATCCAGTGCCACAAAAGAAATGTACAGTTGACCTGCCTCTAGATGCTGCATTCCCGTTATTGCTTTGGCCAGTGGATATGGATGCTGTTGGCTTCCTGATAACTACATAGGAACCACTTCTGCCTTCCTTTGGGTATACCAGACATGATGTTGTTGCCTTGGGGCTTTTTACATACTTTTATTAGCAAATATGGCAAGAGTTGTACATGGGGAATGCGGTGCTTTGGTGCACTGGAAACTGTGGTGCCTTTGTGGACTAAATTGTATTACAATAATATGCAGTGCTCCATTGCAAACAAAGTGCAGCATTGTGGTTTCAACACTCACTTTAGGTAGCCTGTTTTTGATGCTGGTCCTGTAAAGGAATAGACATATAACCCTAACAAAATAAAAATATAGAGCTAAAGGCCAAGAAAAGGAAAAACACTAAAAAACCCAAAGAGCAACATAAAAGATTACATGCAAAATAAAACCCCTTAGTAAATAAAAACCCTGAAAAAAAGGAAACTCTAAACACAATTGGATCTTATGAAAACACAGTGAATGCAGGTGAGCTTAAACTCCAACCTCTGCAAAGTATCACTGTGAATATTACAAAGGTGTATATAGCACTGTATAGCTGTGTAGCACACTACACTGGAAAATCTAACTCCGCACAATTCTGTCAGCTGGCCCTTACACTAAACTTCCACATAGGACTGCTGGGACAGCAGCCTTTTATAGTGTGTGGGCTGCAACTTTGTACAAAACCATCATTGGCCAAAGCCTTACACCGGACCAGAAGTTATAGTGCAGGACTTTGGCCAGTGATGTTGGCAATGCATAAGGGGATGTTCACGGAAGCAATGCCTGCTAAACATTCCAAAAGTTTGGATTTTGTCTGAACAGCCAAATCTCAGCACTAATTTAAGTTGGGACTGAACTCTCCAGTCATCCCTAAGAAAAACAAATACAGAAAAAAAATACAGGTAATCTCTCCAATACCTACTTTTTATCTGCAGGGACATCACACTAGGTTTTTTCCCTGCAGATAAAGTAAATTATCTCTTGATCTTGTCAGACATTCAGTGTGCTCCTAACTTTCTATGATTGCTGTGCTTAAATGCCAACCAATATTATTAGCCCCACTGCTTAAAGGGTAAATTCACCCTTGGAAAATGTTACTTGTTCCATCCATTTTTATGGTGGAACTTGTAACATGTTCCAGCAGCAGATTGTAACATGTTCCCTAATCTCTGCCTCTATCTGACAGCGGGTGGGAGATCCTCTCCCTTCATCCGCTGTCACAACTTGAAAATAATGTGGCCGTGTGGAGCTCACATGGCTGCGACATTCATTCACAGTTTACTGTGAATAAATGTCTACAAGTATACAAGTACCATCAGCCATTGCAGCTGATGACTTCTCACTGAACTGCAAGGGAGCTGGTGAGCACTCTCATAGTCTATTAAGCTTCCTTCTCTTGAGTAACTGCCTGCCTATATAAGGTATGGCAGACAGCTATGCAGAACGTCTGTCTGCCTGCTGATCATTGGTGCAATGCTCTGCAGGCACCTGAGAAAAACAAAATGTCCATTTATTAATTTTTTTAAAAGGTAAACATATCCATTAAATGCTAAGTTCACCTTTTGTAAAATAAAATAAATAAATGCACCACTATAATTTTCCATGCATAAAACTTAGTAAAAAGGTAAACTTATCCATTAAATGCTAAGTTCACCTTTTGTAAAATACATTTAAATAAAATAAAATAAATGCACCACTATAATTTTCCATGCATAAAACATAGTAAAATGGTTAGTACACTTACCTTGCCCATATGCCATCCCTCAACATTGCTGACAAACTTCATACTGACCTGTTTCCACTCCACTAAGATTTAAGTGTAACCTGCTCAATACTGAACAGTTTCTTTATGAAGATTCCCGCTCTTGGTTCCTGCTCTGCATGTGCTTGCAGGATACTATCTTCATTCAGTTTAGAATAACTGCATATCTCTTGCCTTCACAGGAAATAAACTTTGTATTGGTATAAATGGAGTTTGTGGTAAGATAAAAAATTATGTTTTAAATAAAGTTAAATAAGTTATGAGTATATGAGGTTTTAGTGATTTTGTTTACATCTACTTTTATTTAACCACAAGCCTACAGGGCACTTATACCCCATTCCTGCCAGGCCAATTTCCAGCTTTCAGCGCTGTCACACTTTGAATGACAATTGTGCGGTCATGCAACACTGTACCCATATGAAATTTTTATCATATTTTTGTGACAGATAGAGCTTTATTTTGGTGGTATTTAATCACCTCTGGGTTTTTTATTTTTTCTTAAACCAAAAACCACTGAAAATTAAAAAAAAAAAACTAATTTTCTTAGTTTTTGTTATAAAATTTTGTAAATAAGTGATTTTTCTCCTTCACTGAAGTGCACTAATGAGGCTGCAGTGATGGGCACTGATAGGCTGCACTGATAGACATTGATAGGTGGCACTGATGGGCACTAAAGAGGAGGCACTAATAGGTGGCACTGATGGGCATAGACAGGCATCACTGATGGGCACTGAAAGGCATCACTCATATATGGCACTGATAGGCGGCACTGATAGGTGGCACTGATAGGCGGCACTGACTGGCACTGTTGGGCGGCACTGATAGGCAGCACTGATGGCATTGATAGGCGGCACTGATGCACACTGATAGGTGGCACTGACTGGCACTGATGGGTGACACTGAAAGGCAGCTCAGATGGGCACTGATATGTGGCATAGATGTGCACTGGTAGGCACTGATATGTGGCATTGATGTGGCACTGATGGGCACTGGCAGGTGGCATTGATGAGCACTGACAGCTGGCACTGATGGACAAAGACAGGTGGCACTGCTGGGGCTACACAGATCATCAGGGCACACTGATCATCAGTGCCCTGATGATCAGTGTGCATGTCACCTCCGAGGAATGCTGATTACCGGCTCTCTTCTCCTCACGAGATGTCAGCGTGACAGTCCGTGAGGAGAGAAATGCCGATAACAGGCATTTCCATGTTTACATGTGATCAGCTGTGATTGGACACAGCTGATCACATGACCGAGCCGACATCTTTGGCTCTTTCCGTTGATTGGTGATCCGCACCACCGATTGCCATGCTGCACGCTCCCGGAGCGTTTCGAATGGGACGATGTCCTCCCAGAACGAGAGAACCGCCTTGCGCCCGTCATTGTACTATATGGCGGGCGGAAGGCGGTTAAACAAAAATTCTTCCTGAGACAATCATTTATTTTCAATAAAACAATTATTTACTCATGAAAACTAGTGTTAGATGTATTTAACCTCTTCCTGCTGCGGCCTGTCAGTGAGTGGGCTTTTACGTCGAGCGGCCTCATTTATACATCTGTATGTAAACATTTTACTGTGCTGAGAATGTGTTCCCTGCACACTCCCAGCACAGTAACTAACATGTCACGGAAAGCACCCAGATGCATACTTGCAATCTGGAACTTTCTGATCATATGACTGCTGTGACAGCCAATCACAACAGTCACATGATCGAAATTTACACCTCTGCCTCCCGGCATTTGGATCCACTTAAATGGACAGAAAGTGGTGGCAGGAAGGGGCTATTTACTGGCTTCTCTCAGCACAACATTTATAAAAAAAAAAGAGGTTACAATGAGAAGGTAGGATTAGGATCAGGGTTTACCCTTTGGGGTCTACTTATAAATGTTTTTCACACATGATTTACTCATGGTTCATACATTTTTAAAAATAGATTCTGTTGAAAAAAATCTGTGTATTCTGGGTGAAAGTTAAGTGAATCTTGTCTTAAGCTATTTATAAATAGACCCCTTTAAGTATACAGTAAGTGTTGGCTAATAAAAAATAAAAAAACTGACATATAATTTAAGTAACAGTGGACTCCATTCACTAAAGCAGATTGCATGCGGCATTTGGGTGATCTGACACGTTTTCGCCAAATATCGCATGTAATGCTGAAAATATCAATTCACTATCTTTTTATGCAGTATTAACCTCAAAAACACAAATTGTTGGTAAATACCACATAAAATGGCATTAAAGTAAACTCATTAAATGAAACAAATAAATAAAAGCATTAGTTAAATAAGTAGTGGCCCAGGCAGGCGATATTGAGGGAATGTAAAAATATAATAGCCAATTTGGAGTAGTCTCTGCCTATTTGGATCAGTTCTTTCAACAGTAATGCATAGAAGCAAAAATATGGATAGAACAGAAATGTTATGTTTAGTAAAATATATTTATTTTCTCCATTCATTTCATCAGATTTCAGAGACTTTTTGTGCACAAACAAGTATATGCATCATTTGCTGCTTAAACCTCCCAATATCTCAAAATATAATAATAAATGTCCCAAATATGATACAATGTACATGCATATATTCTTACAAAGGTGTGGAACTTGAGCTGTTAGGAAAGGGATGTCATCAATTTGAAGATTTGACAAATGGATACCAGAGTGACACTTTCCAGAACATCAAAGATAGGGGAGATTTTGTAAAACTAGAGAGTAGGTAATCTGGCACAGCTGTGCAAAGCTGCCAATCAGCTACTAGATGTAATTGTCATAGTTTAATTGAGCAAGCTGAATTTAGATGGTGATTGGTTACTATGAACAGCTGCACCAGATTCTCTGGCCTCAAGTTTTAGTTATGCCGGCCATACATGGGTCGAAATTTGACTGATTTTTTATCCGAAAATCGGACCTAAGACTAATTGGCCAATTTTCGCTCTGTTAGTAGGTCAATGGCATCAGTCAATTTTCGTGGCTCGTCCCCTTTTCAGTGATCAGGCATGTTGGAAAATTTGTGAAAAACGACTGATTTTCGACTCAATGATGGTCAAATCGTACGATCGTTTTTCCGAAAAGAATATCCGCATAAGCTGTGACCTGGGAGGAACAGAAGTTTTGCCTGTAATATGAGGTGAACTTTATGACTTGGTCAGCCGATTTTCGAAAACATTGATGGCACCATCGGATAACCGAGTTAACAACGTTTTCGATTTTCGGACCAAAAATTGTTCAGAATTTGTCCGTTGTATGGCCTGCATTACTCTCCCCCAGTGCCTGTTCATTAGCAAGAGAAAACAGACATGTTCAAAGATATAGCAATGAATTTGCCAAATATCACTGCAAAATTGATTTTAAAGTGTGGCTAAAGGCCATTGTGGATACATTAATTGAGGGTAAGAACCCCCATCAATTGTTTTTTGCCATTTGTTTCCCATTGGGGAGATTTCCCCTCTGTTAGTGTTCCAATGTCAACCCAAAATGTGGGATTTTATTTCCCTTTTAATGATAAGAGTGATTCTCTCTAACAGGGGCATAGACAGCAATAAAAACAGGTGTTCTAATGTCTCTCCGCTGTGACTATCCCAGTGGATATGTTGTCATGTGATAAAATACTGATTCATATAAAGCAATAAATACTGAAAACATTGAGGAAATAATACATGCCTCATTTTATGAGTGTTTTTAGTTAATTGCAAAAAAATATTTTGCAAAACGCTGGGAGGTATTTTACCATGGATCTTAAAGCGGTAGATACTGTTTTGAATGGAGCCCAGTATGCTTAATAAGTTTTAAAAAGCAGAATAGCACAAATTAATGAGAAAAATATATTGCTAGGCTTATATTTTCTTAGGGTTCATATAAGTGGGTGTCTGTGTCAAACATAGCCCCTTTCACTTGAACACAGAATGAGAAAAGGTTCCATATTCCTTCCTTTGCTTGAATTCAAATTCTCTTCAATAGGAAATGCTGCAACTGAAGAAACAAAATGCAAAGTAGGTTAAATGAAGCCTCTGTCACATAGTCAATGGTAACGTGCTGGACTGCATTTAAGGTGCTTTTCAAAAACACATCAAACATAGGCAAACAACACACATCTACATGACCCCTTATTTAAATACACTATTAAAATGGTAATATTTATATAGCTTCAATTATTTTACAATGATGTATCATTTATGTGAAGCTGAATGCAACCTGTTTTATGTTAGCTGTCAATTCAGACTGGGGAGAGGATGAGAAAAATCTGCTTGCTTGTCATTCAGTAAGATTACTCATCAGGGAGACTGAAGAGTGTAGAAAAAGAACCTTAAACCCATATAACTATGATAAGAAATAACAAGCCATTTATAGCAACACGTGCTTATGGTTTACTGTTCCACTAAATAATGGAGAATTTTAATTCCTTTTAATTAATGAGTTACAATTTACATGATATATTCAATATATCCTCAATAGTGGTGTGACCCTCCTGCGCTCCAAATATAGTGTTTTAAATAATACACATAAAATATATGAACCCCAAACAGCTGCTAGCATTAAATCATATACCAGTGATCAAGTGAATATAAACCATATAAATGCTGCGCTACATTCAAAATTAAAGGGAATGTGGAATCCAATAATATAAATCAATATAGTGACAATATTATGTAAATAAATATATAAGTGCTTAATGATAACAAAAATTATCACATCAAACACCCCAAAAAAATTTATAAAAACACAAACTAAAATCTATACGCATGTGCATAAATTACACATACATATAGTTATATCACACGTGCAAATGTGAAGTGAAATAATGGCTTATTAAACGCACAGAAAAACAAATCTATAAATGTTGAAGGTGAAAAAAATGTGAAGTGAAATAATTGCTTATTAAACGCACAGAAAGTCCAATTAAATGTTGAAGGTGAACAAAAATGATAACGGTGTTTCCAATAATACTGCAAAGTGACCACAGGTGAACCAAATCGTGCAGGTATCTGAGTGTAGATAGAGCTTGTGAATCCAACCACCTTCTGGATTAGCCTCTCACCTCATCCCTTCGACCCTTGCGGATCAAAGAGCAATAATGGATCCCTCTCACAGATCCTCCAGGCACCACAGCCTTCCAGAAACGCTTTTCAAATTTCAATAATCCCACTCAAGCTCTTCTCCAGGTATAGGTGAAACATCAATCCCTCAGAACAAAAAGAGGAATCCTCCCATAGTGTAGTATATTTATTTGTTTATACCATAGGAACATAGGAACATAAACTTGTAGGTAGAAAATTCCACTTACATAGCAGCCAGTCCACATGAGACCCTCATGCTCTCAGATGAGGATAAATCTGTGTTGTTGGGTGTACAGCTGAATAACAGGTGTACCAAGATGGCCGCCACGCCGGAAATACGTCACCGCGCTTACGCCGACGCGTTACGTCACAATATCACGTGACTTCATCAGGGCTGTCAATCACAGTGACGATAGCTCTTTATATACCCGGCCAGGATAGAGGGAACCACCCACATCAACATTCCATTCAGCCTAATCACAACTATACTTCCTGCAGCCATTAAACTGAAGACCACTGGGGACTATTATGCAAGGATGCCAGATTTACATCTATATTAGGCACATTTACACAGAAAAAAGAGGAATATGTAATAATGCACCAGAGAAACATAGCAAAAATATAATCGATTCTGCAGCAGGCACATTTACACAGGGAAGAATATAATAATGTACCAACCTGCAATGTAGGTTATATTAAACAGAAACAACCTAATGCCCATTCCCTTTTATAATATTTTAATTAATTATTTAAAAAATATATAAAAATAAATAAAAAATATATATATAAAAAGGACCATATCTCACATAATTATAGACCAACAACTAATGATCCATAACCATGTATGCCAATATACAGCCCATACCTATTATTATATAAATACAATTAACACAAAACGGAAACATACATATACTTCTGCGTATAAGGACGCATACGTATATATATATAATCCTACAGATTAAATAATCATAAAAAAATTAAAAATTAAATTAAAAGAAATATTTTAATATTTCATTAATAAGAATATTTTAATTATTTTTGAAATAATTTTTATATATAGAACAGAGAATATTAATTTTAGTTGATAACTACATCCTTCACCAGCACTTAAAGGACAACTCCGAAAAAAACTCACACATATATATACTATCTGAAAGCATGAGTTTACATGATCAAAATTAAAAATAAAAATAAATATAAAAAATCTATACCCATAGCACCACCTCAAATTACCTCAGAAATCAGAAATAAAACAGTTTACATCAAACTCGATATTCAAACCATTAGGGAAATAAGTATGCATACTATAAATCCACTTGGATTCTAATTGGCTCAAAGTGCGCACCTTATGACTGCCTCGCCAATGTCTCTTGTATTTTGTAATACCCCAAAATTTTAATTCACTAGGGTCTTTGTTGTGACATTTGGCAAAATGCTTAGAGACGCTATGCTTCGGGAACCCCTTCTTAATATTTTGTACGTGTTCCCGGAGCCTGACCCAAAGTGGTCGTTTAGTTCTCCCTATATATTGCATTCCGCAACTACATTGCAGCGCGTACACAACTCCCTCTGTCCTACAAGTAATACATTCTTCAATTTTAAATTCTTTCTTGCTCACAGATGAAGAAAAAGTCATCAATTTCTTATTCTTGCCTTTTGTAGCTTTGCACGCATAACAGGTTCTACATGGAAAAAACCCATTTATATCCAGAAAGGTGACATTCTTTTTATTGGGTGGATCAAGAACGTTTTTAACGATTTTATCTCTTAATGAAGGGGCTTTTCTATATCTGAAACTGGGGAAATCTGATATTATCTCTTTCAGGGCCGGATCAGCTTTCAATAATGACCAATTTTTTCTAAAGATAGTTTCCACTTTCTTATAATGGACATTAAAGTCTAAACATATTACAAGCTGATCTTTCTGTTTCTCATTTTTCTCACGATCTACCAGCAACACGTCTCTATTAGTGTTCCCAACTTCAATATATCCTACTGTCTATGCGTTTGCTTTCACACAGTATATTCATTATATTCCATTGCTTTTCTACACCCAAAAGCAAACTTAAAAACACGTGTAATCCCAACTAACTATATTATTATTAATATTTGTTTTGTCAATAATTACTCATATAAAGTAGTGGTCAGACACCATTATTCATTTATGTATGTATTTATTTATTTAATAATGTATATAGAACAAATATAACTGTTGTCCTCTGATAAAAGCCCCTAATTGGAATTAGACATAATTACACTCTATAAGATACCCAAGGCTTTTCAATCTTTAAATAAATGTAATAATTCTATTTGAATTTGACTCTGCCAATTTATAAAAGGATTTATGAGCTGAAAGCAACACATTTAAATGCCACCATGGCACGGGGTAAGTATTTTGTAGAGATTAGTTAAGCATTTTAAATGAAAGTAATAATAATTAAGTGTAAAGGTTTATAATTCAGCATAAGAAAGAAGGGAAAGTTGAGCTCTCACCACTTCCTCTAAGCTTCCCTTTGGATGCTGTGTTAAGCTGTCTGGTAGAACAAAAGTGTTTATTATAGGTTTAACATTAATTGAAAGCCAAGAGGAAATAGACTTAGGCATTAGACAGGAGCTGAAACTGATGTGTTAGAACTGAATGAATTCATCATTAAGATTTTTTTCTACTAGGCAAATAATCAAATAAGCTAGTTAATGAGTTAATGTTGAAAATATTTATCATGTAATTTTACATTACGGTAACTGTAGTAGCATAAAACAGAGACATATTTTTATCACAACAACATATCCTTTTTCTGGTCATGATCCCAGACCATATGTTGAAATTAATAAACAGCCAATACCAAAATTAATCTTCATGCTCAGTCTCCTTGGAAATGCATTTTTGCCCAGTTGTTAACAAGGCAGATGCCATGTATAACATTGTATGCTGATCCCCATGCCCCATGGCAGCCTCAGGCTTAACACTTCCATATGCATGACACCTATTAACATTCCTTTAAATAGTCGGTCCCAGCAAGAGAAGCAGCTTTCTCAAGCCATTGAGTACAGGATTTCATCTGAGCATGCTCATTCAGCGGAGATAATCATTGGAACCAAGCTGACTTCTTGCAGAGAATGTGACTCCACTCTCAGCAAGAGAGCAAATTGAAAATGACTCGGGGCAAGGTTTGCTAAGCTGGAAAAATGAATTAGATACACTCCTAAGACTAACCTGAAAAGATTACATTTGAAGGAGAAAGAGAACTCTGAAGAGCTGAATTCTGTTTGCACCTGGGGATTGGAAATTGTCTGTAGCTTTAAAATAAGACCTCCCCGTGTTTCACTTCAAATCAATGTGTTTATTGCCATTTTGCTACAGGAATACCACAAATTAACCTATCCAATTGAGTTGTCTTATAGCTAAAGAACAGTTTTATAAGAAGACAGCTCAATATGATCAGTTTTTATTAAAAATGCATTTTAAGAAGTGCACGTTTCTGTTCTTGGCTCTGCATATATTATATTATTGTTGTTACCTAACAAAAAGAAAGTCTTCACAAAGCAGGTATATTCTGAAATGCTATTATACAATAATGAAAGGTTCATTTAACATCCTTTTGTAGACTATCAAAGGTCATCTTTACGCAGTGTAACTAATGCTGAATAACATTTCCCATGATGCTTAACCATCTGAAGGTTTACTGAACATGATGAGAGCTTTTCTGTTTTTAGAGACGTTTGGCAGGTGGTAGTGAGCAGTGCAAGGCAGTTGTATGCATTTAGATTTGAATCATTCTAGAACCCATATTAGACTGGAAAATGTTGACTTTTTCATTTTGAAAAATAAGACAATTTCAGACCATGTCATAATGTCACCTGGAGCATGTCACCTTATGCAACTCGCACTCAAATTGTAAAGATATTTGAATGTCACAAGAAATAGGACAATGAGAGGGGTGATCTTACTTCCTGGATATATTGTACTATATATTCAGTTACTGGAAATTTCTAATACAGATTTAGAATATTTTAAAATTGCATTATCAGGGATGTTACATGGTAAGTGCCACTATTTTTTACAATATATATATATATATACATACATATGTTACTTAACAAAGAAAACATCTTCCCATTTCATGCTGTCAGCAATGGCACCACATGGAAGAGAAATGTCACAAGGCCTGAGAGAGAAAATCATTTCTTTACATAAGAAAGGTGAAGACTACAAGAATATCAGCAAAGCTTTACTTATCAGTCAGAAAAATGTTGCAAAAGTGATACAAAAATTTAACAAAGATGGAACTGCAACCATCTCACAGAGGTGTCCAGGCCATCCACGAAAGTTAACATCTCGACAGGAGCATCTTCTGATGAAAAAGGATTGAATAAAATCGCAAATGCAAGTTCACTGCAGTTAGCTAAAGAAGTAAAAAGCCAAATTGGGGTGATTGTTTCCTGCGACACAATATAACGTACACTGCAGAGGAATGGCATGCATGGGTGTCGTCCATGAAGGAAGCCTCTCCTAAAGCCCGTGCAAAAAAAACATTTTACCATGACAATGATCCAAAGCACACATCTAAGGCCACTGTTGCATTTCTGAAGAAGAATGTAATGAAAATGGCTTAGTGGCCAAGTATGGCTCCTGATCTGAACCCAATTGAACACCTATGGGGAATTCTGAAGAGACTAGTTGAGCATCACTCTCCATCCAGCATTCAGGCTCTAAAAGAGGTCATTCTTCAAGAATGGAAAAGATAGATGTTGCAATATGTCATCAACTTGTTCCTTCCATGCCTGGATGACTTGGTGCTGCCATACAAATCATGGAGGTCATACAAATTACTAGAAGTAGTAGTTTTTGTTGTGGGGTGTATTCATTTTTACATCAACTAACTCAGTTATGTAAAAATTTTGGAAATTGTTCTTGTGTTCATTGAGATATTGACTAAAATCTTACTTTTCAAAAGGGGTGTACTCATTTATGCTGAGCTCTGTATATATATATATATATATATATATATATATATATATATACACTGTACTTTATATATATATATTTATATGCTTTATGCACCATCCTGAGGAAGTGGTTAGTAAAGTTCCACAAAACGTGTTGACTGTGTTTTTATAATATTCTGTGAGCAATAAATTTTGAATTCATGAAGAATTTACTGCTCAGCTTTTTCTTCAGATTTGGACACCTATGACAGCACAACGTTCCCATTTTTGGGCTCAAAGACTACTATTAGAGATGAGGGAATCGAACCAGGCGAAGTGGAATTCGTTTCGAATTTCAGGAAAAATTCGATTCGCGGCGAATCCGAATATTAGCATACTTCGGGTGCGCGAATCGGATTTTTCCCGATCAGCCGGCAAAAGTGTCCCTGCAGAGAGCTCCGCTATTTCTGACAGTTCTCTGACAGTTCCTTCACATGTACAGCGGTTGAAACATTGTATCTATTTGTTTCCATTTAGGATACAGATGTTTTTATTCGGAAACAGATACAATGTTTCAACCGCTGTAAATGTGAAGGAACTGTCAGAGAACTGTCAGAAATAGCGGAGCTCTCTGCAGATACACTTTTTGCTGTACTGGAATACTTCTTCTTTTCATTCTTCTTTTCATTCTTCTCATTCTTCTTTTCATTCTTCTTTTCATTCTTCTTCTTCTTTTCATTCTTCTTTTCATTCTTCTCATTCTTCTTTTCTTCTTCATGAAAAGAAGAATGAGAAGAAGAATGAAAAGAAGAATGAAAAGAAGAATGAGAAGAATGAAAAGAAGAATGAAAAGAAGAAGAAGAATGAAAAGAAGAATGAGAAGAAGAATGAGAAGAATGAAAAGAAGAATGAGAAGAATGAAAAGAAGAATGAAAAGAAGAAGAATGAAAAGAAGAAGTAGAAGAATGAAAAGAAGAATGAAAAGAAGAAGAAGAATGAAAAGAAGAATGAGAAGAAGAATGAAAAGAAGAATGAAAAGAAGAATGAGAAGAATGAAAAGAAGAATGAAAAGAAGAAGAAGAATGAAAAGAAGAATGAGAAGAAGAATAAAAAGAAGAATGAGAAGAATGAAAAGAAGAATGAGAAGAATGAAAATAAGAATGAAAAGAAGAAGAAGAAGAATGAAAAGAAGAAGAAGAATGAAAAGAAACATTGTATCTATTTGTTTTATGGAAACAAATAGATACAATGTTTCAACCGCTGTAAATGTGAATATCAGAGAACTGTCAGAAATAGCGGAGCTCTGCAGATACACTTAGCGGAGCTCTGCAGATACACTTTTTGCCGGCTTGGAATTCTTCTTATTTTCATCCTACTTCTTCTTCTTCTTCTTCATCCTCATCCTCATCCTCAGAAGAAGAAGAAGAGGATGAGGATGAGGATGAAGAAGAAGAAGAAGAAGTAGGATGAAAATAAGAAGAATTCCAAGCCGGGAAAAAGTGTATCTGTCAGAAATAGAGGAGCTCTGCAGATACACTTTTTGCCGGCTTGGAATTCTTCTTATTTTCATCCTACTTCTTCTTCATCCTCATCCTCATCCTCTTCTTCTTCTTCTGAGGATGAGGATGAGGATGAAGAAGAAGAAGAAGTAGGATGAAAATAAGAAGAATTCCAAGCCGGCAAAAAGTGTATCTGCAGAGCTCTGCTAAGTGTATCTGCAGAGCTCCGCTATTTCTGACAGTTCTCTGACATTCACATTTACAGCGGTTGAAACATTGTATCTATTTGTTTCCATTTATGGAAACAAATAGATACAATGTTTCAACCGCTGTAAATGTGAATGTCAGAGAACTGTCAGAAATAGAGGAGCTCAGCAGATACACTTTTTGCCGGCTTGGAATTCTTCTTAT